>NC_139514.1:80088691-80629536 GCF_947247035.1 Vipera ursinii | reverse complement strand
AGGCCTCACTGAATTGGCAGGGTAACCACTCTTCAAAAAGAGTTCAGTAACTGGAAAAACCCTGATTCAAAGACACATTGAGCCTTTGTAATTTGAGAGAAATAGATAAATTTCTAGTGAAGATAATAAATTACAGTAGAGGAAGATTTGTACTGAGGTACATAGTTGTATGAACATTCAGGTCTGGATATGGCTAGCTTTCCCTATTCCCAGTGCCCATTCTGAATACAGTTAGCAGGAAAATGTCTGCATCATTCTGAATGTGAGGAAGTCCAGAAAACAAGTAATTATAGTTCCTTTCTAAATGTTCAAAGACAGGATAAGTTTCATGAATGAAGGCAAATATTTGTGTCCCGGGATAATGCTGAAGGATCTAATCTGGTTCACTCACTGGGACCAGAAATTTTGTCTTCGGAGCTTTTGGACTCATGCTGGGGCCCATCTTCAGGGAATTTCTCTCTAGCAGAGTGTGCGCTGTTCTGTGTATGGTATATAAATGGTACCTGTTGTATGTGGCTTTTTAGTTGCTGATTGAGGTGTGTTGATGGCTGGCATTTAAGTCATTGGCTGTCATTTGCTTGTGCTGCCCAGCCCTCGCCTTCTTAGTACGTGATAGGCGGATGGTAAATTGGCACTCCTGTTGACTGATGAAGGGCCTGTTTCCCAGACTTCAATCACTTCCTTGGCTGTTTTTCTGCCTGCTTGTCCTACAATCTTAAAAGCTGCAAAGTTGAATGTGTGTCGTTGTTCATTTCAGTGTGAGACTACCAGTGAGTTTGGGTGTCCTCATCTGACCTCTTGGTTGTGTTTTTGCAATCTGGTGGTTAGCTTCCTTCATGTCTGTCCTACCTACATAATCACAGGAACAAACTATGCAGGGGATTTGGTAGATTACATTGGAAGTATTTCCCACCTCCAAGCGATCTTTACAATGCATAATTTGTCCTTGTATGGTAGCCTCTGGGCAGTGTGTGATGCCCACTTGCAACTCTCGGAAGGTACATTCTACAGCTTTTAAAATGTTTTTAATTTATGGCAGGGTGTGCCATGTGGTTGGTTTCGTACCTCGTTTCTTCCTTTATCTCTTCATATAACCAGGCTAAATGGCTGTCACAAAACTTAAGCTTCCTGATCCAACCCTTGAACAGCACAGTCACATCATCCACACAATTTCTGACAAAATTACAAGGCTTAAATGTGGTTCCTGATGAGATCATGGTGTCCTTTGACGTAGTGTCCCTATTTACACCCATCCCTCCCCACCTAGCATATGAAATAATAGATAGAAAACTAGAAGAAGAGTACAACACAGATCAGAACAAGCTAACAAGACACAAATCTACAAAGCTACTCCGCTTCTTCACATTTAAAAGCAAAATGTACGAACAAATAAAAGGGACACCCATGGGATTCCCAATATCAGGAGTCATTGGAGAAACAGTCCTGTACGAACAAGAACATTGTGCATTTCAGAACTACACACCTAAGTTCTAGTGCCACTATGTGGATGACATGTTTGTCATCATCAAGAGAAATGCACTTTAAAGACTTTCATACCATAGTGAACTCCATCTTCCCGGATATACAGGTCACAATGGAGGAAGAAACAGCTAGGCAATTACCATTTTTAGATGTACTTGTCAACAAAGAAGAAGAGGGAAGCCTAGAAACCACAGTTTATTGCAAGGCCACCAACACTTCACACATTCTGAATTTCAATAGCAACCATCCACTGTCACACACAAAAAGTTGCATCAGAACACTGTATGGCAGGGTGAGAACCCTTTGTAGTACCCAGCAAGCAAAACAGCTGGAGAGCAGGTACCTGGTACTCACAATCATTTGTCACAAGATGCTTGTGCAACACGGGGAGGGAAAGGAAGAAACAAGGTACAAGACCAACCACATGGCACACCCTGCCATACATCAAAAACATTTTGGAAATTTATTTATTTATTTATTTATTTATTTATTAATTTAATTTGTATACCGCCCTTCTCCCAAAGGACTCAGGGCGGTGAACAGGGCAATACATAAAAACAAGATACAAAAATTAAAAATTATTAAAAAGTAATTAAACAGTGCCCATAATAAATTAATACAGATTAAAAATTGAAATCCATTTATAAAATCCCACCCCGTCCCATCAGGCCAGGCCAGCTTGTTTAAAGAGATGGGTTTTAAGATTGCGCCGGAAGGAGCGGAGATCGGGCGCCATCCGGAGCTCGACCGGAAGATGTTCCATAAATCCGGTGCACCCACAGAGAACGCCCTCCCCCTGGGGGCCACCAGTCGGCATTCTTTGACCGGTGGCACCCTGAGGAGGCCCTCTCTGTGGGAGCGTACTGGGCGGAGGGAAGTTGATGCTGGCCGCAGGTGCTCCCCAAGGTATTCCGGACCCATGCCATGTAGGGCTTTGTAGGTCATTACCAACACCTTGAATCTCACCTGGAAGACAACTGGAAGCCAATGCAGCTCACGGAGCAGAGGTGTAACATGGGAGTGTCAGGAAACTCCCAACACAACTCTCGCGGCTGCATTCTGTACCAGCTGGAGCCTCCAAGTGGTCTTGGGCGCTGGGAAGTTGAAATTGTAGAATGCAGTCAACAACTTAAAACCCAGACATCAACACACCCCAACCAACATCTACAAAGCCACATAGAACAGGCACCATATAAATACCATACACAGAATAGCACACACTCTGCTAGAGAGAAGTTCCCTGAGGATGGGGGCTCCAGCACAAGTCTGAAAACTTGGAAGACAAAACCTCTGGTCCCTGCAGGATAAGTTTCCATTTTTCTTTGCAGTGATGTTGGTCAAACCTTTCCAGAATGAAATAAAATGTAATAAGCTCACTTGCAGTACCTGGTTTAATTTTGGTATTTATAACAGAGTTGTAATTCCCTGTTTGTATTATTCCTGACTGACTGTACAGCAGTGTTTGATGGAAATGGTATGGATATATTGTAGTTCCTAAGTGCAGATCTCCCAAGGGCATTCAGGCCATTCAGGTGATAACAGGGAGAGGAAAGGAAGTACTACCTGTCCTGGGATTTAATATCCTCTTAATCAGGGGTATCTCATATCTTAACAAACCATCAGCTGTCTAGGATGGAAACTACATAGGAGGGATTTCTGTAGGATTTGACAGTAGGTTTCCTACTGTTACTGCAGGAGGACTGCTTATCTGTTGGTAGATGTTTATTAAGAAAATATATTGGCTTCCCAACTCACTTTCAGTTTCCCCCCGGCTAATCTTATCTTAACTAGGGGATGTTCCATAGGAAGGAACTCCCACAAAGAAGGCCCTTCTTCTTGGTCCCTTTAGATGTACCTCCTTAGGAGAGGAGACTATAACATTCCCTGACTCCTTGCTCTAGTGGGTCAGGTAGATGTGAATGGGAAAAGATCTTTCAAATAATCTGATCCCAAGCCATATAGGGCTTTAGAGGTGGCAACCTTTAAAGGGAGCTGAACCACATATTGGACCAAAAAACCACATATTGGACCAAAAAACCACATATTGGACCAAGCCATATAGGGCTTTAGAGGTGGCAACCTTTAAAGGGAGCTGAACCACATATTGGACCAAAAAAACAATAATTATTTGTAACAGGTTGTGAGAATATCCTTGAGAGACAGGAGGAAGAGGTACAGCTTAGACAATATACTGATAACAAAATCAATCCAGAGGAGGAGTGGGAGTGGAGAAAGGGTCTCAGAAGGAAACGCCCTAGTTCTCTGAACACTGAGGGCAGGGGAGGGGAGAAGTGTTTCAGACTTGCAAGTTTCTGTCAGTAAGCATACAATAAATTGTCACTACACATGGCTATTGGTTTCTTGTCTGGACTACCCTGAAGGGCTGACTCTATTAGTGCTATTGCAATTTCTCTGTTTTTTAAGAATTATTTATATCTTCCTTTTTAATTCTACTAAGGCAACTTGCATGTACCATCAACAATCATTGAAATGAAAACAATTGGAAAGGGACTATACATAGTGCTGGAGCATGGACCATGGATATAGGGAGTGCTATGTGTCTGTGTGTATAGGAAGAGGAGACAGGCATGCAGCTAGCCCCTTTCATCTCTTAAGATTTTTAACATTTTGTTTAAATGTTAAATAGCTGCAAGCAGTAGAAAGACATTTATGACAAACTTCGAATGAGGACAGGCAGTTAGATATTCAAGCACAGCTCAGCCTTTTTCTGCATATGATTCTAGGAAGATGGTGTTTCTGCAGAAGAAGAAGGAATTCAGGATCTGACCTGCACTTTGCGACAAATAGCTGCTTTTCATAAGTGAGATTTTTTAAAAATTCCAATTCCTCATTCCACATTTTGATGCTGTGTAACCAAGTATAGTTAGAATTAGGTGCTTCACCTACACAGTCCAAGAGAAAGAACCAAGTTGTAGCTAGTGGTCTGGACTCCCTGTCTCATTTACAGATCACAGACTCCCCTCTGGAATGAACAAGGATGAAAATTTTCAGTCTCCTTCCCCCCCCCCCCCTTTTGGTTTTGAACTGGAAGGGTGTGGGGAAAAATCATTAATACTTAAAACCCATTAAAGTAACTTTTAAATGGCTTGTCTTCTGAGAAAAGGATCTAATAAATGGCTTGGGAAGCCATTGAAACCCCAAATATAAGCCCCCAAGAGATTATTAGGGAACAACCAACTTCTCAAGCCTGGCATCTCATATAGCAGCCTGGATTTGGGGACATAATCCCTGTGTCCACAGGAGTGCAGTGATCCAGAATCAAGTATCAAAAGGCTGAAAGAAGCAAATACACAGTGCTGAGAGAAGAATTCTTTAAGACTAATGAGATACTTGAGAATTGCTTAGGTGTGATTTGCTACCACTAGAGAACTCTGGTTTCTAAAGCTAGATTGTCGTATGTTGGAATTCAGGCTAAAGAGTAAGTTAATGAAAAGCTTTTCTTCTGTAAATTTGTCACTGTGTGCTTGGCTTACTTTTTGGCTTGAGCCTTCTGAGACACGGCATCCATTTTCTCCCTTTCAGCCCATTGGAAAACGGCCAAACATCAAACATTTTGCCCCCTCTACTTTGGTGATCTCTTAACATTCTATCTGTGATCCTCAGACAAAGCACAAGGAAAGAGGAGAGAGTGCAGCTCCCCAGTTAAAAGAAAATATGGTGTTAGAATTAAAATTGTTTTTCAAATAATACTCAAGAGTTTACTTGAAAAATGTCAGAGGTTTCAGAATTCTGTGGCCCATCCGTGCATTAAATTATGAGTGCTTACGTTTGTTCTTTGGATAAATTTAATTTCTTTAAAAAATGTACTTTGACCCTTTCAGTTCCTAGATCGGGGTAGGCAACCTTGGTTCTTTTATGACTCGTGGACTTCAACTCCCAGAGTTCCTGAGCCAGCATGGTTGGCTCAGGAATTCTGGGAGTTGAAGTCCACGAATCATAAAAGAGCAAGGTTGCCTATCCCTGCCCTAGATAGTATGCTAGATGATCTCAACACAATGCATTAACGTATTCTAATACAGAATTTTGGTAACAAAAATGTTTTAGCAGAAGTCAAATAAAATACCTATACAGGTAGTCCTCGGGTTATGAATGTAATGGAGCCTGCCAATTACATTTGTAAGCCAAGGATTTGTTGGAGTGAATCACGTAAAATGAACATGAAAACTCCCTGCTTTTGCCCACATATTTGCTAATCTAATGCATAGGTCATTAGGTGCACATGAGGTATCTCAGGGTGGGGAAGGCCATGGCGGGGCCTACTAATGGAACAGGCCACCTGCTTAAGATC
Organism: Vipera ursinii; assembly: GCF_947247035.1. NCBI lineage: Eukaryota > Metazoa > Chordata > Lepidosauria > Squamata > Viperidae > Vipera > Vipera ursinii. Next base: position 80,623,745 of record NC_139514.1, on the reverse strand, counting down.
ACCCAAGGCCTCCCCTGACCCACTGAGATATGTGTAATTGCCTCCCCCCCATGAGATCACAGTGCCCAGAAGCTTCCAGTCTCCATGCAAAAAGCCTCAAAGCATCCTGTCGGCTTGCAAATGTTTTGCGTTGAGAGTGAAATGTTCTGGATGAAGTCCTGTGAGATCACCGTGCCCAGAACATTTCATTCTCGGTGTGTAAAAAAGTGTTTGCAAGTCAATTGGATGCTGGAAGTGAAATCGTCAGAGAAACCGTGGCAGAAAGGAGACAGATATTCACCAAGTAAGTAAACACATGGGGGTTATCGCGTAACTTCAAACGGTCACTAAGTGAACTGTTGTAACTCGGGGATTATCTGTATGTTATTGCTTGAAATTAAGAGAGATCTTTGGTTTTCTATAAGTGGTACAGTTTAAAAAGACCATTTCCATTTACTCCCTTGAGACAAATAATTTCTTTTTTTAAAAAATAAATAAACTAATTTAATCTATATTGTGTTTTCAATATTGCTAGCCTGGGAAATTTTGGAGACCTTTTGCAGACAAAATTAAGTGAATGTAGAACAGACATGTCAGTAGCAACATACTATTCAAAATGAAATTGTTATGAAATTATTTGGGCTTATGTTTTATTTCTTTCTGGATTGTGTAGTGCCCATGATCTCACCAAATGGAACCTCTATGACAAGATGTATAAGCTTCTTGTTTCTGAGTTGGAACAGAGACGTTTACCTGTCCAGGTAATTTTAACTGAGCATTGAATATATGTGCCTTCCCAAATATATTTCTCATTTGAACATCCTTGTTAAATTTAAACATCCTTAATTTTGTATTTTATTAGACTGAATTTCAGCTAATATGAAATTAATTAATATGGCAAAGCAAATTCTTAATTCAGTGATTCAGCCTGTATTATTCATAGTTATCTGTTGCAGCTAAAAACATTAGATTTATCATTACGATACAGGTTTTTGTGGGCTATAGATAGGACATACTTAAATTGTGATCATGCTTTTGCTTGCTTGTCTCTTTTGCAGATTATTTTGCCTTCTTTACAGTGTGCTTATTTTGCACTACTTTGGCAGCTCCTTTCAGTGGCAGATTCTCCATCTTCCAAGGTTAGGCTCATAATAATGATTAGAATTTTTTTTACATATTTATCTATGTTAGTCAGTTTAGAGCAGGTGTGTCCAATCTGCAGCCTTGGACAGCTAGTAATACAGCCTCACAAGATCATAAACTTTTAATATTATTATGTGATTTATATACATCAACTATATTATATATTTTATATGCTGCCCAAGATGATTCCCCTTCACTCATTGCGCCCCAAACAAGCCAAAAGGTTGGGCACCCATGATTTAGAGTGATAATATTATTCAAACTCATACTTCAAATACAGGAGGTAGTTCATAGACACAATTGTTCAGATTCCTAATCCAGAGTTATTTAGACATTTTTGTACAAAATATATTCTATCTCACTTTTTCCTTACTAATTCAATAGAACAATGTTCGATGTATAATATCAGGGCTGATCTTAATTTGGAGGAGTAAAAGTTTACCTAAACTATAAACTATCTATTAGGAATCAGTGTAACCTTGATAAGATCATAGTATTTTTTGATCATATGTATACTGGCCACAAGCTGTGGAAAGTCATGCCAGGGTTGCTTTTTAATATAATCTGTATTTTTAAAAAGTATATAATTTTGGGATATAAATTATTAGTTTATTAATTTATTGTTTGCTCTTATTATTATAAACTGCTTTAGTTTGCAACTTGCATGTCCAATCCAGTAGGTAGATGTATAATGGAAAAAGCAAGGAAATCCCATTAAAGCCTTGCTTTATAATTGTACTATTTATTTCATGCATCTTGTCATCAGATTGTATCCAAAACAATTAAATATATTGCAAGTGTTTATGATATTTTAAATAAATTACTGGTTCTTAGCATGGGTACTTTGGTTTTCTGAGAGGTATGTTAATGGCTGAAGGGAATTCTTTGGAAAATAACTAAAGTGGAACTTCTTATCCAGTTTTTTCCACAGTGTGGTTGAGAAATCTGGATTTTTTGACAGTTTATTAAACATAGGATAAGAAAAAAAAGTTGTTGAATATTTGTACCAGACAAAACAATGTATTTTGGAATGAAACTTTCAGAATATAAAGAGGAAATAACCTTAATCAGGCTATCTTATATTTCTTCCTAAGATTTCTCATAACCTATATCAGCCCTTTAATTATCTGAAAAAAATACACCTGACCTTCTTTTTTAACCCAGTAACATTGAAAGATGAAATACTAAATAGCTGAAAGGGATATTTTTTTTACGAAATAAAACATTTTTATTAGCTTTATTAGCTCCGTTTGATCTGGGTAGGGAGGATTTAATCATCCAACCCCTGTCATGGTCCGATCATTTTCTTCTCCAGCTAGAATTTCAGTACACCATCCTCTGCCACTGGGAGGCAGAACCAACCAGGTGGTTCCGCCCCAGGCGCCTGATGGACCCTGAAAGGTTCCAGACGGAGCTTGGGACATTTCCTGCTTCCCTTGCCCACGACTCTGCCAAGGCCCTAGTAGAAGCCTGGGAGAGGGCGGCTGCTGGGGCCTTGGATCGAGTTGTGCCTTTGCGGCCTCTGACCCAGCGCAGACCCTGGGTGGTGCCCTGGTTTACCGAGGAGCTCTGGGAGATGAAGCGCTGGAAAAGACGCCTAGAGAGCTGTTGGAGGTCCAGCAGATCCAAATCTGATCGAACACATCTAAGAATTTATCTTAAGTCTTACCTAGTGGCGATGGAAGTGGCAAAGCGTGTTTACTTTTCCACTCTCATTGTGTCTGCAGATAACCGCCCAGCTGCCCTGTTTAGAGTGACCCGCTCCTTGTTTAATCAGGGACTGAGGGATGACCCCTTGCAGGGTAGGGCTGAGGAATTTGTACAGTATCTGTAGGACAAAATCTCTCAGAACCGGAATGGCTTGGACTCCAACTGGGCGGAATCCAGCGGAGTGGAGATGGCAGGTCTTGATCATACCATTTGGGGTGAGTTTGACTCTGTGACTCTGGATGATGTGGACAGGCTCATGCGTAGACTGAGCACTACAACTTGTTTACTGGACCCATGTCCCTCCTGGCTGGTTTCGGCTGCCTGGGAGGTGCCAGGGGGCTGGCTCCAGGCAGTTGTCAATGCTTCTTTGATGGAGGGTGTCTTCCCCTCTGCCTTAAAAGAGGCGGTGGTGAGGCCCCTCCTCAAGAAGCCTGCTCTGGACCTGGCATCGTTGAATAACTACCGTCCTGTCTCCAACCTTCGCTTTGTAGTGAAGGTTGTTGAGAGTGTTGTGGTGCGTCAGCTCCCGCAATTTCTGGATGAAGCGGACTATCTGGACCCGTACCAGTCTGGTTTCAGACCCGGCTACAGCACGGAAACGGCATTGGTCGCACTGGTGGATGATCTCTGGCGGGCCTGGGACAGGGGCTGTTCCTCTGTCCTGGTCCTACTTGACTTCTCAGCGGCTTTTGATACCATCGACCATGGTATCCTGCTGCGACGGCTCGAGGGGTTGGGAGTGGGAGGCACTGTTTTACGGTGGTTCTCCTACCTCTCGGGCCGCTCACAGTTTGTATTGGCAGGGGGACAGAGATCTACCCCGAGGCCCCTCACTTGTGGGGTGCCTCAGGGGTCGGTTCTCTCCCCCCTCCTGTTTAACATCTATATGAAGCCGCTGGGTGAGATCATCCGTGGCTTTGGGGTGAGGTATCACCAATATGCGGATGATACCCAGTTGTTCATCTCCACCCCGAGCCAACCCAGTGATGCCCTTGACGTGATGTCCCAGTGTCTGGAGGCGGTGCGGGTCTGGATGAGAAGGAACAGGCTCAGGCTTAACCCCTCCAAGACTGAGTAGCTGTGGATACCGGCATCTCGTATTGTCCAACAAGTTCCATCTCTTTTGATGGGGGGAGGTATTGCCCCCCTCAGAAAGGGCTTGCAACTTGAGTGTGCTCCTGGATTCATGGCTGAATTTGGAAGATCATCTAACGGCCATGACCAGGGGGGCCTTCGCACAGGTTCGCCTAGTGCGCCAGTTGCACTGTTACCCACGCCCTCGTCACTTCTCACTTGGATTACTGCAATGCTCTTTACATGGGGCTGCCCTTGAAGAGCACCCAGAGGCTTCAACTGGTGCAAAATGCAGCCGCGCGGGTGCTTATGGGAGTTTCTCGATACTCCCATGTTACACCACTCGTGCGCGAGCTGCATTGGCTTCCAGTTACCCTCTGAGTGTGATTCAAGGTGCTGGTAATAACCTTTAAAGCCCTACATGGCTTAGGCCCGGGGTACTTGCGAGACCACCTGCTGCCATTGTCAACCTCCCATCGCCTGGTTCGCTCCCACAGAGTCGGCCTCCTCAGGGTTCCGTCGGCCAGGCAATGCCGACTGGCGACCCCCAGGGGGAGAGCCTTCTCTGTGGGTGCGCCGACCATCTGGAATGAGTTGCCTCCAGAGCTGCGGATCGCCCCTGACCTTTGGTCCTTCCGCTGTGACCTGAAGACGTGGTTGTTCCAACAAGTGGGCCTGGACTGACTACAATTTTTAATTAGGCTTTTTACTGGGTTAAATTGTCTTGTAATATTGCATTTATTGTTTAATTCTCTTTTAAATTTTTTACTCTATGTTTTTAAATTTTTATTGTTGTGAGCCGCCCTGAGTCCTCAGGGAGAAGGGCGGCATATAAATTTAATGAAATGAAATAAAATGAAAAGAAGATAAAAAAAGGTAAAGGTTCCCCCGCACATGCGTGCTCTAGGGGCCAGTGCTCATCTCCGTTTCAAAGCCGAAGAGCCAGTGCTTGTCCGAGAACGTCTCTGTGGTCATGTGGCTGGCATGACTAGACGCCAAAGGTGCACGGAACGCTGTTACCTTCCCACCATAGTGGTCCCTATTTTTCTTCTTGCATTTTTTGCATGCTTTTGAAACTGGGACGAGTAACAGGCGCTCACTCTGTTATGTGGCACTCAGTATTCGACCTGCCAAACTGCCGACCTTCTGATCGACAAGCTCAGCGTCCTAACCCACTGAGCCACCGCGTCCCTCTGAAAGAACTATCTAAAAGAAGATAGTTCTTCCCAAATTCAAAGAAACCCACCAATCTTTAACCTCTTTTCCACCCCTTCCCCCTAATACAGTACAGGTAATCCTCGACTTACGACCACAATTGAGCCCAAAATTGCAAAACTTATTATGCAAGACAGTTGTTAAGTGAATTTTGCCCCAAACTGAGAACTGAGTTTGCCTCTCTCTCTTGGACCCCTTACCAAGCAATGGTGTGGTATCTTTTTTTTAAAGAAAATGTTATTAGTTTTCTAGTTTTACATTTAAATATTTGAAAAGCAACATGGCGGCTGAGTTGGTCAATAATTCAATAACATACAAATAACTTTACTACAGATCTCAAACTATTACATTAAATGTTTCCTCTCTTTTTCCCTTAATATTTACTGTCTCATATTTAAATTAATACAATTCTTATTATATCGATTAAATAAAAAATAACTTTCTTACATTTATCAATAATTTTTAGTTTATATATATCCTAGGTTTTTTATTCAATCTTTTTAGACAATGTCCTGGTTAATTTTTCCCAATTTTTAGTTTCCCATTAATATTTATATTTAACATTTGATATTTATAATTTTCAAGTTTTAAATAACCCCAATTCCCTTTATCACAATTCATCACAAGATCTAATGTTCAGAATACATGTCTTATCTATTTGAATTCTCACCATCTTACATCAACTAATTAGTAATACAATATAATATTCAGATTTTCTGGTAATTTCCAGATATCTTAAATTTAATAACCAAAATTCCTCCTATTTCAGCATTTAATACTTCCTGTCTTTTTCTCTTAATATCTACTATCTCATATTTAATCTAATAATTCTTATTATTACCGCTAAATAAAAACATATTTATTACATTGATCAATAGATTTTTAGCTTATATATGTCTTAATTACCTTTACGTTTAACCTTTATAAGCAAATCAATGTTCAAATTTAACTATTAATATTTATACTTCTAAGTTATAAATGACCAAAGTTTTTTCTATCTTATCTCATAACAATATCTAGTATTCAAAGTACACATCTTATCTATTTGGAGTATATTCTATTTTAATTCTCAAAAGTAAGTCAAAACCCAAATTTTCTTCAGTCTTATTTTGGCTTTCTTTCTTTGCCAAATCGTCTTCCATGTCCGTGCTTTTGAGTCATCAAACAAATCTCCCTGTGTTGTTATATAGATTGTTTGATGTAGAAAAAACCATCCGGTTGCCATTTTTTTGAGATCATCTCTCTATTTTTCCATCTTGACAGTCCTGAACTGTTTATCTTCTCTTCAATCTGTTCTTCTTCTTGATTCTCAGGTTCCTTCTGATTTATGTAGAAAGTCTTTTCCTTTTTCCATATTGTCAGTCCCTTTTCTGGGTTTTTCATTGACTGTATTTGTTGATCAGTTGAACCTTCTGTCATAATCTTTAATTGTTCCTGACAAGGATGAGCAGAGCAACTCTTGAGCGAAAGAGAGCTTGCACAAAAAAAGAGGATACTGAGAGTAGTTAAGTTTACAGCAACCACACAGATACACTGAGGTGTGTACAAAAGGTTTACTTGTGGGATAAGACAATAGCACAGTCCAGGAAAAAACAGTCCATGAGTAATGAAAAGATAGCAGATAACAACAGTCCAAGGAATATCCGATACAGAGTCTTCTTACCAGTCCGTAAGTCAAACATAGTTTTACAGATTTAGCAAAACAGTAGCAAACCCACAAACCACGATAAACAGCAAGTAACAGCAAGTGAGAGTGAACGTAACAGAGAGAGAGAAGCTATGTCTCTAGCTCTCTCTTATGGCTGTAGGAGAACAGTGCTGTCCAATCATTAGAAGGTATGATGCAATGCATTACATAGTTAAAGTGATACATTACAGTTCTATAACAATGATACAATCGTAGTTCATATATATTGCCAACCCAACCAGTTAGGCCACAGACATATACCTAACAGTTCCACCCTTTCTGTTATATTCTGTGTAGTTGATTTTTTAGTTGTAATCAAAGTTTGAGTTCACATATCTGGGCTGACATCTTGTTCTTTTCTGTAACCTCTTATTTCATCAGTAGCTGTAAGAATAGTTTGATGAATTGCTTTCAACATAGAGAGAATCTGTTCCTGATCTTCATCCATATTCTCTTAGAAGTGTATTAGATTAAAAGTATTACAGAGAATGCAAAAAAATAAAAGATTTTTGTCACTGAATAAGGAACACAGCTGGGCTTCTCACAGCTGATGTCTCAAGTTTACATAAGTCTTATCTATTGTCTGCACTACTGGCCAAGTCTGTTTTAAGCTATAACAAATTGTAGTATCAGGTTTAGCCACTAGTTTTCTTTTAAATCCAAAGTTTTTATAATCTTTTCAGTTTTGCTTCTTTCTTATAAGTAAAAACCCCAATCTTCAGTAAGCATAGAAAATCTTTTAGTCCACAAACTTTAAAACATAGAATTCCAATTAGGATCAAGTTATTCTTTCAACATTTTAAACTCCCCTGGATAGTCAGTCGCCACTGTTCTAGAGGGAGGGATAAAATCCCCCTTCCCTCTCCACAGGGGTAAAGTACCTTAAGCAGTTTATGCAGGTAAAAAAAATAGTTAAGATTTAAGAGAGGTAAATCTCACCCAGTCTCATCTGCACTGCTTTAAAATTGCCTGGTGGTAAGTGTAACTTCGGCTGTCTGCAGCCTAAGTGACGAGCCATATTGCTATGGCCGGTCTTTCATCTGCCAGTTTGGAGGGCTCCCCTGGATCAAGTGGGAGGGCTACTGCCCTCCCACGATCCAATAGGGATCCTCTCCTTGCTGGTCGCCCCTACAGGGTGACTTTTGACCCCTTCCAGAGTCTCCCAATGAAGCGAAACTGGATGCGGAAGACGGAGCTCGCCTTCCACATGTCCATGTTGGCCGCATTGGCAAACCAGAAGTCTGAAAAGGAATTTTGGATATATGACCTTTATTGTCATTTTTTATTGTGGGCTCAATAGCACGTATTAAAAATGAAATTTAGTTGCTTGCTCTCAAACTGTACACATGCATAACACACATTTAAACATACTATATACAACATATGTATAGACCTACATCCTTACATATAAGTAACATAAATATTAATCACTATCCATCTTGAATACATAATGGAAGGAGGAAGCTTTAGAGTTCACAAGGTTAATACTATATGGAACAAAACTGTGACTGAATCTGGATGTTCTGCTTTGGATACCACAAAGCCTCCTCCCAGAAGGTAACAAAGAAAACAGGTCATGAAGAGGATTTGTAGTGTCCCAGACAATTTTGTGGAACCTGCTCAAGCAACGCTTATAGGCTATGTCCTGAATGGAAGGGAGAGAACTGCCAATAACATTTTTAGCCATCCTTACCATTCTCTCCACCGCCCTCCTGTCTGAAGCAGTGATGCTTCCAAACCAGACTGTGATGCTGTATGACAGGATGCTTTCAATCATCTCTGTAGAAAGTGGTAAGGATAGGGGAAAGAAGATGTGCTTTTCTCATGTAATGCAGAAAATGCAGGTGCTGCTGTGCTGTGCTGCTGTGCCTTCTTCACCAATGTCTCGCTGTTGAGCGACCAAGCCAGCCTACTTGTTAACTGCACACCCAGAAATTTGATGCTGGTAACCATCTCCACAGGTGAATCATTAATGCACAGAGGACTGTGGCTGTGCCTGCCTTTTTCTGAAATCGACAGTGATCTCTTTGGTTTTTCCAATGTTTAAAACTAGGCTGTTCTTACATCAGTTCACCAAATCCTCAACCTCCTTGCGGTAAGCACCCTCACTGTCATCTTGAATAAGGTCCACTATTGTTGTATTATCTGTAAACTTCACAATATGGTTGGTGGTAGACCTAGCACAACAGTTATTGCTTCAGTTCTCCTTTGGCAAACTAATTTGGCATCCTGATATTTAGTTGATGGTTTTGGTTAGCACTTCTCATCATGTTTTGTCATAACGATGAGGTTTCATGCAGGTAAAAGTTACCATCTGCATGACAAAAACTTAAGCCTTTCCTAAATTCATCCCATCTAATATGGTGAGAGTATAATAATAATAACAATAATACTTAACAACAACAACTTAAAAATTATTCTTCTGATTTCTGTTTTTTAAAGGAAAATAAATTTCTTTTGAGGATACATTTGAGGCAATACTGCAGTATTTGCACAAGCTACCTTAGCCACTATAATAAAGAGTTATGTGAAAAGGTAATTGTGGTTTCTTTTAAAATTTGTAGCATTCCCTGATTTAATGACATGGTTAAGTTTGCATACCTAAAGAACAATGTCTCCACTCCTAGTTTTGGGATATCTCAATCTATATTAAGTCTTTCAAAAACTGGGAAGATGTCCCATATCAGCTCAGAGGGCTTAGCATAGTTGGGATGGGATATAATTTGTCTTAGAATCAATATTCAACCAGATAATTCAGCAGCAAAAACTAATGTAGAAAAAGCCAGATGATTAGGAGATAATCCAAAAGGCACTAAAAATGCATACAAAGATAACAAATCAAGTCATAATCTAAGAAGTCAGTCTGAGGGTTAAAGATAATTTGAGTTGGCTGAGCTAGGAACATCAAGACGACAGATGGAGTTTTGCAAAATCTCTGTCTCTAGTGCAACTGATATGTCCATAATTTAAATAAGAATATAGGTCTACTCAGGAGGACAATAATTTCTGAATAGGTTATTATTCCCAAAGAACTTTATGAAACCTCTAAGGAGATCTCATATCCACAAATCTCAACTGTTTTGTAATTGTTGGGCTGAACCATTAATTCATTGGGTTTTAAAGCCTCTCCTAAATTCTTGCTTTTAACGGAAAAAACATAATGGTGGTTATGAAGTGAAGAATTGTAGGAAATATCAGTACTTTTTTAAACAGCAGCATCTTTATACAAAGTTCTATGATATGTATTTTGATTAGAGTACTCATTGTCTTTGATTATAGATATTATTTATGCAAATGTTTAGTAAGTTTAATATATATTTATACAAATAATATGCATTGCATAAAAAACCAGTGATCCCTATAATTTCAATTTCAATTTCGGTTTAGAATTAGTTCACTTTGCATGTTAATTGAAAAAGGAAGGCAAAATAATATAATGAAATTATAAAAATATATATATTTTAAAAATGTCTAAATCATTTTTGTTGTTTGTACCTATAGGCTTTTATGATACTGTGTGATCTGCTGTTAATTCTAAATCATCAGGATTCAAGCAGTAATGGTGCTGCTGGATTACTGGAATACTTTCCCAGTACATCTCTTCAGACAAAAATGCTCTTATTTATTCGAGATCATATTTTTGGAGAGGAAGATGAAGCAACCAAAGGTCAGCAATATTTTTCAGGAAATGCATTTTGCTGCTGATACTTGCTTCTTTCACTTTGTATTCCATCATTCAGGATAAGCAGAGCGAGATAGATAGTTAAAGTAATGCATAAAAGTTTGTGAATCCTTTTGAAACTGTAATATTTCTGCATAAATATGATCTAAAATGTCCTAAGACTAGATGAAGAAAACATAATTAAACAGATGAATCAAAAACATTAGACTTGTTCATTTAGGATGGTTGCAGCATCTCGCAGTCACATGATTGCAATTTGTGATCTTTCCAGCCAGCTTCCAACAAGCAAAATCAGTTGAGGAGGGCAGATTCTCTTAATGACCATGTGATTTGCTTAATCGTGGTCATTTGCTTAACAACCACAGTAAAATGGTTGTCAAATCAAGCCTGGTCACGTGATGACTCATCACATAAAGAAATGAAATTCCAGTCCCAATTGAAGTTATTTGAGGACTACTTCTAATAGCAAGTGAAGAACTAACACTATGATGTCTGCAAAGAAAAACCTTTTATCTAAAAAGCAGAGAAATACTTATAAGTGTGGAATTTTTCATGCTTTCTGAGCTTGGTTATTCACTTACAGAAATTTCATTACCTGACTAGATAACATCTGTGCACACTGATGCAATTTGCAAACAAACCATCAAGCTCACAGGATACTAAGCACTCCACAGTTCAACCCACAGCTTATATATTCACTTCTGTTGGAAGTATATTTAAGGTGATGTGATTATGATGGTTTAGAAAAATGATGAAATACTTGAGCATCTGTTGTTTTTTAAATACATCATTCATTATCATTTTAGAATGAAACCTAACCAAACTCCTCTCTACAGATTTGAAAGAAAGTGATACGAAAGTAAAGGAAAGTCAGAAGCTAGATGCTTTACATTTAAAGCGATGCCTCCTTGCAGCTTATTGCAAATTGATCATCTGTAATGTTGTTGACATAACAGCTGCTGCTGAAATCTATAAGCATTATATGAAGGTAATGGCATATTCCCCTTGATGTCTACCAAGCACTATAAAATTAACCTCTGATTTTTTGGTAAATACATGAATGTTATTCAATTGATGCATGGGTCACAATATAAACAGATGACTACAGATTTTATGAGGGATCAATTTGATAACTGGAGAAATGTTTATTTTATTCATAAACACTTGTTATTTCACTCAAAAATAAACCTGCATGGAAAGAAATCTTGCAATTTCTGATAAAGTTTATATGTATTGCAACCATACTGTAAGGACCTGCATCCATTTAGGCTGCATCTGTTTTTTATCTGCCTGAGCCTTATATGCTGCCCTGGCTTCGTCCAGAGCTTTTCTAACAACAGGCCAAATGTTCTGCAACTGGTGTACCCACTCCTTGAGGGAAGGAATGGCAGGTTCATTAGCAGGTGATTCAGGCATAGGGAGGAAACTCCATTAGCCACTTGGAAGGGAGTGAAACTGGTGCTGGAGTGCACCACATTGTATTAGGCCACTTCAGCAAATGGTAACAAATCAGTCCAGTTATCTTGTTGATAATTAATAAAACATCTAAGGTATTGTTCTAGAACAGAGTTCATTCGTTCTGTCCCTCCATTCATTTGAGGATGATGACTAGATGACAGTCCTTGATTAGAATCCAGAAGATCCAGAAAGGCTTTCCAGAACTTAGAAGTGAATTGGACACCCCATCTGATATATAATATTGTGGGGCCCTAGGTAGTCGATAGATACGCTGCACAACTAATTTAGCCAAAGTTTTTGCAGTTGGGATCTTCTGACATGGTATAAAATGGGCCTGTTTGGAGAACAAATCAGTAATGACCAAATGACAGTGTTACCCGCACTTTTGGGGAGCTCCACAATAAAGTTCATAGAAATCTCTCTCCAGGGTGCTGAAGGGCTCATCACCACCTGTAGGAGACCTGGCGTTTTCCCTTGCCTTCGTTTAGCCGCTGCGTAGGTATGCCAACTAGTTACATAACTTTCAATGTCCTTTTTTAAGGAAGGGCACCGAAATCGTCTTTTAAGTAAGTGGAGAGTTTTCACAAACCCAAAGTGACCCGCTAACTTTGAGTAAAGGCAGACCTGTATGATCTTTAGTCTCTGGTTCATAGACCCAGGCAAGATCGTCTTGCACTGTACATAGGTTTTTATGGGCTTGAAATCACTCATTGTTCTCTAGCGCCTTTTTGAACTCCCCAACCACTTTGTTATCAATCAGCAGAGAGTTCTTAGTCTGTGCTCTTATCGTGACCAGGGCTACCAACTGGTGTGGCAAAAATAGAGATTTTGTAATGTTATATTGTAGCATTCTCGACAAAGCATCTGCTAGAAATCCCCCCCTGGCAAATAGTAGATGGACAAGTTAAATTGGTGGAAGTGCTGGGCCCAGTGGGCCTGTTTGGGGACAGCTTCCTAGGGGTTTTTAGCGCTTCGAGATTTTTATGATCAGTCCAGACCTGAAAAGCGATTTTACTCCCTTCTAAAAAATGCCTCCAAGTTAGGAGGACCCATCGCACCACATAAGCTTCCTTCTCCCAAGCAGCCCACCACTGTTCAGTCTCATTTAATTTTTTTGGATGTATACCATATTTTCCGGCATATAAGATGACTGGGCGTATAAGACAACCCCCAACTTTTGAGAAGATTTTCATGGGTTAAAAAGTCATCTTGTATGCCGGAAAATACGGTAAGTGCAGGGCTGCAACTGACCCTCTTGGTTCTTCTGAAGAAGTACCACACCTACAGCAACATCACTAGCATCAGCTTGAATCACAAACATTTTTCTGGGTCCAGGTGCTTCAGCACCGGCTTTGCGGAAAAAGTCTCTTTAAGTTGTTCAAATGCGGCTTAACATTCTGAGGTCCATTTTAATGGCTGGCTAGGCTTCAGTTTACTTTCTCTTAGTTTTCAACAGATTTGTAATGGGGAACACAATCTGTGCAAATGAGGGGATAAATTGTCTGTAAAAGTTGGCAAATCCCAGAAAACTTTGTAAGTCTTTCCTGGTGCGGGGAGGGGCCCAATCCAGGACAGCCCACACCTTCTCTGACTCCATCACATGCAAAATGCGGTAGTCCAAATATTCAATTCTGTCCTTAGGAAATTCATACTTTGAGACTTTGGCATATAGTTTGGCAGAGCAGAGTTTGTTTAAGACTGCTCTAACCAGCTTCACATACTCTGCCTTGGTCTTGGTGTAGTTCAAGATATCCAAATACACCAAAACCCCCTTATACAGGTGACCATGGAGGACTTCATCAATCAATTGTATGAACACCGCTGGTGCCCACTGTAGTCCAAAGGGGAGCACCTTGAACTGGAAATACCCCAGGGGACAGTTGAAAGCAGTTTTCCATTCACCCCCTTCCTTGATTTTGATATGATAGTAAGCGTCCCGCAGGTGTAACTTTGAAAATTTTTTCCCTTTCGACAGGTGAGCCAGCATGTCTCTCATGAGGGGCAAGGGATACATATTCTCCATTGACATTACATTCAAACATCTATAATCAATGCATAGGCGAAGAGACCCATCCTTTTTCTCCTGAAATAGAACTGGGGCTGCCACCTGGGGTCTGGCCAGTTGAATAAAACCGCTGGCTAAGTTTTTGTTGATAAACTTTCGTAGCTCATCTAACTCCCTGGGGGTCATAAAATATAACTTTGGTATTGGTAGCTTAGCCCCTGGAATGATCTCAATTGTACAGTTTGTAGGTCGGTGAGGGGGAAGCTCATCCGACCTCTTCTCACTGAAAACCTTGGCCAGATCACAGTATTCTCTTGGAATGCTCTACATCTCTTGCTTACTCAGCACCAACGCCAACTCTTGCTTTGAGTCCTCTACTTTATAATCATGCATGCCCTGGGGAGGGATTCTCTTTTTTTGGGAACTTTAATAGCTTTGCTCTCCAAACGATTAGGGGGTTCCACTTCTTTAACCAGGTCAGTCCCAAAACCAGAAGCCATTCCATGCTGGGAGCCATGATGAAGGCTAAAGTCTCTGAGTGGCCTCCCATGATTAGTCCTAGGGGCTAGGTGGCAAAGCTTGCCAGGATGCCCCTTGCCACTGACCCATCAAGCTGGCAAAAAGCAATTGGGTCTGAATCTCCTTAGGGGAACCCCTAGTTTCCTGACTAGGTTTGGGCTTATTAGGCATTGGGTGTTTCCTGAGTCCAACCATGCTGTGAGGGCATTTTCCTGCCCGTGCCTGAAACTGATAGTTCTATGGGCATGGTTATGGGGCCGATTGGCCCACTTACCAAGGAATTGTGATCGTAGTCACTCTCTGACATCCCTGATTGTCACCTGGTGGGGTCGGAGCTCTACCCTCCATCTTTGGAGTTTGGGGGAGCTCCACAACCTCGGTGGTTTTCAGGGCTGTGTCTTTTGAGTGTTAAGCAGGCTTGCTTGGCTTTCTCCCGGAGTGGTGATCCATTTTCTTGGCTGGAGCTTTGTTGCGGCATTCTATAGCCTGATGGCATTCCTTGACACACTTGAAGCAGGCGGTTGATCACAGCTGGTTTGGGGAGGATTTACTTGCTTCTTCCTGGTTTCCCGGTGTGGTACTGGTTCCGGGTCTGATCAATTTCCACTACTTTGACCAGGATGCACCAATCGTACAAGCATGCGTTGTATAGATCATCATTTAATCCGTCTTGGAAACAGCTTAACAGGATGTCTTCAGGCCAGTTGAGGCGGCATGCTATGTTGTGGAACTCTTTCATATACTTGGCCACTGGTTGACGCCCTTGTCTTACCATTTGTATGCGATCTCAGGCCTTCCGGTCTACCAAGCGATCTTCAAACCAGCGCTTCAGTGTTGTCATGAATCAGATAAAGTTCCAGAACTCAGGAGCATTGCAGTTGTGTAGGGTGATCTATCTGGCCACAGCCCCTTCCAGGGCTGGGGTGATGACTCTAATCTTGGCTGCATCATTGGGCAGGGTCCTCCCATAAACTCGCATGTATGTGAGAATGTGAGCCAGGAGGAACCCCAACTGTTGGGGGTCCCCATTAAATTTCACTCCCAGTGGAATCAGTTTTGGTTCGTTCGGAGGAGTCTTATCTCTGGGCTGTCATGGGTCTGGGCTCTCCAGGGGGACTCCTTGCTGCTGAATCATCAGGGTAGCTGTCACCATCTCCTTTGAGCCCATTGCCTCCCCCATCATTGCAATAATTGTGGTTTCTCCTCTGTGCTCAATTTCCCCAGTCATTCCTTTTCTGGGCACCCCAGGGATTTAGCTTTAGGTCCTCGCATGCTTCCACCATGTACTGCATGACTCGCTTTAGGATCCCCTCCATCTGGTCTGACTACTTGTCCATCTCTTCATCATCGGAAAGCAGCTTCAACTTTTTTTTCTGAGTCTTTTTCCGGCCTCTCTGGGTGAAGGCTACCCTTTGGGCTCTTTCTTCCCAGTCTTTTCTTCCCGACACCAAGCGACCATCTCGGTTTCATGGAGTCTTCCAGGGCAGCGGCTTCCTCCAGCCAACCTGAGGTGCCTTCTTTGGGGCAGGCCTGAGTAGCTGACTCACTCCAATCCTCGGTCCTGGCTTCTCCATTCTTGCTGCCATTTAGAGACATATTGTGCATGGCCCCCCATGGTAGGGCACATACCTGCCCAGGTTGGGCATTATTGCAGACCTTGCTTTATGTAAGGACCTGTCTCAACTAGATCTCTGAAGGAAGCAGAACTCTTTGAAACAGGCATTGTTTCAAAAGGAACTTTTATTGGATTTAGTGGTAGCAGGAAGGCAAAGCAATCTGAAGATTTCGCGTGCAAAAGGTTACATCAAAAAACCCATTCAGGTCTCCTCCATCCGATGTCCAACTGTCCATTTGAAATCCAGCCAATCCATAGGTACTAGGTTGTTTTGAGAACCTAGTGCTTTAGCGCCCTTTTCAAGGTCTCAGTTTTGTTTCCCAACTGTCCCAGGCTCCATCATCTGGAGATAAGACACATGTTTTAAAGCCACATTCCTTTCACATGCAGGGAGGGCAAAGCAGAGCAAGGCAAATACATTCCTCCAATCAATCAGCCCCCTCCCAACAGAATGGCATCCCCCCCAAAAGAATACATAGACATACTGTAAGCAATAAACTGAAGGCAAATCTATTTGAGGGGTCCTGACACATACCTGTGAAGTAACACATGCACACTGTGTTATAGAAAAACTTTGGTATATGAAAGCCTAGAAACCTGTTATTTTTGAAGGGAAGCATACTCCTTATATCCAATATGAATGCTTGAAAAGGGAAACATATTTTTTTGTACAATGGGTGGGGGCGGGGGGGAAAGGAAAAAGTGACATCATGCGTGCTACAATGGTGTCATGTAAATGAGAGGTCCCCAACGTCTGGGCAGTGCAACCGGGCTGTGGAAATGGTGTTTGAGCACGCACACATACCCTTGTGTGAACAATGGGTGAGCATATGCACACACACTCCATTTGCGCGAGCGACAGGCGCATGTGCATGCAATTCGCACAAATGGAACTGCACATGAATGCTTGCTGGCCACGTGTGGTCCAGAAAGCCAGAAAGGTTGGGGAACTCTGATGTAAATGATGCAAATTATATAACTTTGTCCTTTGTGTGTTGATAGCACCGGTTCATGCATCATGACTTCTACTGAAGATTTGTAGATCTTCAGTACAATAGTATTGAGTGGAATATTTTTTTCATCTTTATGTGATCATCCAAACATTGTCAGCCTTTCCTTCTTTGCTCTTCTGTGGGTTTTGTGTTGTTTTAAATATGATTCTAAGCATATTTTATTGGCAATGTATTCCAGTAAAATTAATTGAATCTGATTTTGAATTAAACAAATTAGCTATTTCATAAATAGAATAAAGTTATGTGACAAATAACCTAAGGTAGGAAGGCTGTAAATCAGGAGTAGACAACTATATGCCCTCCATATGTTTTGAACTACAACTTCTAGCTCCATAATTGTGCTTTCAAGGGCTGAAGAAAATTAAAATCCAACAATATGGGTGCAAAATGTTGATTATCCAAATTGTAGACATGAATTTGGACATTGCTGTCTACTTGTCCAGTCATAGGGTAGTTTGTGCTGTAAATATTTATAGTATGCAGAACATTACATGCCTGAAACATTATGTCAGAATCCAGTTATATTTCATTTCTATCTATCTTCTTTGATTTAAAACCAATTCTTACTATCTCCTGGATTCTGTCATACTACTAAGAGGGAGGCGGGTATGCATGGGGTTTTTACTACTTTCATTTCCTCTATTCCTCTTTTCCCCAACTGAAAACCTGCCAGCTGTCGGGATCTGAATTGTCATACTCCTCAGGAGAAGAGGTGGTAGAGATGCATAACCACAAACCTCAGTGATCAATGGGTGTTGGAAAAGAAAAGCGAGTGGGAAAAGAAATCAAGAAAGGTGACCCTGAGACGGGGGCCCAACCAACCATAATGGAAGCAGCAGATAGAGAAATCCCTGCACGTAAGCGAAGAGGAAGGAAGTTGGGCACAGCACATTAACTGGATTCTAGAGAAAGTTATCAAGCTGATGAAAAGAGCCTTTGGCTGCCTAGGTGAGGAGAATTCTGAGCCCCACGGCCGCACCAGTACCTGGAGCTGCAGTTGGAGAGACACTGAGGGGGAATTGGAACCTGCAGTCCTGGGGACATCCACTGATCCAGTAGTGACCACTTCAGCAGCCCCCACTCCCCGCCGACCCGCAGATGGTGATCCGGATGGAAGACACTACCACCAACGACGAAGGCACCGATCCATTCAAAGACTCCTGCCGCTGGATGCAAAATTCAAGGGGGAGCCGACATGCTTGGGGTTTTTCCTAACTCAAGTCCTCAACTACATGGAAGAATACAGCCAGCACATCCCTAGTGACAAAGCCCATATCCGGATCGTGCAATCTGCTCTGGACAGACTGGCCCCAGATTGGGTGGTGAATTTGCATGACTCTGATGCCCCAGAGCTCAACGACTTCAACCGTTTCATGTCCTCTCTGAGAAGGCAATTTGAGGACCCCCTGGCCAATTGCAAAGCCTGCAAAAGAATCAAAATGGTGAGGCAAGGCAGACGCCCGGTAGCCAAATATACGCAAGAATTCCGGTCCATTGCCAGCAAGCTGAACTGGCTGGAAGACATCCTTCTTAGCAAATTCAAAGACGGCCTAAATTACGACCTGTATGATGCTTGCCTGCCCCAGGGGGACCCACACCAACTCAACAAATGGTACGTCGTTGCAGAGGAAGCAGAGATTGACCTACTGAAGAGGCACTGTCGAGGAAAACAATGGAGCCACTCAACGCCTGAGCCGAAGCACAAGCCAGCGAAGCCACTGGCTATGGCCAAGAAGCCAACGGACTGTTTCAATTGCAGGAGAGAGGCTCATCGAGCCATAGAATGCCACTTGAAAGCCCCCCAGTACAACCCAGCAAAGCCAGGAAATCCCCAGCAAAGCCAAAAGAATCCGCCATGAGAGTGATAGAGGCTGTGGAATCCCCAACCTCTGCCCAACGCGGGGAAGGAATTCCAGCCTATACCGCAGAGCCAGTGGATGCCTCAGATGACAGGTTGGAGGGTGAACTCCTGGTAAGTGGACCCATCGCACCCATCCTCAAGACAGTGACTATATTAATTCCCTCCATGCCTGAAGCTGTCAAGTTGAAAACCTTGAAAGACTGGTTGCACCCACTGCCTTATTAGCCCAACACTAGTGGGGAATCTGGGCATTCCGTTGAGAAGGCTAGAACAACCAATCTCATTTGGCCAGTTAGATGGGTCCATAGCAAGGGAGGTGCCAGGTGCCCTAGCCACTTTACCAGTCCACCTATCTCTGGGGAACCATGAGGAAGACATAAAGTTTGTAGTGACCCATGGAATGCCCGATGATCCTAGGGATGGAATGGTTAAAGAAATGGAACCCCTGGGTAAATTGGAGGATGTCAGAAATCAATTTCCCAAAGGGAAAGACTAAAGACTTAAAACCCCAAGGGGATCTATCAAAATTAAAAACGGAAAAAGCATCCATGGGATAAGAAAAGGGTCTACCTGAAATACCAGAGGAATACAGAGATCTTGCTGAAGTTTTCAGTGAGGAGAGGGAGGAGGAGCTCCCCCCACACACACCGACCCACGGACTGTGCCATAGAATTCAAACCCGGGGCAAAACTCCCAAAGCCCAGGTTATACTCCATGAGCCCAAAGGAGAATGAGGAAATGGAAAGATTCATAAAGAAAAACCTAGAAAGGGGGTTTATTGAGCCAGCGAAGCCTAAAGTGGCCGCTCCAGTCTTCTTTAGAGAGAAGAAGGACAGCTCTTTACGCTTATGCGTTGACTATCGCCTATTGAACACAATCTGTGAAAGAAACCTATACCCTTTACCCCTCACGAAGGACATGTTACCTCTCGAAAGGATTTTTTTTTACTAAACTAGATCTAAGGGAAGCGTATTACCACGTTAGAATTAAGGAAGGGGATGAATGGAAAACTGCATTTAATTGCCCAATGGGGTGCTACCAATTCAAAGTTTTGCCATTTGTATTACAAGGGTCCCCCACAGTATTTATGCAATTAATCAACAAGGTACTAAGGGGGCACCTATTAAAGAGGGTCCTGGTTTATCTAGACAACATCCTTATCTTCACCGAAACAAAAGAACATGTCAACCTAGTCAGAGTGGTTTTAAAGAAACTGCGAGCTACCTACTTATATGCCAAATTATCGAAATGCGAATTCCACCAGGAAACAATAGACTACCTGGGTTATCGCATATCCCCACAGGGCATTGAAATGGACCCAGAGAAAGTCAGAGCACTATTAGAATGGGCACTACCTTGCACAAGAAAGCCACTGCAAAGTTTCCTGGGCTTCGCAAACTTTTACCGCCAATTCATCCCCTCATTTGCCCAGATAGCCCTGCACCTCACGAACTTATTAAAAATGAAGGGAGTATCCTCAGTAAAACCTAGCCAGTCACTAAAATGGACAATGGGATGCCAAGCGGCATTTGAGAGATTAAAGAGACTCTTTTCTGCAGGACACCCAGATAGGGATAAGCCCTTCGTAATACAGGAGGATGCAAGTGATGTGGTAGTGGGGGCTGTACTATTACAAGAAAACGATGAAGGGGTATTGCAACCCTGCGCGTATACATCCAAGAAACTCACCAAAACAGCACTGGCCCATGTGGGAGAAAGAGGCATACGGGATACATTGGTCATTACTTACGTGGCGCCAGTTCCTTGAAGGGAATAAAATCCCTTTTCAGGTGTTGGCAGACCACAAAAATCTGGAAGCCTTGAAAACACCCAGGTAGCTCAATCCCAAGCAAGCCTGCTGGTCCCAACATTTTCACCAATTCCACTTTACGCTCAAGCATTTGCTGAGGGAAAGAACTTCCTTGCAGATGCACTATCTCGCATGCCCCAATATAACAGCACGCAAGACACCGATTCTAAACCACTTATGGTGGAATCACAACTGGCAGCACCAGTAATTACCAGAGCCCAAGCTAAGTTAAAACCGCAGCTGGGTAGCCAAACCAGAATTGAATTCCGAAAAACTTTGGAAACATATGAATGGTTCCAGAAAAATAGACACGTGTGTACAAACTTTTCCCCCTTGGGTGGGGGAAAAGTTATATATACCAACCACCCAGAAGGTCACATTCATGCAGCTTTGCCATGACACAAAATCAGCAGGGCATTTTGGATTTGTAAAAACATTACACTTAATTAAAAGGCAATTTTGGTGGCCATCCATGAAAAAGGACATAGAAAGTTGCCAGCTGCCCAACATGCGCAACTGCAAAGAGGTTGCAAGGGAAATCGCCCAGACTGTTACAAACAGTGGCAAATCCCTCAGTGCCCCGGAGGGAAACAGCCATGGATTTCATAGTGGAATTACCAGAAAGCAATGAGAATACTGTAATCTGGATGGTCACAGACTTGTTTTCCAAACAGGTGCACTTTATCCCTTGCCAAAAGATTCCCACCGCAAAAGCCTTAGTGAAACTTTTCGTGCAGCATATTTACAGATTGTATGGGGCACTCCAATGCAGGGGGGCAGAGGTCGACCTCGAGGCCTCTCGCTTGTGGAGTCCCTCAGGGGTCGGTCCTCTCGCCTCTCCTGTTCAACATCTACATGAAACCGCTGGGTGAGATCATTCGTGGTTTTGGAGTTTTCATTTCGACCCCAAACCACCCCAGTGATAGGGCATCACACTGTCACATAGGACAGTGATGTCCCGCTGCCTGGAGGCGGTTCGGGTCTGGATGGGGAGGAACAGGCTTCGACTCAACCCTGACAAGACCGAGTGGCTGTGCGTACCGGCATCTCGGGATATTCAGGATATCCCATCTCTCTCTATGGGGGTGAGTTATTACCACCTGTAGATAGGGCTCGCAACTTGGGAGTCCTCCTAGATTCACAGCTTTCTCTAGAAGACCATATAGTAGCTGTGACAAGGGGGGCCTTCGCTCAGGTTCGCCTGGTGCACCAGTTGCGGCCCTATCTAGACCGGGATGCCTTACGTACGGTCACTCATGCCCTCATGACCTCTCGTCTGGACTACTGCAATGCTCTACATGGGGCTACCCTTGAAGACCACTCGGAGGCTCCAGCTGGTACAGAATGCAGCCGCGAGAGTTGTGTTGGGAGTTTCCCGACACTCCCATGTTACACCTCTGCTCCGTGAGCTGCATTGGCTTCCAGTTGTCTTCCGGGTGGGATTCAAGGTGTTAGTAATGACCTACAAAGCCCTACATGGCATGGGTCCGGAATACCTTGGGGAGCACCTGCGGCCGGCGTCAACTTCCCTCCGCCCAGTACGTGCCCACAGAGAGGGCCTCCTCAGGGTGCCACCGGTCAAAGAATGTCGACTGGTGGCCCCCAGGGGGAGGGCGTTCTCTGTGGGCGCACCGGATTTATGGAACCATCTTCTGGTTGAGCTCCGGATGGCACCTGACCTCTGCTCCTTCCGGCGCGATCTCAAAACCTACCTTTTCGAACAAGCTGGCCTGGCCTGATGGGATGGGGTTGGGTTTTACTAATCTGTTTTAATCTATTTTAATGTGTTTTAACTTATTCATGGGCATTTGTTTAATCGTTTTTAATTTTTGTATCTTGTTTTTTAATACGTATTGCCCTGTTCACCACCCTGAGTCCTTCGGGAGAAGGGCGGTATACAAATAAAATTAATAATAATAATAATAATCATATGTGATAGGCGAGTGTAAATTATGCTGGCATTTTGGAAGGAAGTTTTATCTCTTTTAGGTACAACTCAGGGACTGACATCTAGTTATCATCCTCAAGGGAACGGTCAATCAGAGAAATCTAACTCCGTACTTGAGCAATATTTAAGATGCTTTATTAATTTCCAGCAAATGAATTGGACGGACATACTCCCTTTCGCAGAAGTTGCCTATAATAATGCAGTCCACTCCAGCACAGGTTACACTCCTTTTCAAATAGCTACTGGTCAAAGTTTCAACCCCATGCCAGAACTAATCCCAAACGAACCAGTAATCCCATCACTGAAAGAATGGATAGAACAATTACAAAATACCTGGCCAATAGTTAGAAAAGCCCTAGACGAAGCTAGGCAAGCATATTGCTACTGCTAAGCTTGTAAGCCGCCCTGAGTCTTCGGAGAAGGGCGGGATATAAATGGAATTAAAAAAAATATATAAAGCACAAGCAGATAAAAAAAGAATTGAACCCACACCATTCATTATAGGTGAAATGGTATATTTGTGTACAAAATACCTAAAATCCTTACAACTCTATAAAAAACTTGGACCAAAATATATAGGACCTTTTCCAATTAAAAGAATCATAAACCCAGTAACAGTAGAATTAGAATTACCCAAAAATCTTTGACAAATACACCCAATTTTTTACTGCAGTTTGCTGAAAAAAGAACAACTGTCACCATTATGGCGAAAAATCCCCCCCCACCACCTCCAATCATGGTGGAAGGAGAACAACACTTCAAAATAAAGGAAATCCTAGACTCTAGAAGATATCATGGGACAACTCAATAACTAGTAGCATGGAAAGATCTCCCCTCCTCACAAAACGATTGGGTCCATAAACGTCATGTAAAAGCACTGAAGCTATTAAAGAAGTTTCGTACAGAGTATCCTAACAAGCTAGACTAACTTTTATACCTGTTTTGTATTCTTTAAGGAGGGCAGGATGTCAGAATCCAGTTATATTTCATTTCTATCTATCTTCTCTGATTTAAAACCAATTCTTACTATTTCCTGGATTCCGTCATACTACTAAGGGGGAGGGGAGTATGCGTGGGGGTTTTACTACTTTCACTTCCTGTATTCACTACAAAGTAACCTTTTGTTGATTCACTTCAGGTTTGCTAACCATAACAATGTGGCCATCTGCCTTTCATCCTATGCCCCTCTGAAACTCTCCTCTTTACCGACAGTGAAGGAAAAAGGTTGGGGGGAGATGCAACACCTAGGATCTGGGTAAAGAGAGGATTGAATGATTGTGCCAATGGAGCCGGACTGATGTTAGTTTTCCTGGAGTTCACACCTAGAAATCTGCCAGTTTGAATCGCCCAGAAGAACTGCGGGGTGGGGGGCTGCTTGGGAACACTTTAAAACATTGAATGGTGGGGGGATCCCTCAGATCCTGTCTAGCATGCCTACTATCAATTTCTCTTAATAAAAATTCTTGTTGGAAGAGACCGTTTCCAAGAGTTCTGTTTTCTTAAGATGTAGATTGAAGTGGGTCCTTACACGTTGCCTCAAATGTGAGACAGCAGTTTTGGGCATATTGAAAAAGTTCCAATACTGTTTAGACCAAATGTTCTCAACAAGCAACAAGCCAGTTTTGAGTTCAAAACTACCTCAAGCTCAGAAAGGTCAGACCTCCCGCTAAGCTAGGAACAATTTGTTTTGTGTATTTCAGATTTGAAACGTTTTATGCATCTCTAATATTGCCTATTCCTACCTGTCAATTAAATGGCATCCTTTTTTTAAAAAATGGCTTCTGATTTCCCAGGTTTTCTTTGACATTGTTCCTTGATTTAAGAAGCTATGTTCCTCTTTTCCATTTGACAGGCATATAATGACTTTGGAGACATAATTAAAGAGACTTTGAGCAGGACAAGGCACAACAATAAAATTCAAAATGCAAGAACATTGATCCTCTGTTTACAGCAGGTGAGAATATTCATCTGGACAGTATGCTTTCTGTGAGAACAGTTCAGAAACATTGTTTTGGTAGTGAACTTTAGAAAATATGTTACATTTAGATCTATTCCTGGTGGTCTACAAAGGGAAGAGCTTCACTTGCAGAAGGTAGCCAGTTTCATGATAGCTAACTGCAATATTTTTTTGATTAAAAGGTTTTTTTTTAAAACAACAACAACAACAATTTCTTCCCCTGCACTTATTATAGCTACCAGGTCATGGAAGTCTGCTCCATGCACTTCTGGATCCCACTCTTTTAATCACTTGATTCAGAGATTATCAAATCTTGTAGTCATGTTATTTTAAAATATTGTTGGAAAGTCCTGGTAAGAGCTAGAAAGGATTGATGAAGAGTTCCTCCCTTGGAATGGGACAATGGAGAGATGAGTAAGAGAATTTCTTTAGCTCTCTAACTGTACATAAAATTGCAGAGGGTTGAGTGTTTCTGGGTGAAAAAGACAAGTTTCTTACATAAATTGGAGAAATAGTTAATTTGTATTTAGAGAATTGTAGAAGTAAGTGTGTGAGTTGTGGTTTGTGACAGTACAATTCAGATAGTCCTTGACGTACACCCCACAGTCACATGACCACATTTGTGGTGCTTAGCAGGAATGAATGTGACCAAAGACTGATGTGACCTGTGGTTTAAGCCTATCGTTTGGCAGTAAGAACAGCAAAGTCTCAGTTCTTCACACGTATAGTGTCTACAGATTCGCAGCTGCCAGGTCTGTTCAGTGTTATCTGGACCCTTTGGGGGAAAGATGGATGTGATATAGTGCCTGTCAGCACACCAAGTACATTTGTTAATTTCTTTGTAGATAATGTCACTCTGATTTGCTCTGAGTTAGAAATCAATTTGCAGTCCACAAATAAGGTCTTCTGTGATTATCTGGGATTCTTCTGATTTTATAGAACTCAAGGAAGTGGATAGAACTTTCTGGTTTGAACTGATTACTTCACATCCTTCCTGGCTCTTTAGGTCTTACAGGAAACAGATATCTATGCCAGACTGAGTTCACACTCAACCATGGGGTTGAAATAGAATTAGATGCTCTGGTTGAACACAAACATTGATGGTGAATTACCCTTCTTGTTTTTGTTAGATCTTTTGTCAGCGTTTGATACCTTTGATAATGGATAACAAAAGTTGGGATCTGTTCTTCTGTATCTGAATGGGTAACTTTAGTCAGTAATTATGTACTTGAGTTTGGAGTCACTCTGTAGTGGGAAGCATAAGGTTTGATATTCTCTTTGACATTACCCTCTTGTGTTCAGGAAGATTATGAAAAACCTTCCTTTTTCAATAAATGCTTTGGTCTTTTTGATTGGGATCTTTTCCTTGTACTTCCTCAAGAAATCATGATATACTGACTTTTGTGGATATATCAATGAATGTTAGACATAATAGACACAAGGGTTCTTCTTATTTTGCTCTGGTCATCTTATCCATCTGGATGTCAGCAATATTCTTACTTGGAGCCTGAAGGTAGCAGTGAAGATGCCTTGGAGAAACTAGAGCCTGGGAAACAAGGAAAGCATTAGAAAGGAATTCAGACTGATTCCTCTATGATGTCTTGGGATGTTAAAAGGGAAGAAAAAATGCAGTTAGGTTTGCAAAATTTTATTACAATAGCCTATTTCAATAAAGTGTAGTTCTAATCAACTTGGGATCTGTTTCCTGATCAGTTTTGTAAGGGACCCACTCTCTTAAAAGAGGCAGAGAATCTTTTCCTTGTTCATAGAGATGGTATTCAACTTTCAGGGAACCCCATTGTCTCTATAGCACTTTGATGTAGCTTTATTGCAACACGAACAGGTGATTTACAAATAACTAACCCTTCATGGATTACTGCCTTGTCATGGCGAAGGGGCTTGTGTAATTCAATGAAGCTATGAGCTATGCCGTGCAGGGCCACCCAAGACGAAAAGGTCATAGCAGAGAGTTCTGACAAAACGTGATCCACTGGAGAAGGAAATGGCAACCCACTCCAGTATCTTTGCCATGAAAACCCTATGGACAGTACCAAAAGGCAATACGAAATGACGCTGGAAGATGAGCCCCTCAGGTCGGAAGGCGTCCAATGTGCTACTGGGGAAGAGCAGAGGGCTAGTACTAGTAATGCCAGAAAGAATGAAGCGACTGGGCCAAAGCCGAAAGGACGCTCAGCTGTGGATGTGTCTGGTGGTGAAAAAAAAGTCCGATGCTGTAAAGGTTTTTTCTCCATAGGAACCTGGAATGTAAGATCCATGAATCAAGGAAAGCTGGACGTGGCCAAACGAGATGACAAGACTGAACATCCACATCTTAGGTATCAGCAAACTAAAATGGACAGGAATGGGTGAATTTAATTCAGATGACCATCAGGTATACTACTGCGGGCAAGAATCCCTCAGAAGAAATGGAGTAGTCTTCATAGTCAATAAAAGAATAGGAAAAGCAATACTGGGATACAATCCTCAAAATGGTAGAATGATCTCAGTTCGAATCCAAAGCAAACCATTCAATATCACAGTAGTCCAAGTCTATGCCCCAACCACCCGTGATGAAGAGGATGAAATTGACCGGTTCTATGAAGCCCTACAGCCCCTTATAGAACTAACACCAAAAAATGATGTCCTTATCATCATGGGGGATTGGAATGCTAAAGTGGGAAGCCAAAAGATAACCGGAATAACAGGCAAGTTTGGCCTTGGAGTACAAAATGAAGCAGGGCACAGGCTGATAGAATTTTGTCAAGAGAATACGATGGTCATAGCAAACACTCTTTTCCAACAACCCAAGAGACAGCTTTACACATGGACATCACCAGACGGTCAACACAGAAATCAGATTGACTATATGCTCTACAGCCAAAGATGGAGAAGCTCTATACAGTCAGTAAAAACAAGACCATGAGCTGACTGTGGCTCAGACCATGAGCTTGTTGCAAAGTTTAGGCTTAAATTAAAGAAAGTAGGGAAAAGCGCTAGGCCAGTCAGGTATGAATTAAATCATATCCCTGTTCAATATACAGTAGAGGTGACAAATAGATTTAAGGAATTAGATCTGATAGACAGAGTGCCTGAAGAACTATGGACGGAGGTTCGCAACATTGTACAACAGGTAGCAACCAAAACCATCCCAAAGAAAAAGAAATGCAAGAAAGCAAAATGGTTGTCTGAGGAAGCTTTGCAAATAGCTGAGGAAAGGAGGGAAGCGAAAGGCAAGGGAGAAAAAGAAAGACACGTCCAATTGAATGCAGAATTCTAGAGAATAGCTAGAAGAGATAAGAATGCTTTCTTAAATGAACAATGCAAAGAAATAGAAGAAAACAATAGAATAGGGAGGACCAGAGATCTTTTCAAGAAAATTGGAGAGATGAAGGGAACATTTCATGCAAAAATGGGCATGATAAAGGACCAAAACGGCAGGGACCTAACAGAGGCAGAAGAGATTAAGAAGAGGTGGCAAAATTACACAGAAGAACTATACAAGAATGAGCTTAATGTCCCTGATAATCACAATGAGGTGGTCACTGATCTCGAGCCAGACATCCTAGAATGTGAAGTGAAGTGGGCCTTAGAAAAGCTCAGCAACAACAAAGCTAGTGGAGGTGACAGTATTCCAGCTGAGCTATTCAAAATCTTAAAAGACGATGTAGTAAAAGTGCTACACTCAATTTGCCAGCAAATTTGGAAAACTCAACAGTGGCCACAGGATTGGAAAAGATCAGTTTACATTTCAATTCCAAAGAAAGGCAGTGCCAAAGAATGTTCAAACTATCGCACCATTGCACTCATTTCACATGCTAGTAAAGTTATGCTTAAAATGCTACAAGCTAGACTCCAGCAGTATGTGGATCGAGAACTACTAGAAGTACAGGCAGGATTTCGAAGAGGTAGAGGAACTAGAGATCAAATTGCCAATATACGCTGGATCATGGAGAAAGCTAGAGAGTTCCAGAAAAACATCTACTTCTGTTTCATTGACTATGCTAAAGCCTTTGATTGTGTGGATCATAACAAACTCTGGCAAGTTCTTAAAGAGATGGGAGTACCAGACCATCTTATTTGTCTCTTGAGAAACCTATATGAGGGCCAAGAAGCAATTAAGATTGTTGGAAGAAATATCAACAACCTAAGATATGCAGATGATACCACTCTAATGGCAGAAAGTGAAGAAGAACTAAAGAGCCTCTTGTTGCGGGTGAAGAAGGAGAGTGCAAAACCTGGGTTGAAACTTAACATTAAGAAAACTAAGATCATGGCATCCGGCCCTCTCAATTCCTGGCAAATAGATGGGGAAGAAATGGAGGTAGTGACTTATTTTCCTGGGCTCCAAGATCACTGCAGATGGGGACTGTAGCCAAGAAATTAAAAGACGCTTGCTCCTGGGGAGGAAAGCCATGGCAAATCTAGACAGCACACTAAAAAGCAGAGACATCACCCTGTCAACAAAAGTGCGTATAGTCAAGGCTATGGTCTTCCCAGTTGCAATGTATGGCAGTGAAAGTTGGGCCATATGAAAGGCTGAGCACCAAAGAATTGAGGCCTTTGAACTATGGTGCTGGAGAAGACTCCCGCGAGTCCCTTGGACTGCAAGGCGATCAAACTTGTCAGTCCTAGAGGAGATCAACCCTGACTGCTCTTTAGAAGGCCAGATCCTGAAGCTAAAACTCAAATACTTTGGCCACTTAATGAGAAGGAAGGACTCACTGGAGAAGAGCCTAATGCTGGGAAAGATTGAGGGCAAGAGAAGAAGGGGACGACAGAGAATGAGGTGGCTGGATGGAGTCACTGAAGCAGTAGGCGTGCACTCCAGAAGATGGTAGAGGACAGGAAGGCCTGTAGGAACGTTGTCTATAGGGCCGCGATGGGTTGGACACGACTTCGCAGCTAACAACAACAACAACCTGCAAATGCTATGATGCAATTGACACAGCATTTAGGACAAAGTTTATCTCAGCTAATATGACAACATACAACCTAACTGATGTTTTTGCAGTCTTGTGGAGGTTTGCCAGATGGAAGAGACCAGGATCAGTTCCTGATCTTTGCATTTTAGAATGAATTGTTTTATGTGAGTCAGCCTGCAGAATTTCCTACAGATTGCACCAACATGAATTTATGCTAGTTAGGTAAAATGGTACAGCCATTATTGATAGAAATAATCAATAAAGAATTACAGAATAATATAAAAGAATTACCAGAATTTTATGCGAGAATTAGATTCTCCTTAGTGGTTTTTGCAAGGAGGAAATGGGAGGCCGTGAGATGTGGAAGCCCAAACAATATCAACATTGTGTGGTGTGTGTGCTTATAGGTTTTCTGTTATTTACTAGGGATGTGGGTTGGAACGATTTGGATTGTTCAAGAAGGACTTGCTAATGAGTTGAAATATGAATTTGAGATAAAGAACCTCACATAATTTGGAGGGTACAGATACAATCTTGAGTATTAATATTAGGCTGATTGGAAGAGTTGAGAGATTGAAAAAATGGCAAGGGAGGGATTTTTAGCCTCTTCACCCGTAGCCCTCCTCCGAATGGTCTCTTCAGAATCCTGCACTAGAGAATTGTGAATGAAGGGATTCAAAGAGAATATGCAGTAATGAGTCTTCCATCCATTTGACTGAGATAACTGTCACATAGGTATAGTAAATATAGAGAGCAGAATTCATAGAAACAAAGGGAAACATGTATTGGTCCATAGTGTCTTATTTTGAAATTTCATATCACAAATTAAGATTAAACAAACAAAATAAATGGAAAAATGCTCTTTCAAGAAAAACTTATAGGGCAAATATATTTTGGGAGAAAAGATGATAGCTGATTGTTCTCTCTCTAATGAGAGACATTTATGATCTCACAGGCTATAAAACTATTGTGATGACTTGCTAGCAACATACTTTCCAAACAAGCTGCACTAAAGGTATTGCTTTAGTTAGACAGTTATTCTGTTTAACTGCTCAGAACTAGCTGTGTGAAGCTAATATATAGGGCAGCCTCCAGGCTTCAGAACATCTCTCTTCAGATGGCCAATATATGACCTCACACGTTATCAAAATAAATTTAAGATTCATAAGTTATCCCCTGAAATGTGAGATAAGGGGAAGCTCAGCATTCAGTAAGTTGTAAGTTCTTCTCACATAGTCAGCAGCCTATGTTTACATATTGCATAGGCAAGTGGTCCAGTTTGCACTGACCTTGAAATAGTGCAGATTAAAATATGATAAACCACCTAACCAATCTTCATGGGGAAACAGAGTATGCCTTCTCTTTTGTGTTGGGATGTATAGATGGGTTGATCTTAGTGGTATAGGTATTTTTAATTAGGAATTTGTAAATTACCGTATTTTCCGGCGTATAAGATGACTTTTTAACCCATGAAAATCTTCTCAAAAGTCGGGGGTTGTCTTATACGTCCAGTCGTCTTATACGCTGGAAAATACGGGTAGTCTTAGGTGCGTCTTATGGTCCGAAGCTGATCCGTATGCCCAGCCCCAACCTCCGCAAGTGGAAAGCAAGGGAGATTGCCAGGAGCACGAATCGGCATGTGCTTAGAAACGCCGATCTCACGCTCCTGCAAATCTCCCTCGCTCGGTTTCAGCTTCCCTTGCTATAAGAGAAAGCAGGCTGAAACGGAGTGAGGGATATTGACAGGAACGCGAATTGGCGATCTCATGCTGCTGCAATCTCCCTCGCTCCTTTTCAGCCTGCTTTCTCTTGTAGCAAGGGAAGCTGAAACCAAACAAGGGAGATTGCAGGAGCGCGAGATCGGCCAATTCGCGTTCCTGTCAATATCCCTCACTCCGTTTCAGCTTGCTTTCTGCAAGAGAAAGCCGGGCCGCAGGGCCGCCTCCACAGGTACTGCTCTAACGTGGGGAGGGAAGGACAAAGAGGGAGGGAAGGAAGAAAGGAAGGAAGGAAAGAAGGAAGGGACAATGGGAGAGGGAGAGAGAGAAAGAGAGAGAGGAGAAAGAAATAGGGAGAGAGGGAGAGAGAGAAGGAGAAAGAAAGGGAGAGAAATAGAGGGAGAGAAAGAAAGAGGGGGAAAGAGGGAGAGAGAGAAAGGGAGAGAGAGATAGGGAGAAAAAGAGGGAGGGAAATAGAGGGAGAGAAAGAGGGAGAAATAGAGGGAAAGAGAAAAATAGAGAGGGAGAGAAAGAGGGAGAGAGAAGGAGAAAGAAAGGGAGGGAAATAGAGGGAGAGAGAGAAAGAGGGAAAAATAGAGGGAAAGAAAAAGAGGGAGAGAAAGAGGGAGAGACAAGGAGAAAAAGAGGGAAATAGAGGGAGAGAAAAAGAGGAACAAAAAGAGGGAAAGAAAAATAGGGAGAGAAAGAGGGAGAGGGAGAGAAAGAGAGAGAGAAAGGAGAGAGGAGAGAGAAAGAAAGAGGGAGGGGGAGAGAAAGAGAAGGAGAGAGAGAAATTAGTAACATGATTGTTAAGTGAATCTGGTTTCCCCACTAACTTTGCTTGTCAGAAGTTTGCAAAAGGCGATCGCATGACCCTGGAACAATATGAATCGATTGCCAAGCATCCGAATGTAAATCACATGACCCTGGGGATGCTGCAAAGGTCATAAGTGTGAAAAATGGTCATAAGTCACTTTTTTCAGTGCTGTCGTAACTTTGAAAGGTCACTAAGTGAATCATTGTAAGCCGAGGACTACCTGTACTTTATCATTTTTTTCCTTTTTTTGGGGGGGTGGGTCAAGTTTTTGACACCTTGTTGGGCGACTGGTGATACTCGGACATTGCCTTGTCCTAAAAGTGGTACAATGGATGAAAAGGTTGAAAGCCCTGTTTTAGTATACCAGTAGTACTATTTGGTTCAGAATATTTTTTTCCTTGTTTTCCTGCTCTAAAAACTGGGTGTGTCTTATGGTCAGGTGCTTATTATGGTCCGAAAAATACGGTAATTTAACAGGAAAAGTTGGGGGTCGTCTTATACGCCAGAAAATACGGTAACACTTCACAGTAGAATAAAATATATAAAGCATAAAAATATACCAAACCAATAGAAAAGTCTTCCTTATTTGCTTTAATTTGTGTGTCCATAAAATTTTTGAATTAAATATAAAAATAGCTTAGTCTTTGATATGCCTGATCTCTACTGGAAAGAAATTCCATTATTATGGAACACTCCAGGAACTACCTCTGTACATTGGCTTTTCAATACATGAGTAGATTAATATTTAGGCTTATATACAGGGCTCATTTTTGGTAGACACACTTGGTAGTTGTTATATGCTGGTCTAAATCCATAATGAAATCTACCTATATTGGTAATTAAATTTCCTTACAGCATAGATTTTCTTTATGCTTTTAGGAACACATGATTGAACACAGGTGGTCCTCGCTTAACTGTTCAGTTACTCTTTGTTCAGTTACCGTTTGAACTTAAAACAGTGGTGTAGTACTTATGACTAGTTGTTGAAATTCCAGCTATTGCAGAGCCTCTGCAACCACATGATTAAACCCAGACACTTGGCAACTGGCCCGTATTTCTAACTGTTGCAGTGTCCTATGGTCACATGATCACAATTTGTGACCTTCTGTGCTGGTTTCCCACAAGTAAAGTCAATAGAGAAGTTGGCAGGAAGTCAAAAACGTAGATCACATAAATCTAACAAATTAAAACAATAAACGGGTATATCAAAAAAGAATTTATCAAATAAGCAATATTTTAGACAAGTATTTAATTAAAGAATTAATTAAATAATAAAATGAACTATTTTCAACTAATACAATTTGTAGTGAAAAAGTGGCTGCAACAGTGCCTAATTATTTTTCAATGTTCCATCCCATCCTGGGCATATGTTTGCATGCAAAAGATGGATTTGCAACTCAGATTTAACTTGCTACAGATTCCACTTCCAAAGCAAAATTTAGAAAAGAACAATTTTATCAATTATGTTTTATTTACATATGCTATTCTGTCTACTTTTTAAGGGCATGAACTAAAATTTAATCTGCAATAATGTATGCTGTGATGCAATACAATAAATAAAAATAGAACATTGTCAAGATTAATAGAAATATATGCTAGTTTTTAAATGAACAATTAAATATTTATCAAGGTGGCTTTATAATCAGCAATGCATAACTTGAGACAAATGATTGCTCTCTCTGGTACTTATGAGAAAGAATATTTTGTGCTCATTACAAAAACCAGAACCCTTGTTTTAAATGGGAACAAATTTTCTTTGCAGCAAGGCTAATGATATCTTGTTTTCTTGTTCTCGTCCCTAAACTTCCTGCTCTTGATTTTCCTCTGTGCCATTCACATCCTTGTTTAGCTTGGTGGGATTCTTAAAATATATAATTGGATTATTGCATAAATTGGTATATGCTTGCATCCTGAGCAAGGAATCTGCTGGTTCTATGCTGGGTATGTCCTCCTGGGGATTGTTTTATTGCCTATAAACTTTAAACCAATGTCTATGATCTGCAGCTGTTTCAGAAGCACATTGAAAGCCAAGGTGATGGCAGCAATAGCTTGGATTCCTCCTCCACCTCCTTCAACAATATTAAAGAGCTTGCCCGGCGCTTTTCTTTGACATTTGGCTGGGACCAGGTGAAAAGTCGAGAATCTGTAGCTAGGATACACAAGTATGTGCCAATTATATGTTGCCTCTTAGTCTTCTGTTTGAAGGATGTCCATCTTGTAAATATCCTTTCTGTTTTTATTTCTTCCTTACTCCTGTTGAAAGGGAAGGTATTGAATTCGCCTTCCAAGGGGCAGCTGGAATGGAAGGGAAGTGCTTACCTCCTAACTTAAATTTTCTCATCATCCTCAGCGAATTCTCCAATAAGCTTCTAAAGCCTGATAAAAGACTTGTGTGAGTGTTATTTTTGATTTTATATAAAGAAATCAGTGGTGATTGACTGAACACAAACATAGGAAGTTGCACAGTGGTCTCAGAATATATATATATATATATATATATATATATATATATATATATATATATATATATATATATATATATATATATATATATATATAATATTCGACAGTTTTGCCCCTGAAATGCTGATGTACTTATATAACATTTTATATTTACAATTTTGTGAAAGTTCAACCATTTAAACATATCTAAATTATTTCATTTTAGAAATCCAGTCATTGTCAAGAATGATGCATTTGCTCTTGTACTATGTGTTTTGTCTAGTGGTCTAGCCAGTTTGGTCACTAGGCTAGAAAGCATAGGACCATGAGTTTAAGTCCTGCCTTAGCCATGAAAGCCATCTGGGTGACTTTGGGCCAGTCACTCTCTGTCAACCCAACCCACTCACAAGGTTGTTGTTGGAGGGAAATAGGTGTGTTTGATATGTTTGTTGCCTTGAGTTATTTGGAAAAATAATATAAGGCAAGAGATAAATAATAAATTAATGTATGTGCCAAAAAATTAGTGTAGTT
The DNA here is from genome assembly GCF_947247035.1 of Vipera ursinii. Taxonomy (NCBI): domain Eukaryota; kingdom Metazoa; phylum Chordata; class Lepidosauria; order Squamata; family Viperidae; genus Vipera; species Vipera ursinii. The sequence goes on along the minus strand of NC_139514.1, from coordinate 80,588,639 downwards.
GTGTTTTAGCTTTAATTGATTTTAAAAACCTTAAAAACAGTGCTATTAAAATTCAGGACAGTTAAATGTCTACAGAGATTCTCAGTCATTCAGGTCATGGTTGTCCCAAAGGTGCTTTTCCAAAAGGCAACTGGATTTACTTGGTTTTTTCCTTGAAAACATTTTGCTTCTCATCCAACAAGCTTCTTCAGTGCTAAGTGAATGGTAGGAATTCACTGAAGAATTTTCTTGGATGAGAAGCAAGGTTGGAGATTTCAAAGATCCTGGAGCACTGGGGAAGTAACAATGATCTGTTGCCACATTTTGGATGAGAAGTGAGGTTGGAGGTTGTCACATTTTAAGTTTAATTTAAATGTAATATCACGAGTATTTGCACCTTTTCTGAAAGAATGTTAATTAAAATTGGGGAAAAAGTAATTTAGTGGTTTTCTCCCCAATCTTCACATTCAGATATAGTTATTTGCTAAGATATGTACCCGAAACAGCACTTTGTAAAGAAGATACCTGGTACTCACTGGCTTGGTACAGAACTTCTTTGTTGGCTAATGATGATGATGAGAATTCTGCTGTCAGCAGCTCACAAGAGTGGCCAACTGTTAGCATTACGAGGAGATCTTTTAAAAGGAAAGTATCTGAAGGTATGACATTTCCAAACTATGTATAAAAAGCTTGCATTTGTATCATAGGATTGATGACATGTCAACATTTTTGATATCCACTTCAAGTAGGATGAATTTAAGCCTCAATAATATCTGTATCTTGCTACTTCAGTGTTCAGTGAAATACATGGCTGAGATGAAATTGTCTGTTTCAGGATCCTGGTCTAAAATCAGTCACACAGACAGAGCAAACAGGACTTCTGAGACCCATTATCCATTCTGCCTGCCTTCCTTGAGAATGAAAAACAGGAAGAGACTAAAATCTCATGATAGTTATCACCAAGAATATTCCATCCCATTGGGTCCTGCAATTCCAAAGAAAAAACATAGGTAAGAAGAAGAGTTGTTGGATTAACTTTGATAAACAGGATGGCCATCAAATTTAGTTCATGAGATGCAGTTAGAAGTTGCAGTGTTTTTTTCCTTCAAAATATGTCCAAGATTTTGTGGTGATGTAAACATTATTTGATATTGGGGGCTAATTGAATCTGTGATTTAAACATTTGATATTGGGGGTTAATTGAAACTTAATATCCACAGGCCACAATCCAAAACATTGTTTAATGTTTTGTATAATTCCATTATGGTTTTCAAATTTATGACAACCACTACAATGCTTCCTGTCTTTTTGCTGAATAGAAAGCCATTTTTGAAACTTACAAAGCAGGTTCGATATAAGAAATTTTTCCATTCAAAAAAGTTCTATTTAGAAACATTTAAATTCATTAGGTCTCTTTAATTATTTTAAAAGGAGTGGAGCTTTGCTGAGTGTATGGACAAAAAAGATATGACATTTAAATGGAGTCTTTGTTGAAGAACATTCAGTGCTGTCATATTCTAAATCAGATTATTGATCCATTTACCTTAATGTTGTCTAGGACAACGGCAACAGCTTTCAAGTTTCCGACAGATATGAACTTTTTTTGAAAAAGAAACTGATAATGCTAGGGATGAAATTTGGGTCTTACATTAATCTAACTATTGTATTGATTTCTAAATTATTATGATTAAATATTGATTTCTCAGAATTATTATTGTAAAATTAACAAGAACCAAGCAAAGTCGTGATTTCACTTGAAAGACAAGAAACAAATTTTTCTTTTCTCATTTTAGTACCCAAGCTCCAGTCAAGGAAGAGGATTCAACAGAGGCTCCACCTGAAGATGCTGAAATTGATGTTGTTGGTGCTGAGCAGGTAAGAACGATTCTCATGAATGAAGGTGAAAATATGTATCCCATGGTGACATTGCAGGATCCAGTCTGGGTTGGTGACCGGGACCTCAGAGGTTCTGGTCTTCCAAGCTTTCGGACTTGCGCTGGGACCCTCACCCTTGGGGAGCTTCTCTCTGGCCTCCAGCATGAGTCTGAAAGCTCAGAAGCAAAACTCCCGTCCCGGTGACCGACCCAGACTGGATTCTGCAAGAATGAACCTATAGCTTTAAATTATTTTTTTCTTTCACTAGTAGAAAGAATATATCAATTAATCCCCTTGAAATAATTTGCTTTAGTAATTCTTTTGTTTACATAAGTTCATTTCCATGATCCCTGTAATAGAATCTTGCCAGAGGGATGTATTAGATGGCTTGGAATTATCTGGATTAACAGCTTCCTATTATCTTGATCCCACCCTGACATTGGAAACAGTAGAAGGGAAATGAAAAAAAAAACAGCCATTGCTGATACATCTTATTATCTGTCATTCTTCTGCCCTAGCTGAGCATGGCTTGGGATTTGGTGGTTTTCTTATGGTAGAGCATCCTTGTTTTCTTATTTACAGACTAATATGTTACCTTGGAAATTTTCATAACAAAAAAGTAAATCTCTGGAGCTGTATGTTTTCTCAACAAGGGAATTTTTTTTAGTAAGAGGTAAAATGGACTGAATTTAAGGAATTTAAGTCAAAAGAAAATGTAGATTAAATATGCTATTTGGACCTCGTGTAATCTAGCAGATTAATAATTAAAATTGTTTTATAAAATAGGTTATACATTCCAGAACAGTATTTTATCTACAAGGAATTATTGTAATTGTAAGAGGCTATTGGGAAGCATAATTTTAAGAAATTTGTCTGTTAAAACATTATCTTTGTCACTAATTGTCTTAATTTTATATTGTTTAGAATGCCTAAAAGAAGAAGACTGCTGGAAATGTCTCTACTTTTTAATGTAAATTAAAAAAATACAACCATAAAGGTAGAATGGGTTTTCAACTATTTTTGCCAGAATTATTTGGATGCTTGATTGGTAGAACCCAACATGGTCTGGTAAATTTATATAAAATAGAAGCTTCTTCAGCCAGTATTTTCTACATTTTCTGATATTTTCACTCATAATTTTTCTAAGCACACTTGACTTTCTGTCTGAAATGTAGTTCTTGACTCTGTAGATTAGAAAAGTATCAAGAAGCTGCAGCTCAGTATTTTATGCAGGACTTTTTTTCTCATAGAACGCTCAGAATGGCATTCCGGCACCTTTTTTTTGCAAAAAAACAAAAACAAAACCTCCCTCTATTGGCTTTTGGAGTAGGCAATCTTGGTTCTTTTTTATGACTTGTGGACTTCAACTCCCACAAATCCTGAGCCAGCCAAGCTGAGGGGAAAGAGAAAGGTTTCCAAGCTGAGCCATGCTGGCTTAGGAATTCTGGGAGTTGAAGTCCTTGAGTCATAAAAGAGCCAAGGTTGCCTACCCTGCACAAGACGAGGACATTAAAATCACTTACAAGGTTACTTCTTTAGGAACTAAACTTTTAGAATCTAAAACAGCTAATTCAAAAAAGCCAACAGGAAAGAACCTCACATTTTTCATCAGCTTCTGTCTTTTGGAAGGTAAAATTAGATAACAAAATAATCTATTTCCTGTGTTAACATCTCTGCAGTGAAATCAATAAAGGTAAAAGGAAAGAAATGAGAAACATTTTTCTCAATGTAATATGTCTAATTTAGCTGATGCTAGAAAAAAATAGTATCTTTTGTACTCTTGAAAATTATTTTGAATCTATAACCATCTATTACGACTAAACCACTTTAATTTAAACAATTCTTAAGATTGAAATATTCTTAATTTGGACTTTACTTTTACTGTTTGGACTGTTGTGTGTTTTGAAAAATAGATTATTTAGAATCTAGTTATGTTGCACTTCAGTCTTTAAATAATTAACCTAGTATATACATAACAAGATATGATGTTTTCCATGGTGAGCTTAACATTTATTTTTATTTATTTTATTTGACTTATATACCGCCCTATTCCCATAGGACTCAGGGCAGTTTACAGGGCAATTAAAACCATACAATACAAAAGTTAAAATAAATTTAAAACAATTAATTTAAAGGCCAAAAGTTAAAAATTAAAACTTTAAAACCCAGTTAAAAACCCCTCAGTCTAGGCCAGACAGCTCAAAGAGCCAAGTTTTTAGGTCCCGGCGAAATGAGCGGAGGTCGGAGGCAGTCCTGAGTTCCATAGGAAGTTGGTTTCAAAGGGCAGGCACACCCACAGAGAAGGCCCTCCCTCTGGGAGTCACCGGCCGGCAATCCTTCACCGGCGGTACCCTAAGAAGGCCCTTCCTGTGGGAGCGCACAGGACGATGGGGAGTTGATGCTGGCAGCAGGTGTTCCCTCTGCCCCAAGCCATTTAGGGCTTTATAGGTCATCACCAGCACCTTGAATCTCACCCAGAGGGCAACTGGAAGCCAATGCAGCTTGCAGAGAAGAGGTGTTACATGGGAGTATCGGGGGACTCCCATCACAACTCGCGCGGCTGCATTCTGTACCAGCTGAAGCCTCCGAGTGGTCCTCAAGGGCAGCCCCATGTAGAGAGCGTTGCAGTAGTCTAGGCGGGAGATCACGAGCGCATGGGTGACTGTGCGTAGGGCATCTCGGTCCAGATAGGGCCGCAACTGGCACACCATGCGAACCTGGGCAAAAGCCCCCCTGGCCACGGCTCCTATATGATCTTCAAAACTGAGCCGTGAATCCAGGAGGATGCCCAAGTTGCGAGCCCTATCAACGGGTGGTAACACCTCACCCCCCCCATCATTAGTGATGGAACAAACTGGTTAACCTGAGATGCCGGTATGCACAGCCACTCAGTGTTGGCAGGATTGAGACGAAGTATGTTTCTCCCCATCCAAACCTGGACCGCCTCCAGGCAACGGGACATCACGTCGAGGGAATCACTGGGTTGGTTCGGGGTGGAAAGAAAAAGTTGGGTATCATCAGCATACTGATGATACCCCACCCCGAAACCACGAATGAGCTCGCCCAGCGGCTTCATATAGATGTTGAACAGGAGGGGAGAGAGGACTGACCCCTGAGGGACTCCACAAACGAGAGGCCTTGAGGCTGACCTCTGCCCTCCTGTCAACACCGACTGCGAACGGCCCAGGAGATAGGAGGAGAACCACTGTAAAACAGTGCCTCCCACTCCCAGCCCCCTGAGATGTCGCAGTAGGATACCATGGTCGATGGTATCAAAAGCCGCTGAGAGGTCTAATAGGACTAGGACAGAGGAACATCCCCCGTCTCGAGCCCGCCAGAGATCATTCACCAGCGCGACCAATGCCATCTCCATGCTGTACCCGGGCCTGAAGCCCGATTGGTATGGGTCAAGATAATCAGTTTCCTCCAGGAACAGAGGAAGCTGATGCGCCACCACACTCTCAACAACCTTCACTAAAAAGCGAAGGTTGGAGACCGGACGATAGTTATTCAAAATTGCCGGGTCCAGGACAGGCTTCTTGAGAAGGGGCCTCACCACTGCCTCCTTCAAGGCGGCTGGGAATACACCCTCCCTCAAAGAAGCAGTTATTACTGCCTGGAACCAGCCTCATGTCTCCTCCTGGGCTGCATAAACCAGCCAGGAGGGGCACGGGTCCAATAAACAAGTGGAGATCAGTCTCCTCATGATCCTGTCCATGTCATCGGGGGAAATAGGATCGAACTCAGTCCAGATAACATGCTCAAGACCGCTCGATTCCTCCACGTCAGACTCTGCCCAGAGTCCAAACCGGTCCGGATCTGAGCGATTTTGTCTGCCAGATGATGACTAAACTCCTCGGCCCACCCCTGTAAGGGCTCCTCCCTCATCTGCTGATTAAGGAGAGAGCGAGTCACCCTAAACAGGGTGGCCGGGCGATTATCTGCAGACGCGATGAGGGCAGCGAAGTAGTTAGACTTCGCCGTCCTCATCGCCGCAAGGTAAGACCTCGTAAAGGTTCTTAGTCGCAATCAGTCAGATTTGGACCGGGTGGACCTCCAACCGCTCTCTAGACCCCGTCTCCGACGCTTCATCTCCCAGAGCTCCACAGAAAACCATGGGGCCCAACGGGATCTGCGCTGGGTCAGGGGTCGCAAGAGTACAACATGGTCGAGTGCCTCGGTGGCCACCCTTTCCCAGGCATCCACCAAGGCATCGGCCAGGCTGTGAGTGAGGGAGATAGGTAAAGACCCAAGCGCCATCTGGAACCGTTCTGGGTCCATTAGGCACCTGGGGCAGAACCACCTGGTCGGCTCTGCAGCCCAGCAGCGGGGGGTGGCATAGCGGAAGACCAGCTGCAGGATAGTGATCGGACCATGACAGGGGGACAATAGTTGGCTAACCCCCTCCCAGATCATCCATCCATTGTCCAGATAAGAAAACCAGGTCGAGAGTGTGACACCCCCCCCATGTGTCAGGCCCTGAATTACTTGGGTCAGGTCCATGGCCGTCATGGAAGCCATGAACTCCCGAGCTAACTCTGACGACCCTCCCAGGGAAGGCAGGTTGAAGTCACCCAGAACATGGCCTTGACAATTCCAATGTTTGTTACAAAATTTTCTGGATGTTGTTGGAAAGAGGCTGTTTGACGCTGGAGACCACTGCCACGAGGAACACAGCTCTGGGTCGGGGTTTGGAGCAGCTCCGGGTGGGGGCTCAGCACGGGCTGCGGCGTGGCAAGTGCGGGGAGGGGAATCCCCACGGTGGCTGTGGGGGGGGGAAATCCCCGCGGCATTTGGCTCCAAGCCGCAGGGGTAGGGGTGTAAAGGAGGGGCGGCGACGCCGTAGCAAGACACTGGCATCGCTCCCTGTGACAGCACCTCTGAGTTCCAGCACCTTTTTTTTTAGAAAAAAAGCACTGATTTTATGACAAAATGGAAGAGAAGAGGAAACTTTAAATAAGGTAGATAATCTGTTTTCAAGAGAGCAGGCCACGGGAATCAAAGAACAAAAATATAGAAATTAATGTAAATAAAAAAATACACAAACTTTGCCTCTTGTATGCCTCTGCTACCATGTTTATCATCACAGTTTTTTTAAAGAAGGCATTCATTTCACATTTTTATATTCAGCCGTTTGTAAAATAAACTGAATGATTTGATCAGCTGTCTGTATTTCTAAAGCAAGTCATTTTTTCTTATAGTGGGAAAAAATGAAAAAGATAACAGTAGTATGGCGCTACGAAACAAATGTCATGGCTATCACAGTAACCTTTCCCAAATGGGTGAATTGCAATATAGGATGCAACTATAATTTACATGGGTAGCATTAGTGATAAAATAATCTGCTTAATCTATATTCCAGTCTACAACAGTACTAAATATATTGACCATTTTATGACACCTTGTTCATAAATCATGTGATGCTATCGAGAAAAGTATCCTAAAAAGCTATCTTACACCAAGGCAGAGAGCTTGCCCATCTAAAACACTATGCTCTGTGTGTTTCCCATCCTAGAAGCTTTGGCATATGTGAATTTCAACCCACAGCTAACATTGTGGCCTTTCATTAACACTCTTGGGACCTGCATTCCTGGAGCTAGAGAGTCTGTCTCTGTTTGCACATTTAATATGAATGAATGAATGAATGAATGAATGAATGAATGAATGAATGAATGAATAAGCCAGTAGCATCAAAATATGTCTATCACTTGTTTGTAGTAGATTTGCTGTACTGCTGCTCCATCAAGATAGATAGACCCAGACCTGAAAAACAGCAAATTTTAATGGTTTCCTTTTTTTAGTTGATAAGATTGGGATCCAAGCAATATGTTTCACATGTAGCCAAAACTCTAAAAAGCTGAACATCAAAGGAATCTGTTCAAATCCTAAAACAATGTTTGATATTCATCATGGTCCACACGAAGGAAAAGAAATTGGTAATTATAGGCAGAGATGCTGCTGTCAAAAAACATATCATATTTTAAGACTTATTTTTCAGGAAAAGGCAGGCTATAAATCCATTACAAAAATTATTTCCTGGTTTTCCCTCAGCTTTGTAATGCCATTTTACAGCTCACCTTAAGTTCTACATAGTTGTATGCAAAATTCAAAATCATCACAAGAAAACTTACAATTCAAAAGCAATACTGTAACACCAAAACTTGTTCTGAAAGAAAAGCATCATACATAGAAAAAAATATTTCAGCCATCCTAATGTTCTGTATAGAGACTGCAAGTCTTCATTAAATTGCACTAATATTGCCATTATATTCAACTATAAAAAAGTGGTTTGTAGTTACACATCTGGACTATCTGTGCCACATAGCTTTAGCAGAATCTTATTTAAATTTGTGAAAATGGATATTTTAGCTTTGTTTGAGGAGTATGGGATTACTGGAAGCAATAATCCCCAATTCTGGAAGGCAAACTGAAGTCACACTGCTGTAGATCACAAAGTAAGAAAAATGTGTATAACTATTAATTAGATTATTCAAAGTTGCTATTTTTTTAAAAAATGATTCTGATATTCAAACTGGAAGTTACTTTCAGTAACACCTGTGATGATCGGATACATAAAAAAATAAAAAATGCTGAGTTACATGTATGAAAAAAACTTTATTTGAAAATATGAACATGATATTTTAAATATTTAACAGATCTGCACAGCAAACAAGATAGCTTTTTGTTTATTGGGAAAACCTAACAGCAAGGATTTGCTTTACCATATTTCATTTCGTGTGTGAACGTAAGGATAATTAAGGCACTACAAATGTTTTTTAAAAAACTAGAATAGCAACTTCTATCTTGCTCTATAAGCAGTCTCTCATCTCATATAGGCAAATAAAGCAGCTGTTCAGCTACTTTGACACTGTTGGTAACAATATTCATGGAATGTGTCATTAGCCAACCACTGAAGAAACACACTAAATGCCCATACAAGGTTAGTGCACATCACAGATCAAGTAAAACTTACAATTGATTCCCTTGACATGGAATATAATATCCACAACTGTTAAGTGAACAATAAAAGCCAGTTTTTAAATTGGAGTCAGTAGAACAAAATGAATGCTAAAGGGTAGAAAATTACAGCCTGTTTTCAGGCAGGATATTTGCTACATGTACCAGTGTCTATCTAGCTTATCCAGTCATGCGTTACTTGAGTTCTGAACTGCAGTCTTCATTCACAATCATGACACTTTTCTCTTTGAATCTTGACAAAGTTAGTTTTAGCTTGGAGACTGCAAGAGCAAGGATTTCCATTATTATAGTGATCAATAAAATGCTTAGTATTTTATATAAAAACAAACCGGTAAATTTACTTTACACAAGATACACTAATCCCTTAAAGGAAAAGTATCTACAAATAATTTAACTATTTTTCCTAGGCAACAATCCATTGAATAAATACATTAAAAGTTTTATTCCATACAAATGTAACCATTTAGATATTTTGAAAGTATTAATTTTGCAGCACAAGAAACTCTATTTTACTCTTTTCTGGAGATAGAATTCTACAGATTTAGCAGACCTGCTGCAGAAACAGTCTTTATACTTTACAAATATAGTTTATTCAAAATCATTTTCATAGTCATAATCATCCAAGTCAACATCTGCCAAATGGGAAGGCATATCAAAAAAAGGTCTTTTCTCCATTTGATATTTTAGTATGTTGGTCTTTTGATGATCATCAGGAATCAGCTCAGGTTCATAACTAAAATGAAAAAGAAATGGGAACAGATTCAGACTGCAGATAGTTCTCAACTTACAGGCACAATTGGGACCAAAACTTCCATTACAAGTCACTGTAATTGTAAATACAATGGAACCTTATTTTACAATAATTTGATAGCAGTCATTAAATGTATCAGTTTGGTTGTTTAGCAAATTATGTGGTTGTTAAGCGAATCCAGTTTCCCCAGTGGACTGGGTTTTTTTTTTGCCACAAATCGGCAAAAAAGTCCCAAATTGCAGTATGTGACCGTAGGATGCTGCAACTAGGCATAAATGGTAGATGTTGACAGGTGCCAAAACTGATCATATGACCGTGCGGAAGGGTAGGTACAGCAGTCATAAGTGTGATATAGGTTGTAAATTTTTTCCAAGGTTGTCATAACTTTAAACCATTGTTAAATGAATGGTTGTCAAGGTCTACCATTCATAAAAGTAACTTGTTTATTACATCATATTCCATAATCTGAAAAACAGAGGAAACAGGTAAATCTTACTATTACTATTACTTAAAGCAATTTTAAAGACAATATGCATTAGGACTACATACTGCTTTGGATTCAAATGGAGAAATGTGTGTCAGAGTGTGCAATGTGAATGTTTAATATTTTTTGACAGCCCCTTAAACCAAATGATTTTTCCCAGGGTTGAATTGCAGTTGTGAGGGACAGCTGTGAGAGCCCATCAAAAGACATAGCTGCTTTAAAAGGTTGCCAACAGGTGTTGCATGAGTGCCCTCGCATGCTTTGAAGCACCTATTCCCCTTTAAATAGCAAGTGTTGCACAGTCCTAAAATGCATGCTTATGCTACAGCGGGGCCACTTGTTCCTTGGGGAAAATAAATATAGATAGGAATGCACTTTACTTTGGAAGTGTATGTCCACTTATTCAGAAGTAGGCCACACTATTCAGTGGGTTTCTACCCTCTCTCAGTTAAATCCATGTATGGGAAGCACTTTCTATTTCTAGAATTAATCCTAGATGAAAGTGAGTGTGTGACATGAGGTAGCAACATATCCCTATTCCTTATTCTACATGCCCACTATGTATGGGTAAAAAATTGTCCATTTTGTGCACTTTCTGAAGGCAACTGGTTACCATCTGTTGGACTAAAACTAATAAGTCCGCTGACAGAATTGCTTCTGTCGGTGAAAGAGGAGAAGGAGATGAAGCATCCCTCCTATGTATCTTGAGAATTGTTCCTGGAGTCTGTAACATAGAAAAGGCAGGAGGTTGAGAGCCTTTGATCTAGCCAGTTCCCACAATACTGGATTTCTCTAACAATCTTTTAGGTCAGGATAGTTTGTCAAATTATTTAATAATAATGATTTTTAATGAATTTTTTACCTTGGAAGGCTTAAAGTTAATAACACTACATTGTTAAAAAATCAAGTTAAGATATATGACCTGTCAAAATATTTAGGCATGGCTTTTAAAGAAACTTCAGACACACATATTTTTCTCATAAATTAAGACTGTAGTCCTTCCTGGAGAAAGAATTTCATAACGATAGATTAGCTTCTAAGCAATCTATCTGCCTGTATGGATATCCAACTCCCAAGTGTCATTATAAAAACATTGAGTGATATTAGAGTGTATTTGCACCATCCTACTGCCTCAAATGTATCCTAGAGCAGTTGAAGGCATTTTCAGTGTTTGTGTGGGGGTTTTTGTTCGAGAACACAGTATCCTCAAAATGTATTTAAATATTTTTTGTTATAATAAAATCAGTCTCTTTCCACAAAATACAGCACCAACATTAAGTAACTGTGCCTATATTGGAATAGCAATGATGCTTTAAATAAAAAGGCCAGTTTGGCATTCCTTTATGAAAAGGATGCTGCTACTTATGTCTCCATCTCAGCCTTAGCAAAATTAGCTAATTGCTTGTGCAATCAAAATCCCACAAGGAGGAGGACAGCTGGTCCTGATGGTTTCCCCCAGAAAACCATCTCCATGAGACATGGCTCAAAGGGGCTCTTGTGTTAAAAAGAGATAAAGGTAAAGGTTCCCCCGCACATGCGTGCTAGTCGTTTCCAACTCTAGGGACCGGTGCTCATCTCCATTTCAAAGCTGAAGAGCCAGTGCTTGTCCGAGGATGTCTCCGTGGTCATGTGGCCGGCATGACTAGATGCCAGAGGCGCACGGAACGCTGTTACCTTCCCACCGTAGTGGTCCCTATTTTTCTACTTGCATTTTTACATGCTTTCGAACTGCTAGGTTGGCAGAAGATGGGACAAGTAACAGGCGCTCACTGTTACACAGTACTTGGGATTCGACCCGCCAAACTGCCAACCACCTGATCAACAAGCTCAGCGCCCTAACCCACTGAGCCACTGCGTCCCTTGCTAAAAAGAGATAAGTGAATGCAATAACAGATATTTAAACGGCACAAGCAAACCAACTCCAGCAAAATTCATCTCCATTCACTTCTACCATTAATTAACTCTAGACTGTAGTAGAAATAATTGACAATACTATTTTATAAAAGTATAATTAGCATTTTGTTTGGCAGCAAGGCATTTTAATAGAAAACACCAGAACCAATAAATGATGACAATGACTTAGAAAAATATTGTGCTACTGCATTCAAGATACCACTTCCTTAGTTCCAAAGCCAATGATTCGTTTAACTTTAATTTGTTTAACTTAGTAGAGGGATAAGGGTGTAAACTCTTTGGTGATGATAGATAAATGGTGTCTAGCATTGATATTACCTAGTTCAGCAATGAAATGTCTACAAGAAAACAAGCTCAGAGAGCACCAAGGATTCTAACAATAATCATGTAAACACTACTTACCAATCATTCCATTGGTCGCTGGCTGCTTCTTCAGCAACTAGAACATCATACTCCTCAGCAGCATATTTTTCCCAATTAGTCATGTCTTGATTTTCATTTTCAGTGCCCTAAAATATTATCATAAGGCATTTAATACTAAATTGATAAAACATTTGAGATTGACAAAATCCCTTTCAGTACCAATTGTCCTTACCCTCAGCACAGAAAACTGATCCTTCTGCTCATGGTCTAAATATTTGTCAATATTGAAGAAAGTGTCAAAGAAAATGTTTGCCATCTTACATCTCTTTAAATCATGAAGAGTTATTTTTCCTGGAAACGGAAAAAAAAGTCTTAAATGCTTGAGTTTTAGATTGTGGTGCATATCTCATGTAAAATTTAACATTTAAAAGCTTGATTTTTATTAATACTTGAGTAGGTACAATTAGTGACAAATTAGGATTGCCTAAAATTGTAAGTCCCTCAGTTAGGATGACCATAAGGGCTTAAGAATGACTTTCATCAGCTGTTAATCAAAACAATAATTTTACAACTTCTTACCAAGAGCAGCCATATTCATTCTCAAGGTAAAAGTTCTTTTTTATATTTTATTGATTTTTAAGTTACAGTCTTTAGTGATTAGTAAACAACATATCTGTGTTCACAAATTTAACATTAACTTCTTCAATATAAATCTGTTTAGTACTGCACAACCCAGTATTTTTTCCCCTGATCCTCCTTTCTTCCCCATATTTTTTCCATTTCCCCCTCATTACAGTTACCATTCTTGTTACTACTGATGTATACAAAGTTGGATATAGACATCTTCATATTTTACTAATATACAAATAATATAAATTCATAAATCGATATCCTGTTTTCATGTTCTTAAGGCTTGATTTCCCATCAATATTTGAAATATCTTTGTCAGTTATGATTTTCTCAATATTAATTACATTTATATTGCTAAGTTTTATTCATACCAGCCATCCTCTTATTTTCATATTTCCCATATCAAAAAAAAAAGAAAAAAAACCTATTTTAATTCTAAATCATATCTTTCATTATAGAAATCTAATTATATCTGTCATCCGTTCTTTTAATCATATTCAAACAAATATTTAAATGTAATGTCCCCTCTAATAGGTCAAATCTTCTGTTTCTTTCTTCTTGCTTTCTTTCTTTGCCAAGTTGCTTTCCAAGCCAAGGCAGTTAAATCGCCCAGGATTTTTTTCCTATTTTTATAAAAGTTGCTTGGCACGAGGAAGACAATTTAGGTAAGGTATTTTTGGGGAGGAATTCTACCCATTTATATTTCTCAAGCAACTCCCACGTTCCTTCTCCCTCAATTTCTCTTTTCATTTTTTTCTCCCAAGTTGTTACATTTCCCCTGACAGCTCTATATTCCATTTTTTAAAATATTCTTCCTTATCATCAGGTATGTTTTGTAGACCTAAGGAGTAAAGCATCTTTTCCATTTTCGTTGTTATGGCTAAGTCTTGCAGTATATATATATGGTAGTGTAAGGACCCACTTCAACTAACCACCCAAGAAAGCAGAACTCTTGAAGCATGCATTGTCTCAAAAGGATACTTTTATTAGGGGTCAGTGACAGTAGGGAAGTGAAGGCAAGATCTGGGGAAAAAGCCTGCCGAAACAGTATAGTTAAGCTAGCAATATTCCTCTTCACACATAATGGACACATAATGTCCATTTGAAATCCAGCAAATCCACAGGTAGTCTGAAGAGTGGGTAACTGGCACAGTTGGCACGCATCTCAAGGTCTTCTCCAGCTTTTGTTTCTCTGTAACCGTCTCCCTCATAAGGAAGACACATTCCTTTCTCAAAGGGATGGAGGCAGCAAGACAGAGTAGAAAGCAAAAGCTATCCCAAGCTAAATGCAAAGCTCCCCCTCCCCCAACCGAATGGCAGGTCCCCAAAGTAGGATATATATACGCAAGATAAAAATAAAGAGTTTGGGGACCTGACAGATAGTTTATATTTCCCTTCTTTTATCTCTTCCATCTCTAGGTCCATTTCCTCTGCTTCATCTTCTGATTTCTGCTTTATTTGTTCATACTTTGTAGTCATTGTCTGGGAATTTTCTAGTTGTAGATTTAGTTTGGAGATTTGCTCATTTATATTATCTAAATTATTTTTAGTCTTGCTATAGTTTCTTTTTGTGTTCTCTTTGTGTGTGACAATTGTTTGGTGAATTAGTTGTAGCATAGAGTATATTTCCTATTTATTTTTTGTTGAGGCCTCATTCCTGCAGATTCTTTAGTATCACCAATGGCTTCCGGTTTGCCATTGCGGCGCCTGCGGACGCCTGGAGGCGAGCTCCCTTTTCAGCGTCTGATTTCATCCCGCTGGGGGACCCTGGAAAGGGTAGAAAGTTGCCCTGTAGAGGTGACAAGCAAAGAGGGGACTGCTGCTTGATCACGGGAAGGCAGCAGCCTTTCCACTTGATCCGGGGCAGCTCTCCAAACCAGCGGGGAAAAGACCGCCCATAGCAATATGACTCGTCACAGCCAAAGTCAAAATTACTACCAAGCATCTTTAAAGCAATGCAGATGAAACTGGGTGAGATCTGATCTTTTCTTTAAGACTTTAAATATTTTTCCTGCAAAAGTTGCCCAAAGTATTTTCCCCCCTGTGAGGAGGGAAGAGAATATCTACCCCACACTCTAAGAACAGCAGCGACTGACTACCCTGGGGAAAATACAGCAATTATAAGAACAACTTTAATCTAATTGGATGCATGTACTTTTGAAATTTGGGGACTAAAAGTTTTCCTATTCTTAGTGGAGATGTTGGTTTTTATCTAAATAGAAAAGAAATAAACCTTGAAAAACTATTATAAAAATTCGGGACTTAAAAAGTTTTAAATGGTATTGGTGATATCTTGTGGCGAAGTATGGTATTACAACTCGTTGTTGACTAAAAGAGACTTGGTTTGAAGCCCAGAATCTAAAAAAAAACTTTCCTGGCCTTGGCAGATACCAGCTGTGAAAAACCCAACTGTAAAGAAGGAACCGCAGGGCGGCATATTTGGCCTGTTTGAAATATGAAGATAAACCTTTACTGACTTTCAAAGTTATATGTGGGAAATTGTTTTCCTATTTCTTTACATAAGAAGTATCTGTTATTACATGACGGAATACTTTGGGCTATAAATTCTTACTAGATAAACAATTTCCACTATAAAGATTACCTACAGCATGTGAAATAGATGTCCCATACCTAGGTATAAAAAAACAAAAAAGTATTTTTAACGTCTGATTTTAAAATCTTCAACTTAATGCATTAGCAAGAAAATATGGATGAAGATCAGGAAAAAATCCTTTTTATGTTGAAATCTATACACAAAACCATTCTTTCAGTGTGTAACAAAATAAGAGGCAACATAAAGGAACAGGACCCAACTGACCAACAGATCCAGCGAACAGGAAAATTAGAAAAGAGAGTGACAACATTGAAAATGGAAGACTTTTTACATAAATCAGAAGAAATTTGAGGAAAAGGAGGAAGAACAGATTGAATGGAAGATAAACTTATTAGGACAATTGTGGGAAATTGAAGTAATAGGGAGGCGATTAAATGAATACAATTGGGCTATTCTTCCAAAAAACCCTGTAATTAAATGGTCTTTCTTATTTCAAATAATACATACAATAGAGGGAGAACTGTTTGAGGATTCAAAAGTACTGACATGGAAGGTTAGTTGGCAAAGAAAAAAGCCAAAGTAAGGTTCAAAGAAACTAAGGTTTTGATTTATTAGAGGAGATTTTATATTACCAATTAGAGGGTTGAATATGGTAGAAAATAGAAAATTTTTAGAAAGTTAAGTAACATTATAATTGAATAGATAAGATGTGTAATATTAATAGACCTTTGGTTTAATATGGTGAAAAATAGATAACTTTTAGAAAATAAAGTAAGATTATATGTAAATAGGTAAGATGTGTATTTAGAATATTAGATTTTGTTATAAAAAGGAAAAAAAATGTAGAAGTTGAGATGAGGGAAACTCTGGTCACCTAAAGCTTGGAAATTATAATACCAAATGTTAAGTTGAATATTGAGGGGAAATTAAAGCCTGGGGAAAAAAGCAGTAACAGGACATGACTGTACAGGGAGTGCAGAATTATTAGGCAAGTTGTATTTTTGAGGATTAATTTTATTATTGAACAACAACCATGTTCTCAATGAACCCAAAAAAACTCATTAATATCAAAGCTGAATATTTTTGGAAGTAGTTTTTAGTTTGTTTTTAGTTATAGTAAGACAACATGCATAAAGAGGATGATGTGGTCAAAATACTCATTTGCCTAATAATTCTGCACTCCCTGTATATAAGGATTGAATGCAGGCACAATTAAGATATCTATAAGCTAAAAATAATTGATAAATGTAACAAAGATGGTTTTACTTAGTTGACAACAATAAGAACTATATTAGCTCAATAGTAGATATCAAGGGAAAAAGAGAAAAAACATCTGATGTTGTAACTTGAGGTTTGTGCTAAAGATTTATGTATGCTATTGAATTATTGATTAACCCAGTCACCACGTTGCTTTTTAAATGTTTAATTGTAAAATTAGAAAACTAATAAAATATTATATAAAATAGAGTAGAACATTTCATCTAGTTTTCTGGTTTTTATGTGTAACCTTTATAATCCAATAGGTTCCAGAATATGGGTCCAGTCCTAAAAGCAATTTTTTGCAGTAATCCTTTGTCTCAGGTATCCAAGAATTGTCAGTTAGGCAAAGTTGTAATCCACAATGTTCAAAGTGTTCAAAATATTCAACCACCCTGAAAGCAGCTCAAAAGTCTCTCCCAGCCAGACGTAGTCAAAAGTTAAATTTTTCTTTCCAAACTCAGCAGGTGTTTATAGTCCAAGAAGGTCAGGGTGATAAGTATGCCAAAATATGTTCCTTTACTGCCAGCTGTTCTACATTAAGCTAAGAGTCACCAAGCAGCCAGGAAGCTAGTTGTATCCCCCACTAAATATCATTCAAAATCCATTTTCCACTCTTAAGACAAAGGATTGATTTCTTATATTTCACCTCAATGTATTTTTCCCAAAGAGAAAATCTTAACAATTATCTCAGTTTTCAAATTATCAAAGCTGTAGCTTTATGTTACTTCCACTTCAGTATTATTTATTTCTGTCTCCGATAAAAGACATTAAAACGCTGCTTCCATTCACGTTTGGAGGTTTTAGCTTCTTGGGAGCCTTTCCCAAGAAATTCAGTTGTAAAATAGTAAAGAAAGGATCAATGCTCTCACCCAGTTCCAAACATTCTGTTTTCAATGCTAATAAGTGTTTTTCTTCTTCAGTTGTCAGCAGCTAATGGCTGGCCACAGGAATGTAGCCAGTCTTTCCCCTGCCGGTTTTGAGGGCTTTCCTCAGATCGAACGGAAAGACCGCCATCTCTCCGTGATTGATGAGGCACCCCTCCTTCTTCATCGCCTTTTTGGGGCGACTTTAGGCCTTTTTAGGCCCCCCAGCAGGGTGAAATTGGGCGTGGAAGGCAGAGCCCTGCCTTCCTGCGTCCATCTTGCTGCAATGCAAAACCTGAAGTCAGTAAAAATAAAAGTTCTAACATTAGGCAGTTTTTGGCTAATTTTGATTCACACACAAGTCAATTTTCAGATTGAATGAAAGTTAAAACAGAAAGTTAGACAAACAGATGGCTTTTTTACCTGCCAAATGCAATAAACAAAACTTGGCTTTACAAGAACATTCAAAGCCAAACACTGAACAGCTGTATTAACCTTGTTAACAAAGATACTATAAATAGAGATGGAAAAGATCTATCACCTTCATTCTCTGGCTTCACAAGATCAAGCATCTGGCAAAGGCAGTCTTCAAATGGCAGAGGTTCAATGGCCATATTATCCAGTTTCTGACACTGTTCTTCATAAAAGTGTTGTAGTTCATATATGGACAGTACACCATCACCATCAAGATCCATACACCGAAACCAATACTCAATGCTGAAAAGAATCATTAAACAATTTAACAATCTATTTTATGTTCATTTCTGTGTTGTGTTTTGTGGAGCAACACAAAATCGCATTTGTGAATGATTAAGAATTCAAGACATCTATATCTCCAGGCTTTTAGACTAGCAACACCAAAATATAATCCTCAGAAACTTCTTATATAGGTTCATTTTTCCTGGACTCCCTTTCGTTCCACATAATTTGGTTATTCTGGGCACTATGCTCTAACCCTGTGCTTATATATAAACTTTTTCTGAGAATATGCAAGAAACATTTCTCCTACCTCACCCACTTAGATGCCTGCAAAATGAAATAAAACTCTAAAGAAAGTCTGGGTAATTAGTATTTTTGTGCATGTGTGTGTCTTCTGACTAGTCCTTAGTTTTCTTGGCTATGGTTTGTTGGAAGTGGTTTGCTACTGCCTACTTCCTAGGACTAAGAAAGAGCGCCTGGCCCAGAGTCATCACCTGGCTTTGTGATAATGGCAAAACTAGAACTCATGGTCTCTCAGTTTCTAGCCTGATGATACAATGGCAATTTGGAGCAGGACTGTGATCACTAAGTAATGCGGTCATAAAGCGGGATGTCACATCACTGCATTGCTTAGCGATGCCAATCCTGGCAGTCTTGATTGCTGTTGTAACCCCAACATATGTCTGTCATTAAGGGAAAATTAAGTGGGAGTTCCTGGTAAGAAATGTGATGCTATGGGGAAAGCCCTGGGAAGTCCAATGCAGGGAAGTTGGGGAGGGATGGTATGGTGCTGTGAGCAAAGGCTGGAGGGACTTACTGGAGTGACTTGTGACCTTCCCTGCTGGCTTTGCCATTGGTTTTGCTTGTAGGACTCCAACAGAGAAGGTCACAAATGATGATCATGTGATTGTGGGGTGTTGCAATCCATTATAAAGTCAAGCCAGATGCCAAATCATGATCATGGGGGTGATATGATGCCTGGAACTTCAAGGACTACTTGTAAATACCACATTTTCAGTGCTGTTGCAAGTTTGAATAGTTGCTGAACAAGTAGTCAGTAGGAGAGGACTACCTGTACCAAACTGGCTTTCTATGAACTATGTTTCAGTTATAATAAATATATTGTCACATAGTATACTGATGATTTAACTTTGACAGCATCATAACATCATAATCTTATGAAAAGCATTTTTTCTTACCTAGTGGCAGTTTTTTTGTCTTCTTCTGATATCAAAAACCACACAAAATCTGCATAACTGATTTTTCCTTCTTTCTGTGCTTTTTTGCCCCTTTGAAATTAAGATTTAAAAAGGGAGGTAAGACAATATGTAGGTATATATACAGCACCTTAATTTTAGAGTTTCAAATAGTTTCTGCACTTTCCAAATATGCTAGAATACAGAGTTCTCTCTCTCTCTCTGTGTATGTATGTATATATGTGTTTGTGTATATATCTTAAAAATAATTTGTATCCTGCATTTCTTTCAAGGATAAAAATGTATATTGTATAGTGTTTTTTTCTAATTTTATTTGCACATCTAACTTTTGTGTATCATAAGTCATTTTTGGCGACTGCTATTTACATACTTTCCATACTCAGAAAGAGATTAAGACTTTTTGACCTGGATTAAAAATGCTGGCATTAATTTTACTAGTTTTGTATTTGATTACAAGCTACCTTGATTGTTCTGTGGACAGAAAGACAGTATAAAATGGGCATAAATAATATTGTGTGAAGTAAGGTTTTTATAAAACTCAATTGTATTCAATTAGTTTTAATGATCCTGGGATTTTCTACTAGGAAAATATTTTTATTAAAATGTTTTAATTCTTATCACTGCAAAGTATGGAGAAGCCAAAGCTTGGACTGAGATTCAAATGCTAATGATATTAACTGATAGCTCAGATTGCAAGCAGGAGCTTGCATTGCTCAATTACAGCATATACACAACTCTGCACTATTAGTGGGGAGGGGTAAATTAAAACAACATGTAGTAAACATTTCACTTCCATATATTTTACACATTAACAATACTAAAAAAATAATTTAAAGTATTTAATAATAACAACAACAATAAAATTGGAAGGCACCTTGGAGGTCATCTAGTCCAACCCCCTGCTCAGGCAGAAGACCCTATGCCATTTCAGACAAATGGCTGTCCAGTCTCTTCTTAAAAACTTGCAGTGTTGGAGCATTCACCACTTCTGGAGGCAGGTTGTTTCACTGATTAATTGTTCTAACTGTCTGGAAATTTCTCCTTAGTTCTAGGTTGCTTCTCTTTGATTAGCTTTCATCCATTGCTTCTTGTCCTGCCTTCAGGTGCTTTGGAGAATAGCTTGACTCCATCTTCTTTGTGGCTACCCATGAGATATTGGAACACTGCTATCATGTTACCCCTTGTCCTTCTCTTCATTAGACTAGACACACCCAATTCCAGCAACTGTTCCTTATATGTTTTAGCCTTAAGTCCTCTAATCATCTTTGTTACTCTTCTCTGTACCCTTTCTAGAGTCTCGACATCTTTTTTTACATTGTGGTGACCAAAACTGGATGCAGTATTCCAGGTGTGGCCTTACCAAAGCATTGTAAAGTGGTATTAACAGTTCATGTGATCTTGATTCTATCCCTCTGTGTTGCCTTTTTTGGCAGCTGCAGCACACTGCTGGCTCATATTTAAGTGATTGTCAACTAGAACTCCAAGATCCCTCTCACAGTTATTACTACTGAGCAAGGTACCACCTATATAGTAGCTGTGCATTTGGTTTTTCTTGTCTAAATGTAGAACCTTACTTTTTTCACAATTGAATTTCATTTTGTTAGATAGCATCCAATGTTCAAGTCTGTCAGGATCCTTCTGTATCTTAAGCCTATCTTCTGGAGTGTTGGCTATTCCTGTCAGCCTGGTGTTGTCTGCACATTTGATGAGTTCCCCATCTATCCCCTCATCCAAATTTATTTATTTTATTTTATTTTAATCCCATTTATATCCTGCCCTTCTCTGAAGACTCAGGGCGGCTTACAATTTAAGCACAAACCAATGTGCTTAGCAATAGCCTTCATTCTATGTATATGCCTGCTTATTTTGGCCCCCCCCCAAGCGGCATTATTACAAAGTCAGCTTATTGCCCCCAACAATCTGGGTCCTCATTTTACCTACCTTGGAAGGATGGAAGGCTGAGTCCACCTTGAGCCTGGTGGGATGCGAACCTGCACTAATTGCAGGCAGCTGATGTTACTTAAGGAGGCATTAGCCCACTGCTCCACCAAGGCTCAAATCATTGATGAAGATCTTGAAGAGCACTGGGTCCAGAACGGAGCCTTGGGGCACCCCACTACACACTTCCCTCCATGTAGATGCAGTTCCACACACTGAGTACAGCTGGTCAGCCAGCTATGAATACATCTGGTGATGATGCTGTCTAACCCACATTTTTCTATCTTATCAAGTAGTAGGTTTTATTTATTTTACACTAGTATAACCAGTGGTTTGTGTGGTGGTCTTTATAAAAATTGGTTAGCTAACTTGAGAGGTCAGATTTATTTATTTATATTTATTTGCATTATTTACATTAAAATGACTTTTTTATTATAGTACTATACACTTTGCCACATAATTTACATGATAGGAAATATATACTGTATAATTTTTAAAGAGATACCTTGTTACAGCTCCAGAGAAAATTCTCTCTATCATCCGATTAGATATAGCTGTGAAAAGTGGGGAAAAAGGGAAAATATAACATGTATGTGTCACATACATATATTTAGCCTGTTGGCTCAGCTGGTCCCTCCCCATGTAAAGGGTTCTTGGCTCAGCAAAGCCCTTTGGATATTCTGTGTACAATCAAAATTGTAAATTCTATTAATATTTGCAAATTGCAAACACTAACATAGGCTTAGTGGAGTTTACAACAGAAGAATGAAAACCCTATTCTGTGAAAGAAACTGCCCTTTTCCACAGTCACTGCCCATTTCTGCTAAAGAACACATTTCAGCATCCAGTGTTAGCTAGTCTAGAGGTTTAATAGTATAGACATCATAATAACAAAAAACAGAAAAAGCCTTTTTATAGCTCCTCAATGGTTTTCAGGGTGCCTCATCACTGCAAGTGTTTAAACTAACCAAGGTTTCAGCATTGGTACTAGCCAAATGGCTACAATACGACAAACAACCTTTTGATAAGTAGCATTTGAAAGGACAAAGCTTAGTCTTTGAATCTTGTTAAGATACAAGCATTTATTTTAATTCATTTTTTAAGCATTGTTGTTCTTAAACAGACACCTAATAAACTACTAGTTTGCCCTATCAGTGTTGGTGGGAGTGGTCTTTGTGGCTCCTTGATTAGGTTGCTGTTTATTGAGTCCTGAGTCCTTCGGGAAAGGGTGGTATATAAATCCAATAAAATAAAATAAATAAAATAAATATTGCTACCTTGCTTGTCTGTGTTAGTAATTCCTTGATTGGAATATTGTTTACATCTTGATTGTTGATCTGGTGTTAATTTTGGTATTAATCTCTGCTCATCTGGGTATTGATTGCTGGTGAGGTGTTTACATCTTTTTTGTTTTTTTAATGATATGTAAATGTTGTTTATTTCTATGTGTGTTGATGACCAATTTTATCAGAGTGCCAGATTTCCAGGAATTCTCTAGCATGATTTAGGATGCTTGCACTGTCCCAGTTGAAACTATGATTAAGTGTCCATTTGTTGTGACATTAAGGAGTTTTCATGATAAATTGGTCTTAGCTCCCTTAGGAAATAATGTGCAACTGTACTGAATAAATTTTAGATTTTAATTTCTACTTTTTAGAATACTGCCATCTTCCTGCTACAGGTCCACAGAAAAGTAGAAAACTACCAAAACTCAGAGCAATTCTCAACACTAAGAACACCAGAAATGTAAATGTGTTCTGACATCTCAGGTATTTGTTTTTATATATTTTGTAGAGGTTTTTATCATTTTGAATTTTTAAAATTGTTTTAGTTGCTTTATAATTTTAGAATTGTAAGCTACCCAGAGTCATTTGATTTCAGTGAACATTGATATAATTTTATTTTGAACTAAGTTGTTCCTTTGGTGATATCATATCATACCATGGTCGTTATGTCGAGCTAAATCCTTTTGGTCGATGTAAAGATCGTGGTCTGTATCTAGCTCCCAAAATTTGCAATAAATTACATAAAAATGTTCGTAAGAAAAGTATTCTGTCAGCTGGTTAATATCTACTTCCTCTTCTAACAATGCCACATTCTATTGAGAGAGAGAGAAACATTAAGAAAATTAAAGCATTAATCTCACTGATTGGAATATCTTATAACAGGTTGAAATTTTCAGTATCTTAACCTCGTTGTGAATTTACTCTAGGTAAATACCAGACAATTTATAATATCTAGTTTACAGACGTACATCAACAGCTGATACATACCCAGTCAAAATAATACAGTCACTCAACATATGACTGAGTATGGTATAGACTAATAACAAGAAGCAAAATAATAAAATATAATAATGCACACTGCGGTCAGGGCAATTCAAACAAAAGAAACCATAAATCAAGATGGACTCATAAAACCTCAAGACTGGTCTTCAAGGTCTTTTAGGAGGTAGACAGCATCAGAGCCATCACGGAGAACACTGTTCTATGGAGCAGGTGACAAATGATGACAAATAAGCTACATCTCCTAGATCCCAACAGATGGCATTGCTTAAGTGACAGGACTTTCACAAAGCATGTGAAACCTATCAGATGGACACAGCAAACTAGAGAAAAGCAATTCAACGAATAACCAGGCCATGTCCTGTCCTATGAAGGGTCATATAACTGATGATCAGCTATCTTAATTAACTTGGAAGCCTACTGGCAACATGTGAGTGTTACATTGTCATATAGAGGTTGCCCATAACAACCCGTGATGCATTCTCTCCACCTATAGTTTCAGGGTGGTCTTCAAAGATAACTTTATATAATGCACACTGCAATAATTCAGAATCATGAGTGGGGCCTTCTGATCTAGGAATGGGACAGTTGGGTTGCAAGATGGATTTGAACAAAAGTCCTCGGAACCACAATAGCACCTGCTCTTTAAACACAAGCTGTCAGTCTAGGAGGACCCTCATATTGTGCACTGGGTTTGCGTGGGCAGTGTGACACCATCCAGAACTAAGGATGGACTGCTATTTATTATTTTGGTTTTACTGGTTTAAAGCCTATGTTTGCTGCCCAAAGTTGCAATTGTTAGATGGATAGCTATATAAATCAATGGAATGAATGAATAAATGCATCCCCACATCCAGGTAGCTCCCAAATTCACAGCCATTATTCTTGAATCTGACTGCTTTTTTTCTGTGCAGATTTCACAGCCTTCCAGAGACAAAATTTCAGTGGCATCATTAGGCTGTCCAAGAGTTGAGATATATACTCAGGTGACATCACCCAGTGTCTTCATATAGATATTTAGACAGAAGTAGGAAAAAACCAGGCCCTACTTCAAATCCCTTGAGCCACTCCATAAAGATAATCAATAGCTTTAAAGCTCATGGATCAATCAAGGAAGACTAGGATGGATGCATCACCACCATTTCTGTCCTGTCTTAAGTCATGCACAAATGCAATCAATGCCCTCCTGGTTCTATGCCAAGACATGAAATCTCATTGGAAACCACTGTGATAGTCCTGACTGGAAGGGATCCAGATACTTTTATTTCCTCCCAAACCATATAAAGCTACAGTATGACCACCTTCTCAACAATATTCCCAGACAGGAAATGCTGGACCTGGTCAGAAATTATACGACACTGTTGGGATCAACAATGTTTTCCTGAGGAAAGTGCAGACCTCCTCCTACTTAAGTGAAGGGAGAATCACGCCTTCACTAAAGAATGAATTGATCTCTGCTTGTATCCAATCACACATCACTTCCTAGGATGCCTTAACCAACTAGCATCAAAACATGAGATAAATTTTATATTGATTAAAATCGGTGGAGAAACTTTTAGGTTACTGTTATTAAATTTGCAAAAGTATGACAGAAGCTAATGGTTTCAATTAAGCCAAGATAAGATCAAGTAAAGCCATCAAGTCAGAAATGTAAAATTTCCTAAGTTCATTTCTAAATAGAAATAAATTACAAAGAAAAAAATTATGATCCACCTGAACAGTTAATCAGTAAAATTTATTTTATTACAAAACTGCATGCCGTACCTGTAAAAAGCTGCTTTTCCTGAGTTCATTACAAGTGATTCTTCCTGACCATGACCTGTTTACTGAATAAAATATCCTTTGTATTACCTGCAAGAAAATATAAAGTGTGATTGCTATATCAATGATGTATATTATTACCCAACTGCTTAAATATAACAGTAATTTGTGAGCTTATCCATACATATTTTTGGGGTACATATATTTAGAATTTACCAATTAGGAGGACTAAATCAATTCAGAGTATTAATATTTGTGTCTTTTTCCAGGTTACATCCTTTCCATCTGGAATCAAACAAAACATAATTACTCAGTCCTTTGTATATTATTCCAAACTATTTACAGATAATAGCAGCATCTATCAAACGATGGGCTGTCCTTGAAAATGGAAGACTAAACTGGGTGATGAACTTTTAAGGGAACTAGACTTGTTTAGCTTATGAAGAGAAAGATTAGAGTTGACATGATGGCTGTCTTCTGATAACTGAAGGGTTGTCACAGGGAAGAGACAGTTGACTTGTTCTCCAAAGCACCTGAGAGCAGGGCAAGAAGCAATGGGTGGAAGCTTGTTAAAACAAGAGATCCAATCTGGAACTAAGGACAAATTTCCTGACTATAAGAATAACTAATTAATGGAATAGATTGCCTCCTGGAGTTGTGGTCACTCTATCACTGGAGAGCTTCAAGAAAAGACTGGACAGTCTTTTGTCCAGGATGCAATAGGTTCTCTTGCCTTGGGCTAGAAGACCACTAAAATCCCTTCTGGCCCTCTGATTCTAAGATCTGGGTTGATCTGGTATATATTTGGATAGATCACAGGAAATCCTAGGGCTAGCAATAAAATTATAAAGTTAACAAGCAACCTCTAAGAATACAATATCAAACCACTTCTGCACTGTGCAAGTAAACAGTAAATCATAAAGACTTTGGCTACAAAGAGTAAAAAAAACCTCAGCCTGTATGGAAGGCTGATCCCACATTCATAAAATCAGTTGACCTCCCACCTACTCTATAAGGTAAATTAAAATCCAACTATTTAAACAGTTCCTTCTCCCCACCTCCTTTCTTCAATTTAGCTACTTGGTTTGAGGATGTATTAGCTGACTAATCCATTTTCTGGGCAACAGAAAGGGGAAAGTGTGGTTTGTTTCACCAAGCTGTGTATCTGGTCCAAGTGCTTTTGAGCTTCCCTTTTTTGCTGCTTTTTGAGTATGTTGATCAGTGTGCATACTGCTGAAGATTTCACTATCCACATTCAGCAGGAAGAAACAGCCATAAGAAGAAATTAATTTTGAAGGGGATGAAGAGTTCCAGCATGGAAATTATGAACTCATTCTTTTAGGACATTTCTAATATGGGAGGGAAAATCTTAAATGGTGGTTACCAACTAAATGCAAGAATAAGAAAGGACAGTTTTTTTGTCCTGTTGAGCATTTTCTGTTACTTCTCTCTTATAGCACATCTGGTTCTTAAGAGAGGAAAGCAGCTCCCTCCTTCCTGATATTTTGGAAACTTGATTGTTCTGTTGAGTCTCTACAGATTATGCCAGAAATTACTATGTCACCCTTAGATGATTTATGGCAGCTGAGGTAGGAGGGTTTACTGTACTTATGGTGGAATTTTTGTATTTTCCAAGTATTAAAAATTGTTAACGGTTTATGAGGCTGTGGATCCCCCCAAAAGGACAGAATGTTCTGTGAACTCTTACCATTTGTGAACTTAATCCACTAAACCTAATATAGCTGAATATGGATGGTAAAAGTCATCTTTAATTTAAATGAGACATATTTGTTGTCTCACTTACATATAAATAGGTGTGCACTGTGTACATAATCATAGATCAGACATGTCAAACTTGCGACATCATGTGATGTATTGGAGCTTTTTCCTCATTGCTGGCAATAGGGTGGGCGCAGTTTCCTCATGCTATTGCATCTAGATGGTCCACATGAAAAATATTTTCTATACAGAAGACACTTACCGTTGTAATGTACCGAGAATGAAATTCTGATGCTTCTTTTAAGAAGACTAGACTAGGATGACTATTGACCACATCCTAAGTATGAAGGATGAAAAAGGCATCAGTTTAGAATTTTTATGAGCAACTATTTAATGAAAACATTTAATTCTGCCAAATCATAGTGGCATATAGGGGGTACATGTATAACATCATAAGCAAAATATTCAAATTGTTTCAAGATAACTGTTAATTTTCATTTTTAAATAAAAAAATAGAATGCATGAAAATTCAGCTCCTTTTAATATCAAGAAATGAACCAGGAACATATTATGATTGGAAGATCTAATGGAAAGAGAAGAGGAAGGCAAATCTACAATTTAGCTTAGGAATCAAAAGGCACTGAGAAGAATCAGAAAGCAGTTTAGAGCAAGGGCTCCCAACCCCAGGTCTACGGCCCATTTGGAATTGGGTCACGGAATTGGTGGGCAAGTGCGCACGTGCAAAGCTGTATTTGTGAAAGCAGCATACATACACAAAACTATCCCCTGTCCTCCTGCCTCTGCTAGTTCACTGAGCCAGAAAGGTTGGAGACCACTAGTTTAGAGAACAGAATTCTCTTGTTTTCATATTTCTCTAGTAATCTAATAAGTTTCTATCCACCAGCTGGCATATCAAGGGCTTGATAGATTAAATTTAGCTATTTCTGACTTCTGACATAATGAAACATCACTGAGTTGATTGGGAAGATGGGTGACTGGTGGGTATTTCTGTGGTAATAATGAAAAGAAAAAGGAATTTACTTGTAAAAATGGAATGAAGTCTTCTTGTACCAGATAATTATATCCAGGACTCTTTAGAAGGTGAACAAACTTGGCAGCAGCATCATGACAGGTCTGTAATATTCTGCAAAGTATAATTTGTCTAATTTATGCAGATATAGAAAAATTATATATATTATTTTTCAATCTTAATATGTATTCACAAGTATGAATAACAGTTGTGTTGGGCCACATGGAACACCAGTCCCTTTGAAATAAATAAGGTGTGTGGCCCCTTTGAACGAACACTATGGAAACTTTGGAAGAAGAAAGGTTACTAGATGGATGTCTGTTTTCAAATTGGCCTTACAAAGTCACTGCAGACTAATGGCTTCCCTTTTTCAGCTTGTTTTCATATATATTGATCAACCATGCATAATGTAGGATTCAGCACTGAGATGAAAAAAGAAACATCTCATATGTATTCCCACTATGGCAAAAGGAATTGCCTTGTTCATCACCTGAATTTATACACAATTATCTGACCATGCTATATTAAATTGTCAGTGTTCATTGTATGTAAAATGGATAGTCCTGATCCTGCACCGTTAAGAACACAGACATGGGTTCTTTGAAAGTAAAAGTCTATTAAAGAGGGGGGGAAACACTAAAAGGGTAAGCCAAATTCTCTTCTCACCTCAAATTTCAAAGATAATTCACCTCTTGTTTCTATTCACTCTCTCTCAAAGTTGCCCTCATCCCCTTTTGAAATTAAGCAAGTTTAAAGAACAAATGTTCAGTCTAGAGGCCAGCAGAATTCTCAATCTCAAATTATTTCAACTATCCTGTGCTGTCATCAGAGAGTTTAGGAACATGGCATACTTAAAGGTGCAGTAAATTAAATTCAGCAGTGTCTCTCCCTCCCTAAGTTCTATCATCTATCATTCATTCTGCCTTTAAAAAAATATCTTTCAAAACAATTTACATAATCAATTCCAGTAGAACTTAGTCAGATCCAAAATGTGTCCTCCTAAGACAGGGGTAGATGAAAATGGTAAAAGCTATTCCTCAACTGTCTTTTTCATTAAAATATTAACCAGATTTCCTTTAAAAAAATCTTCAAATAATATTTTAAAACAAGTTAAGTGACCTTATAGGAAATGCATACTTACTTTCGCCACATAGCAACAAACTTATGAACTGATACAAATCCTGTGCGCTCTCCTCCAGCACAATAAAATAATGGACCTTTCCAGTAAAGGGGGCAATCACAAGCCTAGAATTAAGAGGTATCATTAAAAAGCAAAAACTGGCACTTATTCCTGCAAAACTTCAGAGGCTGAGTTTGGTAAAAGAAAGATGATGCTGGGAAATGGAATGATGATTCTAATTTCTCTTTATTTTACTATTTATATCATGTTTCTCCAGGCAAACCTACATGTCCAGAAAGTGTTGAATGATTTAAAAAATTGTGTCCTCCAGAGGACTAATGAGAGGGCACCATGCACTGAACAAAAGTGCATAAATGGGCATACACCATGCACAATATGAATGTCAGGCTCTTCTCTTTCCCAAACTGAAGATGATATATTAGAAAAACTAATGGTTTGGATTTTAACTTGGTCTTATTTGTTTTACAGGGAGTGCAGAATTATTAGGCAAATGAGTATTTTGACCACATCATCCTCTTTATGCATGTTGTCTTACTCCAAGCTGTATAGGCTCGAAAGCCTACTACCAATTAAGCATATTAGGTGATGTGCATCTCTGTAATGAGAAGGGGTGTGGTCTAATGACATCAACACCCTGTATCAGGTGTGCATAATTATTAGGCAACTTCCTTTCCTTTGGCAAAATGGGTCAAAAGAAGGACTTGACAGGCTCAGAAAAGTCAAAAATAGTGAGATATCTTGCAGAGGGATGCAGCACTCTTAAAATTGGAAAGCTTCTGAAGCGTGATCATCGAACAATCAAGCGTTTCATTCAAAATAGTCAACAGGGTCGCAAGAAGCGTGTGGAGAAACCAAGGCGCAAAATAACTGCCCATGAACTGAGAAAAGTCAAGCGTGCAGCTGCCAAGATGCCACTTGCCACCAGTTTGGCCATATTTCAGAGCTGCAACATCACTGGAGTGCCCAAAAGCACAAGGTGTGCAATACTCAGAGACATGGCCAAGGTAAGAAAGGCTGAAAGACGACCACCACTGAACAAGACACACAAGCTGAAACGTCAAGACTGGGCCAAGAAATATCTCAAGACTGATTTTTCTAAGGTTTTATGGACTGATGAAATGAGAGTGAGTCTTGATGGGCCAGATGGATGGGCCCGTGGCTGGATTGGTAAAGGGCAGAGAGCTCCAGTCCGACTCAGACGCCAGCAAGGTGGAGGTGGAGTACTGGTTTGGGCTGGTATCATCAAAGATGAGCTTGTGGGGCCTTTTCGGGTTGAGGATGGAGTCAAGCTCAACTCCCAGTCCTACTGCCAGTTTCTGGAAGACACCTTCTTCAAGCAGTGGTACAGGAAGAAGTCTGCATCCTTCAAGAAAAACATGATTTTCATGCAGGACAATGCTCCATCACACGCGTCCAAGTACTCCACAGCGTGGCTGGCAAGAAAGGGTATAAAAGAAGGAAATCTAATGACATGGCCTCCTTGTTCACCTGATCTGAACCCCATTGAGAACCTGTGGTCCATCATCAAATGTGAGGTTTACAAGGAGGGAAAACAGTACACCTCTCTGAACAGTGTCTGGGAGGCTGTTGTTGTGACTCAGGGCCAGCCTGTGGGCCCGACAGCCGGGTCCGATGTATCGGAGGACTCAGATGTGGGGGAGGAGGGAAACGAACCGGCTGATGATGATTTGGAGACTTTGCAGAGTCCTCAGCCGGGAACCTCTTCTCAGCTGTGTGAGCCCGAGAGTGCGGAGGATGATGACCCACAGCTGGCCCTGTTCAAGGACGCCCGACGCAGGAGGCAGACGAGCAGGGACAAACAAAGGAAGGCTATGGGACTCCTCGGGAGGAGGCACAGGGAGACCACGCCCTGAGCTCTCTATAAAAGAAGTGTTTGGGGAGGGGCTAGTTGCTGAAAGCAACTTTTTCTTTGAGAAGTCAAGCTCTTGTATTTTTGTAACAGTGTAATTAAAACTTGGCAGAAGCCTTTTGATCTTGGACGCTTTCCAGACTCTTCCTTTGATTAGGGGTGCGAGAAGAGGGCTGGTTCAGAACAGTTTGCTTTCAGCCACCCACCCCTTAATACTACGATGGAGCAGCTTCTTGCCGAGAATGTCCAGCTCAACCAGCAACTCACCTTGCTGGCCACTCAGGTGGCACAACTGCAGGCTCAGGTACATGCTGCCCCCCCACCCAGGAGGAAATGTCAGATAGCTATGCCGGATAAATTCGCTGGTAATCCAGAACTGTTTCCTGCCTTCCTGGGACAATGCCAGCTTTATATCAGCGTGAGAGCAGCTGATTTCCCCACTGACCGAGATAAGGTGGGATTCGTGTTGAGCCTTCTGTCGGGAGATGCAGCTCGTTGGGGCACGCCTCTGTTGGCACAGCCTAGCCCTTTGTTGGATAACTTTGGGGGGTTTTGTGACCATATGCGCCTCATGTACGAGGACCCGATTAAGGCACAGACGGCCACCCGACGCCTGAAAGCTTTGAGGCAGGGTCAGCGCCCTCTACAGGCCTATATCAGCGATTTCCGGCTGCTTAGCCAGGATTCCGCCTGGAATGAGGCTGCGCTCGTGGATGCCTTTCAGGATGGCTTGTCAGAGGAGATGTTGGATGAGCTGGCCCGCGTGGACATTCCCTCAGACCTGAATGGGCTGATCCATCTTTGTCTGCGGATCGATGCCCGGCTGCAGCAGCGTAAGAGTCGCCGTGCCACCCCACAGACCCCTGCCGCCCCTGTTGTGCGTGAGCCCCCGGTCCAGAGGGAGGAGCCAATGGAGCTGGGTGCCGCCAGGTCCCGTCTATCGGTGACGGAAATGGACAGACGACGATCGGAGGGGTTGTGTTTTTACTGTGGGGACCCTGGACATTTGGCTGCTTCTTGCCCGAAGAAGCGTCAGCGGGCGTCAGTGACCAAGCCTGCCCTGAGAAAGTCCCCTGCTTTGTTATCGGGAAACGGCCCGAGCCCGATCTAGACGGTGTGAAAGATCGGGCGACCCACAACATCCACACCGAGCGACGCCGTTCCGACGGTGCCTGTGAACCTCCACGGCATTTGATTTTGGAGGCACGTCTGATCCTCCCTGGCAAGTCAGAGGGGATTCCAGTCCATGCCTTAATTGACTCTGGGGCTACCACTAACTTTATGGATTCGGCCTTTGTGGCCAAATGGGCTGTTCCCCAGTGTCCAGTGGATCCGCCCATGCTTGTGGAGACCATCGATGGTCGAGTGCTCCTGTCCGGGCCTATCACGGCCGCCACGCAACCCGTGTGTATGGCCATCAGTACCCATGTGGAGGCCATTCAGTTCTACGTCACTTCGGATCTGCACTTCCCCGTGGTCTTGGGACTGGCGTGGCTCCGGGCGCATGATCCACAGATCTATTGGTCTCAGAACTTGGTCACCTTCCCAAGTTTGCAGTGCGTGGACCACACCCGCCATATCTGTGCCGGCCAGGTGGAGGGTTCCTCAGGGGTTTCCTTGCCTCCCGAACTGTCCGACTTTGCTGACGTGTTCAGCGAGTCAGAGGCGGACCAATTACCCCCGCACAGGCCCTACGACTGCTCCATTGACCTAGTCCCTGATGCGCCTCTCCCAGTGGGGCGTTTGTACTCCATGTCGGAGCCCGAGTTGGCTGCATTGCGGGACTTCCTGACGAAGAACTTGGCTCGTGGTTTCATCCGGCCCTCGTCCTCGCCAGTGTCTGCGCCCGTGCTCTTCGTCAAAAAGAAGTCGGGCGAGTTACGGCTTTGCTGTGACTACCGGAAACTCAACGCTATCACGGTGCGTAACCGCTACCCGCTGCCCCTCATCCCCGAGCTCTTGGACCGACTCCGGGAGGCTAAGATCTTCACGAAACTGGACCTGCGTGGAGCTTACAACCTCGTCAGGGTTCGGCCGGGTGATGAGTGGAAGACGGCGTTTGGTACTCGGTATGGACATTTCGAGTACACGGTGATGCCGTTTGGCCTGACCAACGCCCCCGCTGTGTTTCAGCATTTTATGAATGACGTCTTTCGGGATCTGTTGGACCAGTTTGTTGTGATTTACCTGGACGACATCCTGATTTACTCCCCGTCGCGTGAAGCGCATCATCAGCATCTCCGTCAGGTCCTGCAGCGCCTCCGGAATCATCGGCTGTTTGCCAAGTTGGAGAAGTGCCAGTTCTACCAGGTGACCATTGATTTCTTGGGTCACCGCATTTCTCCTGAGGGCATCGCCATGGAACCGAGTAAAGTTGAGTCATTGCAGAGTTGGCAACCCCCGCGTCGCGTGAAGGATATTCAGCGACTTCTTGGATTTGCCAACTACTATCGGACATTCATCCCTGGCTTTGCTGCCTTGACAGCCCCCCTCACCCGGCTCCTGCAGAAGAAGACTCGGTTCCAGTGGAACGCCCCCGAACAACAGGCGTTCCAAGCTCTGAAGGACGCCTTCATGAAGGAGCCCATCTTGAAGCATCCTGACCCGCAACGGCCATTTGTCGTGGAGGCGGACGCCTCCGACATTGCCATTGGGGCCGTGTTACTTCAGGCAGCGACGCCCAACGGTACCCTTTTCCCTTGCGCGTATCACTCACGGAAATTGAATCCCTCGGAGCGCAACTATACCATCTGGGAGAAGGAGCTGCTGGCCATCAAGGCGGCGTTCGAGGCTTGGAGGCATCATCTGGAGGGGGCGCGGCATCAAATCGAGGTCCGGACGGACCACAAGAATCTGGAAAGCCTGCAGACCGCTCGGAATTTGAACCAACGCCAGATCCGGTGGTCCCTCTTCTTTGCGAGGTTTGACTTCCGGGTGCGGTACATACCAAGCGGGCACAACCAGAGAGCGGATGCTCTGTCCAGGAAGCCCGAGTACACCCGAGTGGAAGACAAGCTTCCGCCCAGGACCGTGATCCCCGTCGAGTCTTTTGCTGCGGTGCGGGAGCCGGTGGATATACGGGCTCGGATCCGGGAGGCGCAGCAGCAGGAGGCGTGGGTGGCTCAGCGGAAGGAAGAGGTGGGGCCAGATTCGCCTTGGTCGGTCACGGATGGACTCCTGTATTATCGTGACCGGCTCTATGTTCCAGGAGGGCCACTCAGGGGACTCGTCCTCAGCCAATGTCATGATAACCCGGCTGCGGGGCATTTTGGCCTGTTCAAGACTCTGAACCTGGTCTCCCGTACATTCTGGTGGCCCCGAGTCCGACACGATGTCCAGTCTTATGTCACCTCCTGCGTCCCATGCAGGCAGGCCAAGTCAGCGACAGGGGCCCCGCCTGGTTTACTGCAGCCTTTGCCAACGCCCAAGAGACCCTGGGGGGCTGTGTCCATGGACTTTCTGACGGATCTACCCCCATCCTCCGGCTTCACGACAGTGTTTGTGGTGGTGGACATGTTGACCAAGATGGCGCACTTCATCCCCTGTCGCGGCTTACCGTCAGCTCGCGCCACTAGTCGCATGTTCATCCAACAGGTGTTCCGGCTGCACGGCCTTCCCGATAGAGTCGTCTCCGATAGGGGGGCCCAGTTTACAGCCCGCTTCTGGCAGGAGTTGATGCGGGCGTTGGACATTAAGGTTTGCCTCTCGTCCGCGCATCATCCTCAGACCGACGGGGGTACCGAGAAGGTCATCGGCATTTTGGAGCAGTATCTGCGCTGCTACGTTAACCTGCAGCAGGACAATTGGGTGGACTATTTGGCCATAGCCGAGTTTGCCTTTAACAACTCGCAGCACACCTCCACGCAGATGACACCGTTCTTGGCCAATGTGGGTTATCACCCTCGGTTTTTCCCCCTTTCTCCCGTGGACACACCGGAGCCGGCAGCGAACGAATTCATGGCGGAGTTACAGGCGATCCATCGGTTGGTGCGACGGCAGCTGGAGAAGGCCAAGGCCGACTACAAGAGGTTCGCCGATCGGTCGAGAAGGGATACGCCTCCATTATCGGTGGGGGATCGGGTCTGGCTGTCCACCAGGAACCTACCATCCACTCGGCCGGCGAGGAAGCTGGACCACCGTTACCTTGGACCGTTCCCAGTCGAGGCCGTCATCAACCCGGTCGCCTATCGTTTAACTCTGCCACGTTCCCTGCGCGTGCACCCCGTCTTCCATCGGTCCTTGTTGGTCCCCGAACAACCGGCTTGTCCACTTCGCCAAGCGGAACCTCCCCCATCAGGACCTCGTGATGGCGACAGCACCCCCGAGTACGAGGTCGCCAGCATCAGGGATTCCCGCTGGCTGAAAGGTCGCTTCCAGTACCTGATCGAGTGGAAAGGGTACGGGCCGGAGGACTTCACATGGGAAGACGCGACCGCCGTTCATGCCCCTGCGTTGGTGACTGCTTTTCACGAACAGTTCCCATCCCGACCGCATCCGGATCGGCAGACCCGGGGGAAGGGCCCTGCGGTGCGGGATAGTGTTGTGACTCAGGGCCAGCCTGTGGGCCCGACAGCCGGGTCCGATGTATCGGAGGACTCAGATGTGGGGGAGGAGGGAAACGAACCGGCTGATGATGATTTGGAGACTTTGCAGAGTCCTCAGCCGGGAACCTCTTCTCAGCTGTGTGAGCCCGAGAGTGCGGAGGATGATGACCCACAGCTGGCCCTGTTCAAGGACGCCCGACGCAGGAGGCAGACGAGCAGGGACAAACAAAGGAAGGCTATGGGACTCCTCGGGAGGAGGCACAGGGAGACCACGCCCTGAGCTCTCTATAAAAGAAGTGTTTGGGGAGGGGCTAGTTGCTGAAAGCAACTTTTTCTTTGAGAAGTCAAGCTCTTGTATTTTTGTAACAGTGTAATTAAAACTTGGCAGAAGCCTTTTGATCTTGGACGCTTTCCAGACTCTTCCTTTGATTAGGGGTGCGAGAAGAGGGCTGGTTCAGAACAGCTGTGGTTGCTGCTGCACGCAATGTTACGTTTACGTTTACGTTTACGTTTTATTTAATTTATATACCGCCCTTCTCCCTGGGGACTCAGGGCGGTTCACAGGGCATATAAATAAAAATACAATACTATACAAAAGTTAAAACAGAGATTAAATCAATGCCCAGTTAAAAAACAATAATACAATCTAAAATAACAATTTAAAACCCAGCTCCCCCATCAGGCCAGACCGGCCAATTCAAACAAATGGGTCTTCAGACCACGACGGAAAGTTCGGAGGTCCGATGCCGTCCGGAGCTCCACCGGCAGTTGGTTCCACAAAGCCGGGGCACCCACAGAGAAGGCTCTCCCCCTGGGGGCCGCCAGTCGGCATTCCCTGACCGGAGGCACCCTGAGGAGGCCCTCTCTGTGGGAACGCACAGGGCGGAGGGGAGTTGAAGCCGGCAGCAGGTGGTCCCCGAGGTACCCCGGACCCATGCCATGTAGGGACTTAAAGATCATAACCAAGACCTTGAACCTCACCCGGAAGACAACTGGTAACCAATGCAGCTCGCGGAGCAAAGGTGTAACATGGGAGTACCGGGAAACTCCCAAGACAACTCTCGCGGCCGCATTCTGTACCAGTTGGAGCCTCCGAGTGGTCTTCAAGGGAAGCCCCATGTAGAGAGCATTACAATAGTCAAGGCGAGAGGTCACGAGCGCATGAGTGACCGTGCACAGGGCATCCCGGTCCAGATAGGGCCGCAACTGGCGCACCAGGCGAACCTGGGCAAAAGCCCCCCTAGTCACGGCCACTACATGATCTTCTAGGGCAAGCCGTGAATCTAGGAGGACTCCCAAGTTGCGAGCCCTATCCACGGGGGGTAAGAGCTTGATGGTGAACAGATCAAAACACTGACAGAATCCATGGATGGCAGGCTTTTGAGTGTCCTTGCAAAGAAAGGTGGCTATATTGGTCACTGATTTGTTTTTGTTATGTTTTTGAATGTCAGAAATGTATATTTGTGAATGTTGAGATGTTATATTGGTTTCACTGGTAAAAATAAATAATTGAAATGGGTATATATTTGTTTTTTGTTAAGTTGCCTAATAATTATGCACAGTAATAGTCACCTGCACACACAGATATCCCCCTAAAATAGCTATAACTAAAAACAAACTAAAAACTACTTCCAAAAATATTCAGCTTTGATATTAATGAGTTTTTTGGGTTCATTGAGAACATGGTTGTTGTTCAATAATAAAATTAATCCTCAAAAATACAACTTGCCTAATAATTCTGCACTCCCTGTACAGTGGCCTAGTGGTTAAGGCACCAGGCTAGAAAACAGGAGACTATGAATTCTAATCCCATTTTAGGCATGAAAGTTGGCTGAGTGACTTTGGGGCAGTCATTCTCTCTCAGACCAATTAATCTCACAGAGTTGTTATTGTTGTTGTGGGGGAAACAGGAAGAGGAAAGTGTGCTGAATATGTCTGTCACCATGAATTATTTGTAAAAATAATAAAGTCAGGATACCAACAAACAGATCAATAATTCAGAATCATTTTTCATCTGTTTCTAAATTTTATATCCCTGCAAGAAGTACAAAAAATATTAAAACCTCTGCATTTTTGCAATTTGAAACTTAAAATAATTAATCAAAAAGACTTCAAAAGCAGCTTTTGGTGCACATTGAAGAAAATCAAATCCGAGTATCTACTATATGCAAAGAGAGTTCCTGTCTTCCAGAATGTATTTGTTTGATAATACATGGGCAGGGGAGAAGAAGTGTGATGTATGAACTCATCCCCCCCAAAAGAAAAATGGCTCATTTTTTGAATAACATTAATATAAAGGCATTGGTTTACTATTTTAGATTATTTTCATTTTGATTTGTTTTGGCTGAGTTCAATAATCTGTATTATTATTATTATTATTATTATTATTATTATTATTAATTTTATTTGTATTATTAATTTTATTTGTATACCGCCCTTCTCCCGAAGGACTCAGGGCGGTGAACAGGGCAATACGTTAAAAAACAAGAATACAAATATTAAAAGAAATTAAACAAGATGCCCAACAACAGCAATAAGTTAAAATACATTAAAAAACAGTAAAACCCAAGCCCATCACCCATCAGGCCAGGCCGGCTTGTTCGAACAGATAAGTCTTTAGATCGCGCCGGAAGGAGCAAAGGTCAGGCGCCATCCGGAGCTCAACCGGAAGACGGTTCCACAGATCCGGCGCGCCCACAGAGAACGCCCTCCCCCTGGGGGCCACCAGTCGGCATTCTTTGACTGGTGGCACCCTGAGGAGGCCCTCTCTGTGGGAACGCACTGGGCAGAGGGAAGTTGATGCCGGTCGCAGGTGCTCCCTAAGGTATTCCAGACCCTTGTCATGTAGGGCTTTGTAGGTCATTACCAGCACCTTGAATCTCACCCGGAAGACAACTGGGAGCCAATGCAGCTCGCGGAGCAGAGGTGTAACATGGGAGTATCGGGAAACTCCCAACACAACTCTCGCGCCTGCATTCTGTACCAGTTGGAGCCTCCGAGTGGTCTTCAAGGGCAGCCCCATGTAGAGAGCATTGCAGTAGTCTAAACGAGAGGTCACGAGCGCATGAGTGACCATACGCAAGGCATCCCGGTCTAGATAGGGCCGCAACTGGCGCACCAGGCGAACCTGGGCGAAGGCCCCCCTAGTCACAGTTATTATATGGTCTTCTAAAGAAAGCTGTGAATCTAGGAGGACTCCCAAGTTTCGAGCCCTATTCCTAGATTATATTGGTACTGTGTACATTTTCTGGCAGAAAAAGCAGAATGAAATAAAATTAAGTTGGCTATGCTGTAATGTACTAAATGTTTTAAGTACTATTGAATAAAACCAAATAGGACTGAATTGGACAACATTTCAATGCAAATACAGTTCTTAATTGTCCCTTTGCTTCTTGCAGGCAGAAAAAGAAAACATCTCACCACTCACCTTTGCAACTTTGCCCATATCTTCTAATGTAGCTCGCTCATTGGGAAACTGGGAGAAAGTTCTGTCTATCTTTGCAATAATAGCATCAATGTTGACTTTTTCTTTTGGACATCCTTGAGGAAAATAAAATGTTGGAATGGTTTGGCTCAGAGATGGTGTTAAAGATTCCTCTTTCTTTGACTGAACCTGGAGTAAAAGGAAAGTGACCGTTTAAAAAGAGGATTTTCAGCAATTGCACAATATTATTATTTTTTTAATCCTCCAAATATACAAAAACTAAACACAAATGGAGATTAAATTGGTCTCAATGGACTTCTCAGTAGAGAGATGGATTGGATTGGGCTATAATATCCAAACATGATTATATACTTATATTAAGATTTTAAAAAAA
The DNA here is from genome assembly GCF_947247035.1 of Vipera ursinii. Lineage (NCBI taxonomy): Eukaryota > Metazoa > Chordata > Lepidosauria > Squamata > Viperidae > Vipera > Vipera ursinii. The sequence goes on along the minus strand of NC_139514.1, from coordinate 80,548,966 downwards.
CTCAAATCTGAGGAAAAAATGGAAAAGGAAGGTATTTTTTCCTGATAAAGCTTTATTTTGCCCCGCAGCCACTTGCCCTAGTATTAGAAACACATTTCTAACAAATATTTGCACTTTTTAAAAAAATTATCTATTACTTGATTACCCATCAAGTCACAAGCAAATAATAAATAGCTTAGCTAGAAGTGACTACACTATAATTTCCACTTTGATATATTCCTATCTTCCCTGAGAGCACACACTTTCCCCTACAAAATCAGATGGGGAGACCAAGGGGGTGGGAAAAGACATTTGCCTTCCTGGAGATGCATGTGGCTGCTTTACAATTAGTCTCCATTTAAAGAGAAAGAGAAAAATTCAATAGTTGTGACATTCTACTAAATGTAGGTTTTGCATTATAAATGGTATAAAATTATTAGAAAGCTTCTATATTCAAGTGCATGGATGACTGATAAAATGTTACTTATTTTGAGAGAAAGTTACAATTTTATAAATATTTTGGTGGAAATAAGATATTTCTAAAAAAACACATAATTTTGTATTTTTGCCTTCACTATGTTTTACAACTGTCACTTTTTGCATTAGAAGCATAAAAGATTTGGGATACATTTGTATAGTTAATTATTTCCTCTTACTATGGAAATAAGGCCCTCTGCACAGGCTCCAGACTAACTGAGATCCAGGGCTGAAAAAGCAGCAACGGGAGCAAAGGAGGAGGAAGTGGGCAAAGTCACTATCGAACAAGCGAGGCATGATGGGTGTCAGGGTGTGGTAGACCTGGCTGCAGAGGCCCTTCGGCATGGTAAGCGGTTGCGGGGTGCATGGGGCAACTCCCCCTCCCCCACCTACCTCGTGGCAGCAACGCCACCTCCATGCTTGCAGAGAACCAGTTGTTAAATTATTTGAATCCCACCACTGACCCAAAAGTACAGCAGATAAAATTTAATTATTCCAGAAAAATATTCATGTGTGACATTCTACCATGATACTACTAATAGTTTTAGAAGATGATAGTGCTCAATAGCTTAGCAATCAAAAAATTTACATTCATTTGTTTAAAATTGAAATACTAGGTGTAATATTGCCATAAATCAGTATGTTAAACTCAGAAATATTTTAACCAATAAACTTGCCATCAGTAAATCTTAGTATTTTTTTACAAGTTTACTTGATACAGAACGGGCAAACCTTAAAGAAAGTTAAACAGTATGGCAGTGAAAATCCAGCATGGGGGAAAAAAACCCTGGTTGTTTGAGACGCCAGACTAGCGTGCATTCATGTGCCTCCAATCCCCTTGCTTGCTGCAAAGCCAGATTGGAGTCCTCGGGCCGCTCCTTCCAGCCCATTTCGGAGCCGGTCCAAAAGCGAAGGGAATGATTCCCATCCCACCCAATCATTGTGGGTCTTCGTTTCCAAAGATCCTGTGCACAGGCTCCAAACAAACCGAGATCCGGGATTGAAAAAGCAGCAATAGGTGCAAAGGGCTGTTCAAAGGAAGAGGAAGAAGAAGAAAGTGGGAGAAGCCCAAGGGAGACCTCCTCCATCACCCTGCAAGTACCGACTGAAACTGATGTTCTGTTCCATGCCCAAGGGAGACCTCCTCTGTCACCCCGCAAGCGGGGGGGAGGCAGGCGATCTGGATGTGCTGCACAGTGGCAACAAGCAGAGGCAGAGGAGAAGCCTTCCCCTGCCTGCCTCCACACTTGCTGCCATTGTACAGCACATCCGGATCGCCTGTCTTCCCCCCTGCCCCCTCCGCTTGTAGGGTGATGGAGGAAGTCTTCCTTGGGCATGGAACAGGGCATCACCTTCAGTCGGTGCTTTGGAGAATCTCCTCCATCACTCTGAGGAGTGTGAGAGCGGCAAGGCCCGAATGGCTTGAGGAGCAGAGAGAGAAAATCTCAGCATTGGATTGAAAAAAACTTGGAAAAACCAGAGACAGGAAGGTCAGGAGTAGACACTCAGATTTATCATAACCGGTTTGCCAAACTCAACAAAGAATTAGGTATCGGTTCTGCTGAACCAGTGCGAACCCACTGAATCCCACCACTGTTCTGGGTATTATATATCTGTACTATTTTGTACTGTATTTTCCGGCGTATAAGACGACCCGGCGTATAAGACGACCCCCTACTTTTAAGAAGTTTTTCAAGGTTTTTTGTCTTATACGCCGGAGAATACTTACATGCCCTGCCCTCCCTGTCCGTCGCAGAGGAGGCGAAGGCCCGACTGGCCCCGCTGGCCCTCCCGCTTCTCCCGCGCTTCTGCCGGCCAAGGCGCAGTGTTTCCCAGGCGGCAGGCAGCGCCGGAGGGCAGCCGCCACCCTGCCACGGCTGGCGCCCCTCCTGCTTCCCCCCAGGCCTTGAACTTCTCCCATTCGGCGCAAGGCGGGGCAGCTCCGCCCGCAGCCTCTTTTTCATGTGCCGCTTCCCTCTCACCGTCGGCCGAGGCACGCTCGGCCCAGGCTCCCAGTCCCTCTTCCCGGCTGGCTTCCCGCCCTGCCCCTCATGGAGCTGGACTGGGCGTGCAGCCTCTCAGTGTGGCTGCTTTTCCTGGGCAGCCTGGCGGTGCGGCTCGGACCTGTTGCTGAGCCGGCGGCTGCTGCTGCGCGTGGGGCTGCTGGCCGTCCTGCAGGCGCTGGGCCGTCCTGCCGCTGCCCCTCAGCGCCGCGCTCACGGCGGCTGCCTGCTGGCTCGTCTCGGCCAGCACCGCCCGGCGGAAGCGCAGCGTCGGACGGGAGCAGGACTTCCCTGCCGGCTCCCGTTCGATGCTCTTCCCTCTTGAGGCAGCGTCGGACGGGAGCCGGCTCTTCCCTCTTGAGGCAGCAGCTGCCGCAAGAGGGAAGAGCGTCGGACGGGAGCCGGCAGGGAAGTCCTGCGTGCGCGTGAGTGTGCAGGACTTCCCTGCCGCCTCCCATCCGACGCTCTTCCCTCTTGAGGCAGCATCCCCGAGGACTCCTTAGGAGCCGGGGAGCGATGCTGCCTCAAGAGGGAAGAGCGGCGGGCGGGAGCTGGCAGGGCAGTCCTGCACACGCGCGCACTCCCCAGCTACTATGGAGCAGCCAGGGAGTGCACGCGTGCGCAGGACTGCCCTGCCGGCTCCCGCCAGACGCCACCCACTGATTTTCCGGCGTATAAGACGACTGGCGTATAAGACGACCCCCCCCAACTTTTGAGGTGATTTTCATGGGTTAAAAAGTCGTCTTATACGCTGGAAAATACGGTATTTTTAGCATGTATACAGCAGAAATAGAAACAAAAATGGTACACATACATATATGCAATATGAGTTTGATGTGAGAATGATGACATGATGAAAAGTTCAACATTCTTTTTAATGTGTAATTCATGGTTTTGTTTATCCACCTGCTGCTTAATTCAGCTTCTGATCCCTTGTTATCTGTGCAAACTATGCAAACAGTGTGAGAAACTGCACAATTAACATGTGTTCAGGTCTAGCTTATGAACTGTTTAGGCATACTATACTGTTCTCATAATAAAAAACTGACTTGTTTGTATTTTGATAGAAAGAACAAAGTGATTAAACATTATGAAGCTTATTCAATATTAATTAGCCTATCTGCTAATAACATTTTAAAACAAAACAAAACACACCATCAGGTTTTACAATACAGGACTAGACAATCATGACCGTCATTAAAATTAAAGCCAGCTATTCAGCCCAAATTACAAAATAAAATGTCTTGGGTTGCTCTCAAGTATTAGTGGTTGCTTTAATGCTTTCATGATTAATGAAGAAAGTGCAGTTTTGACTTTCATATTTCTCCAAACACTTCTTCTGAAATGATATTAAGGAAAAATGAGGAAGGAATGTTAAACCCATAAAGTCTGCAGTTTGACAGACTCATGATGACATACTTGGAAGTACCAAGCAAACTTGAAACATTTTTTTACTCTTTGGGCAAAGACCTAATATATAAGTTAGTCATAATTTGAATATGTCTTCAGCACTAAGTAGAACACAGCTTTCTTCAGAAGTCAAAGATTTTACATGATGGATTAATGATAATATTGAAAATGTTAATTTTATGTAAGTGTATGTAAGACAGAGAAAAGGCAAATTCCATTTTCAGGTGATAAAATGCTCATAACATTCAGGGTTAATTTCATGGTTAGCTTTACATTTTTCAAAAGCATAGTCAGCTTTTTGTTTGGTGGAATAACAAGAACATTTTCTTGAAACCAATTTGTGTTTTATTTTTTCCTCCATACTCAATAGTATTCTAATAATGGCTATACATAGTCACATATGTGCATAGTTACGTGAAAACAACAGTCCAAGAATTCATTATTGATCTAATAATACTTTTTTAAAAAAATGTTTCTAGCTGACATGTCAGCAAAGATAGGCTGAAGGGAATAAGAGCAATACTTTGAAGGTGAAGTGTACATCACTACTATACTTACTAATCAAAAAGCATAGCTCTTCATAGCTTATTGCCCTAAACTGAAGAGCAATTTTTTAAAAAGTTGGAGGTTTCAATTATCTTGCCTCAGTGCCTTCTGCAAAGAAATGAAAAGTAGTTTACAGAAAAACTCTTGTGACAACTTAAAGTGAAATTAAAATGTCAACAACACAACATACAATTTAAGCTTACAGGCCTTAATTACTTTCTCTGGAAACCAATTTAAAGACAACTGAGTAATATATTAAGTCTTGGAATTAAGAAATGTTAATTATATTAACATATATGTTCATAACAGTACTTTTTCCTTTCACATTAGACTTTTGATAGTTAAAACATACCAACAACTGTTTAGCTCACCCTGATTTCAATGGATACATGGCATTTTAGGTATATACTTCTTTAAATTTCAGAATAAATACATTGCTAACAATTCATTGCTCAAAGCACATTCAAATTTTGAGCAAAGTGAGATAGAAAATTTTAATGTTTATTTCTTATTTATCAAACTTGAATGAAATGCTTTTAAAGCATTAAAACACAAATAGATTGCCCTAGTGTATCATTATATCACATTATCTTGAACTCTGTGCCTGAAAAGAAATGTAACTCTTAGTTTTGTTTTAAAACAGAATTACAGAAAGAAAATAGGGAGAACTATTCCAATTACATATTACACTGAATTACATTAATTTTATTGAGTGAATAGACCTGAGTATTAACACACAGTAATACTACAGCAATGATACACTGAGTTTCCATTCTTTTATGTATTTAAATAAAATGGTGCTTAACTGTAGGTCTGCAAGTATACTGCTGAGTATTTTGACTTTAATATATATTTCTATACTTTTTAGTATGAAAAATAGCATGCTTGCTTTGCAATTTATTGGAAGAGAAGTACCAGTTTATAATTTCTATAATACAAAGCAGCCATGGCTGAAGTAAGCCTAAACCAGGGGTCAGCAACCTGAAAAAGGAAAAGAGCCACTTGGAACTGGTTCCATCACACACACAAAAAAGTGGGAGCCGCGTGCGTGCATCCATGCACGCGCATGCGCAAAAAATGTTTTGTGCATGCGCAAAACATTTTTTCTTGCAAATGTGCGGACGCGCGCGGTTGCCAATTTTTTAATGTATGATGGAACCGGTTGTGCGACGGCGACGGCCCGTTTGCAGAGCTACTGCCTTCAGAGGAAGGCGGCAGCTGTGCAAACGGGCTGCGGCAGCTTTCCCAACAAGCGGCGCCGCTGCCCGTTCCGAGGTGCGCGCGCACCTCTCGGAACGGGCAGTGGCGCTGCTTGTTGGGAAAGCTGCCGCGGCCTGTTTGCAGGCTGCCGCTGGGCCGCATCGGCTTTCCCAACGAGCAGCGCCACTGCCTGTTCAGGCGGAGGTGTGCGCGCACCTCTCCAAAGGTTTGGAGAGGTGCGCACGCACCTCCGCTCGTTCGGAGAGGTGCGCGTGCACCTCTCCAAACGGGCGGTGCCACTCTCCATTTGGAGAGGTGCGCGCGCACCACTGCCCGTTCGAAGAGGTGCACGCGCACCGGGCGGCTGGGAGCCGCAGGAGACGGCTCAAAGAGCCGCATGCGGCTCCAGAGCCGCGGGTTGCCGACCTGTGGCCTAGACTCTGTGTTTGTATATTATTATTATTATTATTATTATTATTATTATTATTATTATTATTATTATTATTATTATCCATTATGAGGTAACAGAGATCTAACTTGGTCCTCCAGATGTTTTGAATAATTCCAGCAGCTACAGGTAGCATGATCAATGTTTAGGAATAATGGACATCCAAATATCAGGGAACACTATTGGTTATATTTAACTGAGTTGCTAATTGTCCTTTATATATAATGCTGTATAAAAAAACAATTCAAAGTTATGTTTGTATGTCAGCATAATCTACTGATGAAGTTTTGTACTTCATTAGAAAAGAAATCCTTACTGGAGGCTAGAATGCAATGCATGAAAGCCTTATTCATGAAGAGGAAGCTCAGAAGAGCCCTGGGGTAGGCACAAAACATTGTATACAGCTCTGTGAATGCAGTCCAAACTTTAAAAGCCAGTAAATTTACTTACAATTTAAACTCTGTTTCTTTCCAATTTACATGAGCCACAAAATCAAACAATCATGATCAGCCAATTGATTGTTCTGTGCATATCAAAGCTTGGAAAACTCAACTGATTTTGTGAATATCAGACTATGTACACATAACTGGTTTCTATTTACATTTTGTCTCATTGTAAAACAGTAAAATATACTGTTTCTAATATAGGTAACTACTAAAAGTGCTTAAAAAAATCCTCCACAATGCTGAGCTCCAAGGAAAAGTGGTAGTACTGAGCAGAGTTACTAGCATTCTTGTCTTATTTCTTGAAAAACCTCCAAAGAGATTATTGGCAAAGGAGATTAAGAATTACAAAAAAGGTCTTCTTTAGATATACTCAGAATAAAGGAAAAACAAATAGTACACTGGATATTTAATGGAGATAGCAAAATGCTAAAAATTAATAAAAAGTTGATTTATTTATTTTGGCTCAATCTTTTTTAATAAGAGGGAAGATGAATTACAGACAACTGTGAAATGGACAATGAAGAGTTCAAGTTTAGGACTGGAAGAAAGAGAATGTATACTATTTTAAATGTGTTTTAATCTCCATGCCCAAATGAGCTACAAGTAATAATAGTGTATACCTTTTTTTAATGAGAATTATCAGCACTTTTGATCAGTGACGTCATCAAAGTAAACAAACCCACATGGTGGTGATTATGTCAGCAGATCATGGCCCTATGCGGAAGTAACTGCCCTATTTTCGGATAAGGTGAGTGGAATTGACGTGTTGGCCTAAGCCCATCAAGATAAGTAAGAGTAACCCTAGCAGCCCTATTTTCAGATAAGTCGTGTTGAACTTAACCCCCATCAATAAGTAGTCATGGCAGTCAAGCCTCTGGGTACATGATTAGCTTAACCCTAGACTAATTCTATGGACATTCTAAACAAACAGAACAAGCTAAATAAAGTAAATAATTAACAGAGGCCTGTGCTTTTGGTAAACAAGCCCTACTTTGGGGAGCTGTGAAATTAAAAAAAATGCTTTTTATTTCTAATCATTCTAGCTTATGATGCTTTTAATTTTTGTGGAGTTTTAAAAAGCAGCACCTCAAAAGCTGGGAAAAAAGGAGCCCCTAAAAGGCAGCCAGGGCTTGCATTTAACCCCTTTTTTCCTAAAAGGTATTTATTTCTAGGAGGTTTTAAAATCATTTTCTTGAATGCAGGGGGAAATAAACCATTTAAAACCCGCAGCTGGTTTTTACCTTTGTAAAAATCTAAAGACACATATTTTGTCAATTGAGCCCTCAAATCTGCATGTACATGTAACCGTACGAAGCACGGCCTTAATAAAATTTATTCTGCCCAAAAGACAAGGAATATTAACAGGAATTAAAATGCTCACAAGAGGCAGCCAGCCAGGTGGCAAGTAGACATGTTCAGGCATGTCAGGGCTGCGAATCCAGGGCATGCGTGTTTGTGTCTGCTAGTAAAAAATATAGGATCAATCACAATCAGATTCAAATTCAAATAAGATACTTATTTGAAAGGCAGTTCTCATCAACAAAAGAATAAAATGTAACAGCAGGAGTTACATGATCCCATCCAACAGTTGAAGTCAATAACTATATTAGGGAGCAGCAAAACATGGATCAGATGACAGATACTGGCAATATGTCTCTGAATTTTAGGGGCAAAGTAGGAGTTGATTTGTGTATGAAAGTTCTAAAAACTCAACAGAAGTCTACAAATTCCTAGGCTATAATTGTCTCTGTTGAACTGCTTCTTATATAGTTTTATTTGATTAGGAGGCTTGGAAGAAAAAGCCAACAGTAAATGAAATACTGCTCTTATCATTATTAAATTAATAAATTAAAATAGCCAGATCAAAATATTCCATAATAAGATGCATACATAGAAAATATTCAGCAATGCATTTGGAGACCAAGAATGGCCTATTTTTATTAAGTCTTCATTGAGGGGCCAACATTGCTAACATCACATCAATGTATTTGCACTGATAGTCATATGCAATGTCTTACAAATCTTTAATTTTCATTTAGCGTACAATATTATATTAAAAAGGAAAACCATAAAAGTATAAAATAAAATAAAACATGTCAATTTTAATATTCAAATGCTTCTTCTAAGAAATAGATCATATAACACAGACATGTCAAACACAAGGCCCGGGGGCCAGATCCGGCCCACGAAGTGATTTCATGTGGCCCACGAAGCCATCCTGGAAACAGTGAGGGAACGGCCCCCGTTGCCTTGGCCCCAGCCCAGGCCGGCAGGGAGCCAATGTACAATTTCGTGGATGGCCATCTATGCTGAAACACATTCAGTCTTAGCTTCACAAGGCTATCTGGAAACAGCAAGGGACCAGCTCCTGCTGCATCAGCCCCACCCCATGGGTGCACGCTGGGGAGGTATCACTCTTTGTGAGGAATGAAGAGATGCACCATCGCCAGCCAGCACATGGACCTGCTTACTTTGGGCAGGCTGGGGACTGGGCAGCGTTGCACTTCTCTTCAAATTCATGCCACCCAGCTCAGTCTCTTGACACTGTGAGGATAGTTCAACGCTGCCTGCCGAAACCGGGCAGGCTGGGCGGCATTGCACTTCTCTTTGGATTTGCACTGCCTGGGTCATCCTCTTGGCACTGTGGGGAGAGCACCTCGCTGCCTGCCAAAAAAAGGCAGGCTGGGGGCTGGGCAGCATTGTGCTTTGCACCACCTGGCTCAGCCTCTCGGCGCTGGGAGAAGAGCGCCCCACTGCCTGCTGAAACTGAGTAGGCTGGAGGCTGGGTGGCGTCGGGCTTCTCTTTGGATTCACAATGCCTGGCTCACCCTCTGTGCTGTGCGGACACCACCCCGCTGCCTGCCAAAACTGGGCAGACTGGAGGCTGGGAAGCATTGCGCAGGTAACATCGACTCACGCTGCTCATGGCATCCCCTCCCCCAGAGCCCAACAAACTGGATAAGTGAAGTAGGCGAGGGCCATGTGTTGGCCACTTCCAGGCAATGGTGCATTTATTCATTCCTCATGAAGGGTGACACCTTCCCAGCTGCATTTCTTGCCTGGTTTTCTCCTTCCCTCATCTCAAATATTTTCCCACCACTCTGGGAAGGAAGGAAGGAAGGAAGGAAGGAAGGAAGGAAGGAAGGAAGGAAGGAAGGAAGGAAGGAAGGAAGGGTCTGAGGGAAGTCCTGCCTTAGTTCTGCCCTGCTGCCCTTTCACCATTTATTTATTTATTTGTTTGTTTGTTTTTATATACCGCCCTTCTCCCGAGGGACTCGGGGCGGTGTACAGAGTAAGGTAGGAATACAATTAAACAGTAGTAAAAACAAATGAAACCCCAAGAGCTATCAGGCCAGGCCGGACTGCTGGAACAAGTAAGTTTTTAAGTCGCGCCGGAAGGTGCGGAGGTCGGGGGCCATCCGGATTTCGGTAGGCAAGCAGTTCCAGAGGGTTGGCGCACCCACTGAGAATGCCCTCCCCCTGGGGGCCACCAGCCGGCATTCTTTGACCGGTGGCACCCTGAGGAGGCCCTCTCTGTGGGAGCGCACAGGACGGAGGGGTGTTGACGTTGGCAGAAGGTGCTCCCGTAGGTAATCCGGACCCATGCCATGTAGGGCTTTGTATGTCATCATTAGCACCTTGAATTTCACTCGGAAGGCAACCGGAAGCCAGTGCAGCTCACGGAGGAGAGGTGTGATATGGGAGTAACGGGAGGCCCCCAAAAGTGTTCGTGCAGCTGCACTCTGCACCAGTTGAAGCTTCCGAGTGGCTCTCAAGGGCAGCCCCATGTAGAGAGCGTTACAGTAGTCAAGGCGTGAGGTCACAAGTGCATGGGTGACTGTACGTAAGGCATCCAGGTCCAGATAAGGTCGTAGTTGGCGCACCAGTCGAACCCGAGTGAAGGCCCCCCTGGTCACAGCCCCTATGTGCTCTTCCAAGGATAGCTGCGAGTCTAGGAGGACACCCAGGTTGTGGGCCCTATCAACCGGGGGTAATAACTCACCCCCGATGTTAAGGGATGGGATGCTCTGAGTATCCTGGCATGCCGGTATGTACAGCCATTCAGTCTTGTCCGGGTTGAGTTGAAGCCTGTTCCTCCCCATCCATTCCCGAACCGCTTCCAGGCAACGGGACATCACGTCGAGGGCATCACTGATGTTGTTTGGGGTTGAGATGAAAAGCTGGGTGTCATAAGCATACTGATGGTACCCTACTCCAAAACCACGAATGATCTCACCTAGCGGTTTCATGTAGATGTTGAACAGGAGAGGCGAGAGGACCGACCCCTGAGGGACTCCACAAACGAGAGGCCTCAGAGTCGACCTCTGTCCTCCTGTCAACACCGACTGCGAGCGTCCCAGGAGAAAGGAGGAGAACCACCGCAGAACCGTGCCTCCCACTCCTAATCCCCTGAGGCGCCGCAGCAAGATACCATGGTCGATGGTATCGAAAGCCGCTGAAAGGTCTAATAAGACTAGGACAGAGGAATGGCCCCTGTCCCGGGCCCTCCAGAGATCATTCATCAGAGCGACCAATGCCGTCTCCGTGCTGTAGCCCGGCCTGAAGCCCGATTGGCACAGGTCCAGATAATCCGCTTCCTCCAGGATCTGAGGAAGCTGATGCGCCACCACACTCTCAACAACCTTCGTAAGGAAGCGAAGGTTGGAGACTGGACGAAAGTTGTTCAATGAAGCTGGGTCCAAGGAGGGCTTCTTGAGGAGAGGTCTCACCACCGCCTCCTTCAAGGAGGCGGGGAAGTGGCCCTCACTCAGAGAAGCAGAGATGACCGCCTGGAACCAGCCTCGTGTCCCCTCTCGAGCTGCATAAGCCAGCCAGGAAGGGCACGGGTCCAGTAAGCATGTGGAGGAGCTCAACTTCCTCATAATCCTGTCCACTTTCTTTGGAGTCACAGGATCAAATTCCTCCCAGATGACGTCGACAAGACTGTCCATGTCCTGTTCCTCAGACTCTGCCCAGTTGGAGTCCAGGCCGGTTCGAATCTGAGTGATTTTGTCCAACAGATATTGACCGAATTCCTCGGCTCGACCCTGTAAGGGTTCCTCCCTCACCTCTTGGTTCCTCCCCTCGCATAGTCTGAGAGGAACAGTGAGGCTCCTCCAGTGGACCATGCCTTGGCACTTGCCCCGGTCCACCCCCACTGCCAGAGACCCTCAGATCTGTCCCACTCCTGCCCAGACCCCTATAGGCACCCTTGATGCAAACGATGTAGAGCTGGCCATCCCCACCCAGGAGGCCACATGCACTCCAGCCACACCCACTCAGTAGGCCACACCTACCCTGGCCACACCCACCTGGCCCCCAAGAACAACCGCATTGCTAATGTGGCCCTCAATGAAATTGAGTTTGACACCCCTGATATAACAGAACAGTTCTCCAACCAAAAACAAGTTTCTGCATCTCTACTCATTGCTACAAACACCACTAGCAAAATTTGAAAATTGGATACTTCTTGATTTCATAGTCAGAATTCATTTAGGACATAAAGATTCCAGTGGAGAGGAAGACAAGCCACCAATGAGAAGGAATGGCAGCTGCAAAGACATATCCTTTTCACCTATTTCATATTACCATTTCAAGAACCTTAGGAGTTCTTTCTTAATCTATTTTGCTATATATATCTAGGGAGTGCCCTGCGTACATAAGATACACAATATTCATTTCTGTGTACTGGCATGAAAGAACTTCAAATGGTTAGAAGGAAAAGTTAATACTGAAAAGTGCTGTGTACAATGCTAAAGAGGAAAGTTAAAAAAATAATTCAATTTGAGGTTCTTATACTACTGTGGATTTTAAAATGTTTAAACTTTTCTTCTTTAAAATGTTATTCACATAATTTCAAATAAACAGTTTCACAACGGTTGAAGCTTTTGTGCGAAGATAAGATGACATCTCAAACAAAAGCAGCAATTCTGAGAGAAGCTAATAGTTTGACCGCAAAAGAAGGCATAGCTTAAATCTTTCTCCCCAGGAAGAATTTACTGGATGCCTGACCTAATCTAGCCTTTTCCAGCTGATCTCCTGATTGCCAGAACATGTGATTAAATTATTGTGGAAAGTGCATTTTGTCAAATATATTTAAATCAGTAGATTTTAAATATAAAGGAAGTCGGACAATTATGCAATGACAAAACCAACAACAACAAAATCCACAGAATAGTTTAACACCCCTTTTCTTTTGAAAAAAAAGGGGGGACTGAAAAGCTAAAATCCACAAATCAAAACACTTCAGTCATGCCCTGTTTGCTTATAATTTTTCACTCCCACCCATGTTGGGGAGGGTGAACGTTCTAGCCTTTGAGAAATTCAAGTCTTTGTTCAGCCTTCAGCCCATACCCAAATCTCACAAGGAAAGCCTATCATTGTATTTTGGAGAGACATTATGTATTACTTATCTCAGCTATATTGATATCATTACTTCTTTCTGATTGACCTTGCACAATCCATATATTCATAGGCATACAGTGGGAAAACTAGACTCTTCAGGAATCTACCACGCTATGCAAGTTCTCTGCATGCATGAATACATACGTTTCAAAATCATTTCCTAAACATCAGGGGATCAGGAAAAACTCTTTGAAAAACAGTATTTACAAGACCAGTATTTACTACACACCCCTGAAAAAAAGTGATGATGAACTGTATAATTTGCTGATTTAAGATTTTGCTACTGAAAACAGTCAGCTGAAGTCAACACTTTAATTTTATATTTCCAGCTTTAAGAAAGAAAATGTAATCTTCTGTCCAACTATGTCCTTGTGGAGATTCCCTCATTGGTAAATGGACATAATATTAGAAAAGCAAGTTGAAAGAATTAAAGAACTGAACATTGAAGCCAGTTAATAGTTCTCTGTATGTTATTATCTGATCTTAAATATGCTACACAGAAGATAATCATAAACACTTCTGAAGCATATGAGTTCTGCCATAAAAAAATAATGTTCACTCACTTATAACTTTCCTTTCAAATGTCCTTTATGTCATTTTACAGTACAAATAACATCATGTAATGCCTTATTTATTTTCAAATGTGTGATTACTCAATAAAGTATATAAAAAGCCCTGCTTGGATCAGGTCACCATCCTTGGACATACCAAGTATCAGAAGGCTAAAAAAAGGGGGGGAAGACTAAAGTAGTTTTCTAGGAATGATTTTGATCTAGGCATTTATTTATTCAATTTTATACCAGGCTGAACATTTTCCAGATTTTTCAGAGTTCGAATCATTAAGTAGTAAGGCACATGGATCTCATTTCCACTTAAAGCAGGAATTTTACTCCCCTCCAAAAACCCCAAATTCATATTTTAGCCAAATGCATAACAGAAAGCAAACCTGAACTTGTTGGAAAGCTTTGAGCCTCTTCTTGAATCTGGAAGGCAGAACAAAATCACATCCTCGAGCTAATAATGCCAATTCCTTTCGCAGATCAGGATCTTGTCGTAAAGAAATCTCCTTTATCCTCATGCTTTCAGATTTCATATAATGCTTATGTGTGCACCAGTCCAGGCTCTTGAGTGCCAGTAAACAACAGAGTCCTATTATCACACAGTGCCACTTAAAGTAGCAGCTGTGTTTTACTTCTGTGTTATTCTGAGAGCCAGTTCAGCATAGCCTGCTCCATACATTAAAAGGGAACTTGCCAGGACTGCAAACACAGACAGGAAAGTAACTTAGGAGCCTGTCCCTTACTTCACACATTCCAATGTTTTAATAGGTATATATGTGAGCCTCTCATAAAAGTAATGTTTTAACCATCAATAAAATAAACATCTGGCTTAGTAAAAACAATGAAAGAGGAACAGTCTCAAAGTAGTCTTATTTATTTGTATCCTGCCTTTATTATTTTTATATTTAACTAAAAACTGCAAACATATCTAATACATTTTCCTCCTCCTATTTTCCCCATTGTGAAAAATGATAAATGATAAAAACTTTTTGGTTTATCTCCTTGTCCTTTCACAAACCCTATAGAATACAACTATAAATAGAGGCTTAATAAAACATTATTTTTCTTGCACACTTAAATTAAAAGGAAATACCCCTGAAAAGCTTACATTTATATGGAATATTGCACTGACTAGATTTTATCAATGCCTAAACTCTCCCTTATCCAGTGTAGATCTATTTCATCTTATACAAGCAATAAAACTGAAATATTGTATGAATAAGGATCAGCCATGTCAACTGAACCAAATCATCTACATCCTTCCTGTAAGTATAAGCCCGTACCAATTGGGCTTCAGGCCCGGACACAGCACGGAGACGGCATTGGTCGTGCTGGTGAATGATCTCTGGAGGGCTAGGGACAGGGGTTGCTCCTCTGTCCTGGTCCTATTAGATCTCTCAGCGGCTTTCGATACCATCGACCATGGTATCCTGCTGCGGCGTCTCAGGGGGTTGGGAGTGGGAGGCACCGTTCTACGGTGGTTCTCCTCCTACCTCCAGGGCCGCTCGCAGTCGGTGTTGACAGGAGGGCAGAGATCCGCCCCGAGGTCTCTCATTTGTGGAGTTCCTCAGGGGTCGGTCCTCTCGCCTCTCCTGTTCAACATCTATATGAAGCCGCTGGGCGAGATCATTCGTGGTTTCGGGGTGGGGTATCACCAGTACGCTGATGATACCCAACTTTTTCTTTCCACCCCGAACCAACCCAGCGATGCCCTCTCCGTGATGTCCCGGTGCCTGGAGGCGGTTCAGGTCTGGATGGGGAGAAACAGGCTTCGTCTCAATCCCGCCAAGACTGAGTGGCTGTGCATATCGGCATCTCGGGTTAACCAACTTATTCCACCTTTAACGATGGGGGGTGAGGTGTTACCCCCCGTTGATAGGGCTCGCAACCTGGGCGTCCTCCTGGACTCACGGCTCAATTTTGAAGACCACATAGGAGCCGTGACCAGGGGGGCTTTTGCACAGGTTCGCCTGGTGCGCCAGTTGCGTCCCTATCTGGACCGAGACGCCCTACGCACAGTTACTCATGCACTTGTTACCTCCCGTTTGGACTAATGTAACACTCTCTACATGGGGCTGCCCTTGAAGACTGCATTGGCTTCCGGTTGCCCTCCGGGTGAAATTCAAGGTGCTGGTTATTACCTATAAAGCCCTACATGGCCTGGGTCCGGGCTATTTGAGGGAACACCTGCTGCCGGCATCAAACGCCCTTCGCCCAGTGCACTCCCACAGGGAGGGTCTGCTCAGGGTGCCGCCGGTGAGAGATTGCCGGTGGGTGACACCCAGGGATAGGGCCTTCTCAGTGGGAGCGCCTGCCCTCTGGAACCAGCTGCCGGTGGAGCTGAGGACTGCCCCCGACCTCCGATCATTCCGCCGGGGCCTGAAGACCTGGCTCTTTGAGCTCTCAGGCCCAGGCTGAGGAGAAATTTTTAATTGGGGTTTTAAGTATACAGGGTCAATTTAATATTTTTTAATTTGGTTTTTTAACTTTTGTATGGTGGATTTTTTAATTCCCTGTAAACCGCCCTGAGTCCTCAGGGAATAGGGCGGTATATAAATGTAACTAAATAAATAAAATAAATAAATAAATAAGACCAGTATAAAATTAAATACTAGTATCTTATGACTAATAGCAACCTATTCAAAAATGCTGTTTAATTTTATAAATTTGATCTTCTTTAGATTTTGGTGTTTTCCATTATTTTCTCAGTGGAAAAACATTTCTGTAAAATAAAAAGGAGTATCCTTTTTCATGCTTATCAGTTAACAGAATTTGTCCAGATATAGTTACAATTTTACCATATAACTGTGGTTAGAAACAACTAACTAGAAAATAAAAATCAGTTGATCATCCATTCTTAACTGACCACAATATTTAAATCTACCAATGAAAATTAGGTGTATACATAGATTCTTTTCTATAGCTTATTTTTCATTTGTAGTTTTGACTACCGTATGAATCAGAATCCAAAGGGAGAACCAAAATAACTGATGAGCAACACATACAACAATACTTTTTCACAAATGGTAACCAAGTCTTTATTTCTTTCCAACCAACTTTAAAATCAGACTGAGGAACTCATTTCATCAGACCCATATTACACTAAGAAATATATTTACTGTACTTTGTTTTTAGTGACTTGCTCAATTTTGTTATTTATGTGAATTTTGTATATTAACTAATAAAACTATATTATTCGATAATCTATGCATACAGTTTTATCTGTGATACAAGCAGCATCTTCTCTTTGCCTGTTAAAAAAGAGAGGCATAGAAGTTTCTTTAAATACTATGTGAAGCAGTTTGCATCTATAGAGGCCAACTTTAAACCAGGGAGCAGGACTAGCCCAATCCCATTAGTTCATCCTCTCCCTTGTCAGCAAAGAGCATAACACTCAATAAATAGCTTAAGGCTAGCAATCAATAGCTAACTAAGATGCTATTTTCTCATATTCATTTTTAGCATCTGTCACTTTTTAACTTCTCTCTTCTGCAACTGTTGTGAAGTCCTGGGCAGCTGATGGAGATCAGCAGGATCACTATCAAGTGGAATGCAGGGACATCACCCAGCCAAGGAGTTGCATTTTGTGTGACTACAATTTGGTCCAAATTGCCAACAGTGCTCTCTGTCCAAGAGCATAGCTGGGACAGATACTTTTGAAATTCTGGCAGCCGGGAGTTGCCTAATTGGTGGAGCCTTGTCAGGAAGAACAGTTTACCTCCCAAGCAAATTAGCAAGGGTATATGGAAAAAGAGGTGAAAGTTATGTGACCTATGAATAAAACATCTAGGAAAGTGGTTCTGGTTCATGTTCTTGCTAGGTTTTTAAAAAGCAAGAATTGACTAATATAGAAAGGGCTTAACAAAAAGCAAACATCTGATGTGCAAAATAAATGTTATGCTTTAAGTTTTAACATAGTCTTAAATGGTATAATTCATTTTGACCTGTGAATCAGAAAACCTACCTAATGGAGGAGCTTCAGTCTTTTAAAATATCTATGCTCATTAACTGGACTTTATAAACAAGGCAGAAAGCTATTGCTGCACAGCAGACTGTATTTTATCTCTATCCTTTTAACAGGCCTTTTGCAGAATGTCATAGCTTTTCTCCACTAGGGTTTAATATCTTAAATCACTATCAGACATTTATTTAGATGTGACAAGAAATCACACTGAGCCCCCCCCCTTTCATCAGATAAGGCTACATCTGGCAATTGGGAAAAGTGACCATTTTCCACATTTTTTATTATTTGTAGAGCAGCCAGCTAAGGCCATGACCGCTTGCAAATGATTCCTTGTGCTGGAGCATTATGTGAACTCACTGAAAGAATGTTACATCGTTCTCACCACCCAGCCTTGATTCCTATCACATGAAGAGTTAACCAACCCCAAAAGTAGGATTCCTTGCCAACATGGTGGACAAAAGGAGAATAGCATCTCACTTAAAAAAATTATAGTAATTTATATAGCCAATACTTGATACCTCATTTGACTTTGAGAAAAAACCACTGATTATCACTTTATGACTGCTGTTTGCAAATAAATTGGGAATCTATGTTATGCAATCAGTCATGTTTAACCACTTGTTAAAACAGAATGTCCTGGAGAACTTGACATTCTGGTAGTTAAACATGACTGATTGCATAACATAGATTCCCAGTCAAATGCTTTTAAGAGACAAGGTATATCCTGTCCACAGCATTCTTACAACCTATTGCTGAACTTGGCTAATGAAAAAAAATCATTAGTCTGATGATATTTTTTTTCCTAATAGTCATATTGACCTCTACAAATCATTGCATTGTTTTCAAAGCACTTATGCCTCACTTTACTATCTGCTCTAGAGATATCCCATGGTATCCTCTGGACAATCTGCAAAGAGGAATGGGAGTCCTCTGTTCAGTAGTTGTGTTCCTTCCTTGATAGTGACATCACTAAAAGTTAAGAGACTGAAGTTTTCCAGCCCCTTTTTAAGAAAGTATTTTAAGGATGGAAATAGGAGTGGGATACCTCTAAGAAGTAAACTGTTCCCATTGTTATTCATAAAAGTTCTGAAAAAGCCTGAAATTGGCCTTAAATCCACTCTCTGAATGCCAAAAAGGCCAAAATTTAAACGAATAAGCTATATACCTTCCAATTCTGTGTTTGTATAAGTTTAGACCGCTGTAAAAATCTGCCTTCAATAATTCTGAAAGCTATTTTCCAGATTCTCCAGATAGGTAAGATTCTCTCTAACAAGATCTATGGTGACAAAGCTGAGGAGACCTCTTAGAGATAATTATTATACAACAGGAGATCTGAGATTTGTCAACAAATTAAAATTACAATATTAGATAAAGTGCTTTGTCAGGATCAATCTTTGTGGTTCCTGGACAATCAGGTTACTGCTATTGGTACCTTTAGATTTCATTGTGCAACTGACAGGCACTGCATTTCATTTGAACTTACCATATGTAACATGGAAACAGGGTCCAGCTATGTTAACTATCAATATTGCATACTATGAGAAAAGTCACATTTAATTTTTTGAAAACTATTTTACTGATCTAACTATGCATCTCATATGTACTTCATCTACAGGTGAAACTCGAAAAATTAGAATATCGTGCAAACGTTCATTTATTTCAGTAATACAACTTAAAAGGGGAAACTAATATATGAGATAGACTCATTACATGCAAAGCAAGATAGTTCAAGCCATGATTTGTCATAATTGTGATGATTATGGCTTACAGCTCATGAAAACCCCAAATCCACAATCTCAGAAAATTAGAATATTGTGAAAAGGTGCAATATTCTAGGCTCAAAGTGTCCCACTCTAATCAGCTAATTAAGCCATAACACCTGCAAAGGGTTCCTGAGCCTTTAAATGGTCTCTCAGTCTGGTTCAGTAGGAATCACAATCATGGGGAAGACTGCTGACCTGACAGTTGTGCAGAAAACCATCATTGACACCCTCCATAAGGAGGGAAAGCCTCAAAAGGTAATTGCAAAAGAAGATGGATGTTCCCAAAGTGCTGTATCAAAGCACATTAATAGAAAGTTATGTGGAAGGGAAAAGTGTGGAAGAAAAAGGTGCACAGCAGCAGGGATGACCGCAGCCTGGAGAGGATTGTCAGGAAAAGGCCATTCAAAAGTGTTGGGGACTTTTACAAGGAGTGGACTGAGGCTGGAGTCAGTGCATCAAGAGCCACCACACACATCTTTTGGATGTTCCACCAAATTTTAATCCAAAAAGCTTTTATATTTCTACAAGTCCACCAAATATGAAAATAAGTAGTGTCCAAACTATCACATCTCCAACATTTGGGCTGTAAATTGGAATACATACAAGACAGCTTTTTAGGATCCAAATGCCATCTATAAAACATTTTATAAAAATTTTGTCTTAAATTTTGGGCTTGAGTAAATTTTACATTTCTAACCCAAATTACCTCCCATACATCCAATGGGATCGGTTCTTGAATATTTTGAGCCCACTTTACCATGCAGTCTTTCACTAATTCCATTTCTGAATCCAATTCTATTAAAGCATTATAAATTCTCTTTATATGCGCTCGAGTTTGATCTTTAATCTGTTTTACCAAATTTTCATCCATCAGTGTCAATCCAACCTTCTGATCTAACTTCCACCTAGCTTGCAGTTGAGTATACTGGAACCAAGACTGTACAATATTTTCTTGTTTTAACTCAGCTAACGACCTTAATTGCCAATCATTCCCTACCAATCTAAGTAACTGCTTATAAGAAATCATATCCAAGTTCATACCCATAGATGCACCCTCTATTGCAGACATGTCAAACACAAGGCCCGGGGGCCAGATGCGGCCTGCAAAGTGATTTCATGCGGCCCACGAAGCCATCCTGGAAACAGTGAGAAAACGGCCCCCGCTGCCTTGGCCCTGGCCCAGAGACCCTCCTTCTGCCAGAGACCCTCAGATCTGTCCCACTCCTGCCCAGGCCCCAATAGGCACCCTTGATGCCAACGATGTAGAGCTGGCCACGCCCACCCAGTAGGCCATACGCACTTTAGCCACGCCCACCCAGTAGGCCACGCCCACCCTGGCCATACCCACCTGGCCCCCTGAGGGCAACCGCAATGCTGATGCGGCCCTCCATGAAATTGAGTTTGACACCCCTGCTCTATTGTGTGTCCAGGAATCCCCCAAATTGGTATTTTATAATTCAACTTATAATAATACTTTTTCCAAACACGCAATAAAGCACTTCTTAAAATATGAGATTTAAAAGCCTTGTCAACTTTATTATCATAAATCAAATCTGCATGCCACCCATATAATAAGTCCCATCCCTCAAGATGAAGTATACTTTCATTTGTTGAATTAAGCCAATCACTAACCAGTGTTAAAACCACCGCATCATAATATAATTTCAAATTAGGCACCTTAAATCCTCCTATTTTTATTGGGTGTTATTACAGATTGTGATACTAAAGAAATTAACTTGATGTTGAATTTGATAACAGCTGCAAGGTTATTGGTAGGGCAATACTGGAAGGATTGCCCGCCTACTATAGAGGAATGGACGCTTAAAGTGTCAAATTTAGCAGAAATGGCTAAGATTTCTGCTTATTTGAAGGATCATTCACAAGAAAGATACATTTCGGTTTGGAGAAGATGGATAGATTATATCCAGAAAAAATATGGGACTAAAAAGTTCCATTTAGCTTAAGAGTAAATTTTAGATTGTTATAATTTATTATACTGGATTTTTTTTTCTTTTTTATTATTAGTTTTAATTATACGGTATTATTATTGTATTAGTATAAGTTGGATACTTAGGCATATACATAGAATGAAGGCTATTGCTAAGCACATTGGTTTGTGCTTAAATTGTAAGCCGCCCTGAGTCTTCGGAGAAGGGCAGGATATAAATGGGATTAAAATAAATAAATAAATAAATAAATACTTTTAGATTGTTTGTAATTATGTTATAGGCGGGTTAAAGTGCATTATGTATTTGGTTATTTATATAGTTGGTTAATGTTAGTTAGATTTATTTATTTTATTTAATTGGATTTATATACCGCCCTTTCCCGCAGGACTCAGGGCGGTTTACAGGGTATTTAAAACAAGAAATACAAAAGTTAAAAACAATTAAAAATAATTACAACAGTCCCTGAAAAAGTAAAAAACCCCAATTAAAATTAAAATTAAAATTCTCAGCCTGGGCCAGAGAGCTCGAAGAGCCAGGTCTTCAGGTCCCGGCGGAATGAACGGAGGTCGGGGGCAGTCCTAAGCTCCACGGGCAGCTGGTTCCAGAGGGCAGGCGCACCCACTGAGAAGGCCCTCCCTCTGGGTGTTACCCGCCGGCAATCTTTTACCGGCGGCACCCTGAGAAGTCCCTCCCTGTGGGAGCGCACTGGACGAAGGGAACTTGATGCCGGCAGCAGGTCTTCCCTCAGATATCAGGTGTTCCCTCAGATTATGTTTATTATATATTTGTAACCCTGTAATCAGCTTTGGGAAGTGGGGGAGGGGGAGGGGGGGTTTAGGGGTGGGTTGGGATGGGATAATATTGTAACTTTTTTTTATTGAAAAGTTTTATCATACATTTTATCTTTAACAATCCCCCCTCCCCCTCCCCTATCCCTCCCTCCCTACCCCTCCCCCCCTCCCCTCCCCCCCCCCCCCGACTTCCCAGAGCTAAGTACAAGGTATAAAAAACAAAAAAAAAACAATCATAAACATCCATATGCTAACAACCATAAACTCTAAAATCTATCTCTCTCTAGCTCATATAGGATAACTACAAACACTATTAATATAAAATATATAAAAAAAGAGAAAAAAAAAGAGAAAAGAAAGGAAGACTTATTCAAATGCTACATGAAACTTTTTAGTCCCATATTTATTCTGGATATACTCGATCCATTTTCTCCACTCCATAATATAACGTTCTTGCGAGTGATCTTTCAAATAAGCCGATATCTTTGCCATCTCTGCCAGGTCAGAAACCTTTAAGGTCCATTCTTCTATAGTCGGCAGTTCCTCCTTCTTCCAATACTGACCTATTAAGAGTCTTGCTGCCGTAATTAAATTCAGCATCAACTTAGTGTCCACAACTGTAACATCTGTAATTATTCCCAACAAAAAAAGTTGCGGACAAAACTTTATCCTTTGCTTAAAAATCTTCTGCATATTCCACCAAATTTTTATCCAAAAAGCCTTAACCTATTTACAAGTCCACCATATATGAATATATGTTGCATCTTCTTCACCACACCTCCAGCATTTAGGCTGATAGTTCGGATACATACTTGCAAGCTTTTTAGGATCTAAATGCCATCTGTAAAACATTTTATAAAAGTTCTCTCTTAAATTTTGAGCTTGTGTGAATTTTACGTTCCTCACCCAAATCCTTTCCCACGTGTCCATTGTAATAACTTCTTGGATGTTTTGGGCCCATTTAATCATACAATCTTTAACAAGTTCTGTTTCTGAGTCAATTTCTATCAAAGCAAGATATATCCGTTTAATATGTGCTGGACCCTGATTTCTGATTTGCTTTATCAGATTTTCATCAGTCATTGTAAAACCAGTTTTCTGATCTTCTTTCCACCTGGCCCGTAGCTGAGTATATTGAAACCAAGTTTGGACAATCTTCTCATCTCACAAGAGGCTGTATGGTTTCAGACACCAAACATTTCTTTCCAAACTTAAAATCTCCTTATACGTAGTCACATCATGTTTAAAACCAACATTTATATTTTCTATTGCGTGTTTTGGGATTGCCCACAATGGTATCTTGCAATCTAACTTATGTCTATACTTCTTCCAAACTCTCAACAATGCCTGTCTTAAAATATGCACTCTAAACACATTATCTACCTTATCATACAACAAATATGCGTGCCAGCCAAACAACAAGTCGTGGCCCTCAAGATTTAATAATCTCTCTTGTGTCAAATTAAGTCAATCACTTATTCCTGCTAACGCAGCAGCTTCATAATATAATTTAAAATTGGGCATTTTAAGACCACCTCTTTCACGCGTATCCTGCCTACCACTAATAAACCCCGTTTGGTCCCCATGAGTCACCTGTTGCAGAACCCTCATCAGTCTATTAGCCAACACCTTAGCAAATATCTTATAGTCTGTATTTAAAAGTGATATCGGTCTGTAATTTTTAACTTGAGTAGCATCTTGGTCTTCCTTCGGAATCAAAGAAATAAAAGCAGTTTTCCAAGACGGAGGCACCTTTCCCCCCTTCTGAATTTTCTGGAACAGTTCCTTTAACGGTTTTATCATCTCTAATTGTAAATTTTTGTAATAAGCCGCAGTCAAACCATCCGTACCTGGCGCTTTATCCACCTTCAATTCCTTAATTGCTATAAGAATTTCTTCTTCTGTTATCAATTGGTTAATCCCGTCTTTTTGTACTTGCGTAAGGACCGGGATGCTAGCATTCTCCAAATATACATCAATATCTTTTTCATTAATCTTCTCCTTAGCATATAATTTAGAATAAAAATCCACAAAAGCTTCCTTAATAAGATCCTGTTGAAACACAACCCTTCCCTTATGCTCAATTTTATCTATATTAGAAGCCCTTTGCTTTTTCCTCAGTCTATAAGCTAGCCATCTACCTGGCTTATTAGCATTGCAAAAGGTGTTGTGCCTGGCAAACCGCAAATTGGTTGCCACTTGGTCAGCCATTAATTTATCAAATTGTCCTCTTAATAACTTAATAACCTCCTTAGTCTTCACATCCGCTGGATTCAAAATCAAAACCTTTTCTTTTTCGTTAATTTCATTCTCCAAATCTTTCCTCCTGGCTTCCAAAGTACGTCTGTGTTTATTATTCATATATATCAACACCCCTCTCATATAGGCCTTGCTAGCATCCCAAACCATGTCCATAGAAGTATCCTTATTCATATTAATTTCAAAAAAATCCTTCAACCGCTGTTTACATTCTTTCACATTTCTCTGATTTCTAAACAAATTCTCATTTACGCGCCACGAGCGCCTATCTCTATTCTCCTTATTAATCTCTAGCCAAACTGGGCTGTGATCAGAAATAGTTCTTGCACATATCTTCACCTTCTTAATCCTAGAAAAAAAGTCATTAGTCAGCAAAATAAAATCGATCCTGGAAAAAGATTGATGTCTGTCAGAAAAAAAAGTATAATCCTTTTCATGCAAATGTATATCACGCCAAATATCTCGCAGTTCCAAATCATCCTTCATTTCAAAAAAGGATTTAGGCAGTCTAGCAAGACTTGGAACGCGCTTAAAAGAACCAGCCTTGTCCATCTGTACATCCAAAACACCATTCCAGTCCCCCATAAAAATAAACGATTTATAATCCAACTGAGTAAGCTTTGTGTGAAGTAAACTAAAAAAATCAGCTTGTTGTTGATTAGGAGCATATAATCCAACTAAAAGCGTCTTTTTACCTTCTAACAGCAACTCTATCATAACGTATCTTCCATGCTTATCTGCTTCAATTAAGTCCGCTGTTAAAGCACTTTTAATATAAACAACCACTCCATTTTTCTTATTCATTGCAGAAGCAACAAATTGCGTGCCCAACCTTGAGTTCGATAAATACTTTTGGTCCATGACCCTAATATGCGTTTCTTGCAAACATATAACATCTATCTTGAATTGTTTTAAATATTGAAAAACTTTCTTCCTCTTCTGTGGTGAATTTAGTCCATTAACGTTCCAAGTTAAAAATTTAGTCGCCATGCATGTCATCCCAAAGCTGTTGGAGCACATCTTTAATAGGCCCACTATCCCCTTTGGGCCGTGCTCCTCCCACTGCTTGGCTGTAAGTACGTTTTGAAAGTTCCATAAACTTCTGCTGATCTTGTTCTTTTATTTTTTTTGCTCGTTTTAAAGCGGCACGCGTCACCCTCTGCTCTCCAGGATCAGCCAAGGAAGTTATAGCTTGATCCCCTCCAGCACCATTCTCCTCTGTCTGTCCAGCTTCAGCCTCTTGAGGTTTTCCTTCTCCAGATCCCTTTGCAGCTTCCAGAAGTGATAGTGGGGTTGCTTTTAAAACATTATTGAAAAAATCACGCGCCTGTGTCACAGTAACCAGACGGTACCTTTTGCCTTCATGCATCACCACCAATCCAACTGGAATCTCCCATCTGAACCTTATATCACGTTGTTTGAGTTCCTGCACAAGAAATGCAAAGTCCTTCCTTCTCCTTAAAATCTTTGGAGGAATTTCTTTTAAAACCAAAACTTCTTGGTCAGCAATCACAACTTTAGTATCATAGGCAGCTTGAATAACTTCATCTCTAGTTTCCCTCTTTGCAAAATAAACCACCACATCTCTAGGTAGCTTTCTCTGTCTAGCAATCCATGAATTTACACGAAACACTTTATCCATGCATCCCTTTATTTCAGATGCTGGCTGACCCAATACTGCTTCCAGAGCCTCAGAAATCAGCTGCTTTATGTCTTCCTTAATATTTTCTTTTAAGCCTCTGATTCTAACAGCATACTGCATCTGATGATATTGAACAAGACTCAGTTCTCTGTCCATTTTGTCTCTTAAATCTTCATTCTCCAGTACCTTTACTTCTAATATGGCATTCTTTTGAGTCAGGTCTTCCACTTTTTCATCCAGATCTTGCACACATTCAGCCACACTATGCACTGTAGACAAAATGTCTACCCTCATCGCACTGAACTTCTCTTCCATCCTCTCTTCTATTCTCTCCTCCAATTTCTCCAATTTCTCCTCCACCTTTGCCAATTTATCACCCAGTGATTCCAAAATTACCTGGGCTTGTTTTTCAAGAGCATCTTGTAAATCCTTCGATGTCAATGCAGCAGGAGGAAGCAAAGCTTGCAACGATGTCTGTTGCACCGGGGAAGTTCCAGCACTCCGAAGAGTTTTTGAGGGAGGTTTAGCCGCCATCTTTTTACTTTCACTTGTTGCGCACTTTCACTTTAAGTTTATAAAGTCCATTAAGCTAGAGAGTAAAAATAAAAGTCCTCTTCACCTTATCCTCCTGTACCGCTCTGCCTGCTCCTTTTATTCCATGGTCTTTCCTTCTGGCAGGGGTGGTCGCAAACGCCTGGCTCCGCTCCAAAAATCCTGGAGCAGAGACGCTGAACAGCTGGGAGCAACCCAGGCTACGGGGGAGTTCAATCCTTCAGCCGCCCAAGCTTTAAGCTCAGGCGGCCCCAGAGAACTCAACCCCTACCTGGGGCCTCACCCCCTCCTCTTCTCCCGAGGAGGGGGCTTCCAATCCACCCGAACAGCTGATCGGCGCTGTTTCGGGTGAAAACAACACAGCTGAGCCGCGGGCAGCCCGAAAAGGCTGTCTCCGGCGCCGCGCCGCCACCGGAAGTCCCGATAATATTGTAACTTTTATAAAACTTTTCAATAAAAAAAAAGAGCCACCACACACAGACCAATCCTGGACATGGGCTTCAAATGTTGTATTCCTTGTCAAGCCGCTCCTGAACAACAAACGTCAGAAGCGTCTTACCTGGGCTAAAGAAAAATAGACCTGGTCTGTTGCTCAGTGGTCCAAAGTCCTCTTTTCTGATGGGAGCAACTTCTGCATCTCATTTGGAAACCAAGGACCCAGAGTCTGGAGGAAGAATGAAGAGGCACACACTGCAAGATGCTTGAAGTCCAGTGTGAAGTTTCCACAGTCTGTGTTGATTCGGGGAGCCATGTCATCTGCTGGTGTTGGTCCACTGTGCTTCATTAAGTCCAGGGTCAACTCAGCCGTCTACCAGGAGATTTTGGAGCACTTCATGCTTCCTTCCGCAGACGAGCTTTATGGGGATGCTGACTTCATTTTCCAGCAGGACGTGGCACCTGCCCACACTGCCAAAAGCATCAAAACCTGGTTTAATGACCGTGGGATTACTGTGCTTGATTGGCCTGACCTGAACCCCATAGAGAATCTATGGGGCATTGCCAAGAGAAAGATGAGAGACATGAGACCGAACAATGCAGAAGAGCTGAAGGCCGCTATTGAAGCATCCTGGTCTTCCATAACACCTCAGCAGTGCCACAGGCTGATAGCTTCCATGCCATACCGCATTGAGGCAGTAATTGCTGCAAAAGAGGCCCAAACCAAGTACTGAGTACATATGCATGCTTATACTTTTCAGAGGTCCGATATTGTTCTATGTACACTCCTTGTTTTATTGATTGTATGTAATATTCTAATTTTCTGAGATTGTGGATTTGGGGTATTCATGAGCTGTAAGCCATAATCATCACAATTATGACAAATCATGGCTTGAACTATCTTGCTTTGCATGTAATGAGTCTATCTCATATCTTAGTTTCCCCTTTCAAGTTGCATTACTGAAATAAATGAACTTTTGCACGATATTCTAATTTTTCGAGTTTCACCTGTATAACCATATGAGAGAAGAAGTGAGACACAGTCATTTATTAATTTTCTGTCTGGCATTCAAACCAGGAAGTAGTTGGGGGTTGAGGAGTTCCCTCTGTTTTTTTAAACTTTTAAAACTCGTTTTTAATTCTGTCTTTAGCTTTGTTGTTTCCTGTCTCTTTTATGTCTATAAATTTGATACATTAAAAAAATTGACATAAGCAGTGTCTTACAAAAACTGTGCATATATTCTTTCAATAGAGAACTGACATATTTGGAAGTTTAACAAACATTTTTTCTTACTGCTTTTATTTTACAATTATTGCAATTCTTTCTTTTGCCATGAGAGCAGCAAAACCCCTCACTAAGACTTACTCATAAAAATTATTACTTTTTTGTTGAAAAGTTTTTCAATACATTTTAACAACCCCTCCCCCCCACCCCCTACCCAACCCTTCCCAACCCTCCCCCCTCCCCGTCCCCGACTTCCCAGAGCTAAATACAAGGTATAAAAGTAAAAACAATCATAAACTACCATATGCTAACAACAATAAGCTATTAAGTCTATCGCACTCTAGCTCATATAAAAAATACTAATATCACATCAAAACCTATGCAAATGCTAAATGAAACTTTTTGGTCCCATATTTGTTCTGGATGTAATCAATCCATTTTTTCCACTCCGTAATATAACGTTGTTGCGAATGGTCTTTCAAGTAAGCCAATATCTTTGCCATTTCCGCCAGGTCAGAAACTTTTAAAGTCCATTCTTCTATAGTCGGCAGTTCCTCCTTCTTCCAATATTGACCTACTAAAAGTCTTGCTGCCGTAATTAAGTTCAACATCAACTTAGTGTCCACAACAGTAGTATCAGTAATTATACCCAGTAAAAACAATTGCGGACAAAACTTTATCCTTTTCTTAAATATCTTCTGCATATTCAACCAAATTTTAATCCAGAAAGCTTTAACCTTTTTACAGGTCCACCATATATGAAAATACGTTGCATCTTCACCACCACATCTCCAACATTTAGGTTTATAGTTCGGATACATACTTGCAAGCTTTTTAGGATCTAAATGCCACCTATAAAACATTTTATAAAAGTTCTCTTAAGTTTTGAGCTTGCGTAAATTTTACGTTCCTCACCCAGATCTTTTCCCAAGTATCCATTGTGATAACTTCTTGAATATTCTGAGCCCACTTTATCATACAATCTTTAACAAGTTCTGTTTCTGAGTCAATTTCTATCAATGCAAGATATATCCGTTTGATATGTGCTGGACCCTGATTTCTAATTTGCTTTACCAGATTTTCATCAGTCATAAAAAACCAATTTTCTGATCTTCTTTCCACCTGGCCCGTAATTGCCCATATTGAAACCAGGTTTGAACAATCTTCTCTTCTCGTAGAAAATTATACAGCTTCAAACACCATACGTTCCTCTCCAATCTTAGGATTTCCTTATATGTAATCACATCATGTTTGAACCCAACATTTATGTTTTCTATTGCGTGTTTCGGTATTGCCCATAAAGGTATCTTGTAATTTAACTTATGTCTATACTTTTTCCAAACTCTCAACAAAGCATGTCTTAAAATATGCACCTTAAACACATTATCTACCTTCTTATCATACAATAAATATGCATGCCAGCCAAATAATGTCGTGGCCTTCAAGATTTAATAATCTCCTTTGTGTTAAATTAATCCAGTCACTTATCGCTGACAACGCAGCAGCTTCATAATATAATTTAAAATTGGGCATTTTAAGACCACCTCTTTCACGCGTATCCTGCATAATCTTAAATTTAACTCGTGGCCTTTTCCCTGCCCATACAAATTTATTGATACCCTTTTGCCATTCCTCCAAATTTGAGTCTTTTTTAAGAATAGGTATCATTTGAAATAAAAATAGAAATTTAGGTAAAACATTCATTTTCACTGCTGCAATTCTTCCCAGTAGAGACAACTGCAATTTTTCCCAGCTCTCCAATTCTTTTTGAATTTTTCCCCATAACTTTTCATAATTATTTTTATATAACTTTGTATTTGAGGGTGACAAATACACCCCCAAATATTTAACCCTTTTAACAATCTCAAATCCAGTTAACCCTTCTAAAAGGGCCTTTTGCAATACTGTCATGTTTTTAGCCAATATTTTAGTTTTTTGTATATTAACCTTGAATCCAGAAACCTTCCCATATTGCATTATTATCTCCATCAGGTCGACAACAGAATTTTCTGGCTGAGTCACCGTAACAACCAGATCGTCTGCAAACGCCCTCAATCTATAATCCTGATCTCTTATTTGAATTCCCTTAATTTTTTCCGAATTCCGTATTTTAATCAATAATATCTCCAATGTTAAAACAAATAATAAAGGTGATAACGGACACCCTTGCCTTGTGCCCTTTTCAATATTACATACTTCAGTCAAACTGTTATTTACTATTATTCGGGCTGTTTGTTTTTGATATAATGCCCTAATTGGTTGTAAAAATTTATCCCCAAAATTCATTTTATCTAATACTTTCATCAAAAATTGCCAATCCAGTTGATCAAAGGCTTTTTCGGCATCCAGAAAGATCAGCGCCGCAGGGATCTGGTTGTTCCTTTCCAAAAATTCCAACAAGTCTACTATATGCCTCACATTATTTTTCATTTGTCTGCCACTAATAAACCTAGTTTGATCACCATGAATTATCTGTTGCAATACCTTCATCAATCTGTTAGCTAAAACCTTAGCAAATATCTTGTAGTCCGTATTCAAAAGTGATATTGGTCTGTAATTTCTTACTTGAGTGACATCCTGATCTTCCTTAGGAATCAGAGAAATAAAAGCAGTTCTCCAAGACGGAGGCACCCCTCCTCCCCTTTGAATTGTCTGAAACAATTCCCTTAATGGCTTTATCATCTCCAATTGTAAGTTTTTATAATACACCACAGTCAATCCATCCGTGCCTGGCGCTTTATCCACCTTCAATTGTTTAATTGCTAGAAGAATTTCTTCTTGTTATCAATTGATTAATCTCTTTCTTTTGTTCTTGTGTGAGAACCGGGATATTAGCATTCCTCAAATATACATCAATATCTGCTTCATTAATCTTATCTTTAGCATATAATTTAGAATAAAAGTCCACAAAAGCTTCCTTAATAAGATCCTGTTGATACACAACCTTACCCTTATGTTCTATTTTATCTATATTAGAAGCCCTTTGCTTCTTCCTTAACATGTAAGCTAACCATCTACCTGGTTTATTGGCATTGCAAAAAGTATTATGCCTAACAAAACATAAGTTAGTTGTCACCTGATCAGCCATCAACTTGTCAAACTGTCCTCTTAACAAATTAATAACCTCTTTAATCTTCACGTCCGATGGATTCAAAATTAGGGCCTTTTCTTTTTCCCTAATTTCATTCTCTAATTCTTTCCTCCTCAATTCCAAATTACGTCTGTATTTGTTGTTCATATATATTAACACCCCTCTCATATAAGCTTTGCTAGCATCCCAAACCATGTCCATAGAAGTACCCTTATTCATGTTAGTTTCAAAGAAAACCTTCATCTGTTTTTTACATTCTTCCACATTTCCCTGATTTCTAAACAGGTTCTCATTTAGACGCCAAGAGCGCCTATCTCTATTGTCCTTATCAATCTCTAACCAGACTGGACTATGATCAAACATAGTTCTTGGACAAATCTTTATCTTCTTGATCCTGGAAAAAAATCATTAGTTGTTAATATAAAGTCAATCCTGGAAAAATATTGATGTCTATCCGAAAAAAAAGTATAATCCTTTTCTTGTAAATGTCTTTCTCTCCAAATGTCTCGCAACTCCAAATCATCCTTCATCTCAAAAAAAGATTTAGGCAATCTAGCGTGACTTGGGGTACGCCTAAAAGAACTACACTTGTCCAGTTGTACATCCAAGACCCCATTTCAATCTCCCATAAAAATAAAAGATTTATAATCCAACTGAGTGATCTTGCTGTGTAATGAACTATAAAAATCAGCTTGTTGTTGATTAGGAGCATACAGTCCAACCAAAAGCGTTTTTTTGCCTTCTAGCAACAAATCTATTATAACATATCTTCCTTGTTTGTCTGCTTCTATTAACTCCGCTGTCATAGTATTCTTGACATAACCACTCCATTCTTCTTATTCATTGCAGAAGCAATAAATTGTGTACCCAACCTAGAGTTCAATAAGTACTTTTGGTCCATAGCCCTAATATGTGTTTCTTGCAAGCAAATAACATCAGTCTTAAATTGTTTTAAATATTGAAAAATTTTCTTTCTCTTCTGTGGTGAGTTTAAGCCATTGACATTCCAAGTTAAAAACTTAGTCGCCATCCTTAGCGACCCGAAGCTTCTGGAGCGCATCTTCCAGGAGTCCCTTAACTTCCTTAGGCCGCGCCCCTCCCACAGCTTCGCTATAGGTACGCTTTGGGGGTTCCACAACTTTCTGCTGGTCCTGTTCTTGCTCTCGTCTCGCTCGTCTCAAAGCAGCACGCGTCATCCTCTGGTCTCTGGCATCTTCCGATGAAACTGTAATTTGATCCACTCCTGTAGCTTTCTCATCTGCCTGCGTTGTTCCTTCAGCGTCTTGAGGCTTTCCCTCGCCATTCTTCTTTGTAGATTCCAAAAGTGGTAAGGGGATTGCTTTTAAAACATTGCTATAAAAATCACGTGCCTGCATCACTGTGATAAGACGATGTCTCGTGCCTTCATGCATCACCACCATACCCACTGGTATCTCCCATCTAAACTTGATATCACGTCTCCTAAGTTCCTGTGCCAAAAAAGCAAAGTCTTTCCTTCTCTTTAAAATTCTTGGAGGGATCTCTTTTAGAACCAAAACTTCTTGTTCAGCAACCACAAGCTTAGTATTATAAGAAACTTGGATGACTTCATTCCTAATTGCTCTCTTTGTAAAATAAACAACCACATCTCTAGGTAACTTCCTTTGCCTTGCAATCCATGAATTCACATGAAAGATTTTATCTATGTTTCCCACGATTTCAGCTGCTGACTGTCCCAGTACCCCTTCCAAAGCCTCAGAGACTATTTGCTTCAAATCTTCTTTAGGATTCTCTTTTAAGCCTCTGATCCTGATAGCAAACTCCATCTCATGGTACTGGACCAAGGTCAAGTCGCTGTCAATTTTATCCACCACATTTTCAGTCTCTAACATTTTTGCTTCTAATCTGGAATTATTTTGACTGAGATCTTCCACTCTTTCGTCCAAGCGTTCAATACATAAAGCCATACCTT
This sequence comes from Vipera ursinii, assembly GCF_947247035.1. Taxonomy (NCBI): domain Eukaryota; kingdom Metazoa; phylum Chordata; class Lepidosauria; order Squamata; family Viperidae; genus Vipera; species Vipera ursinii. Next base: position 80,515,870 of record NC_139514.1, on the reverse strand, counting down.
GAAGTGCAAGCAAGATTTCTGCCCTCATTTCTGTGAAGTTCTCCTCCAGCTTTTCATCCATAACTTCAGCTAACTTTTCTGGCAGCTTGTCATCCAGCTTTTCATCTATAATATCTGCTATTTGTTGTGAGTGCTTTTACAAAGCATCCTGCAAGTCTTTAACTGTCAATGTTGGAGCAGGTGCAGGAGGCAGTTAATCTTGCAACGAGGACTGCTGCACCGGGGAAGCCCCCGCACTCCTGAGAACTTTGGAAGATTTAGCCGCCATTTCCCCCCACTTTTACTTGCTATGCACTTTCACTTTCAGAGTCTATAAAATCCGTTGAGCTAAAGAACAAAAATCCACTTTCACCTTGATCTCCTGTATCGCTCTGCCTGCATCTTCGCACACCAAAAATCCTTTCCTGCTGGCAGGGGTGGTTGCTAACGCTTTGTTCTGCTCCCAAAAGCCCGGAGCAGAAACGCTGTGCAGCCCGGAGCAAACCCAGGCTTTGGGGGGGGGCTCGATCCTTCAGCCGCCCGAACTTTAAGCTCAGGTGGCCCCGGAGAGCTCAATCCCTACCTGGGTACTCACCCCCTCCTCTTTTCCCGAGGAGGGGGCTTCCGAACCACCGAAACAGCTGATCGGCGGTTTTCGGCGGTTCTACAAAGCCGCGGAGCGGACAGCCTAGAAATGGCTGTCTTCAGCGTCGCGTCGCCACCGGAAGTCCTCCCTCATAAAAATTATTGATATCATAACCAACCCACTGTTCATGATATGCACTAAATCAACCTGTGGGACATGCCAAGTAACAAATAAATGGAAGAAGCTTGTTGTCCTCTACTCATACAGTACAAGGCATTTTAATGTTTATACAAGATATAATTATCTAATAGCTTTTGCTGGGCTCCTGTGTGGTATATTACTACATTTAGATTCTTCAGTAATCACCTTCATTAGTCTTTTTATTCTTCATGCTATGAAGAACAAAGTTAATGAGCAAAGATGTTCTACAATTATTACAATTATTATCTAGAGGCATTTGATCCTTTTCTCTTCCTTGAAAACAATGATTGACATACATTATAATTTTGTAAAAAAATCCAATAGCCAACAAAATTATAGAGTTCAAAGGGACATGAGGAGTCATCAAATTCAGCTTCCTGCATACTGCAGTATTCATTACATCTTTCCCAATTGATGACTATGCAGCCTCTGAAAACCTCTGGTGAAAGGAAAGAAACCACTCCATGGGGTAGCTTATTCCATAGATTGATAACTGTTACTGTCAAGAAATTGTTCATTATATGTAATCTGTACTTACATGCTTCTGTACAAGCTATATGACAGAAAAAAATCAAATCATGTAGTAAAATATAAATAACCAGATGGTGAGATATCAAGTATTAAATTTGTTACCTGCATTCATCTAATAAATGAAGACTTTCTAGACTGCTCAGGCAAGTAAGATCAGACAAAGATTGTACTTTTCCTTTTCAGAGCACAATTTTTTATTAATTATAATGCTTCCTGCAGCAGGTGGATTAGAAATGCCACTATTAATGGCCATAATCTTTCAGAATAAAAATCAACAATGACATTATTTTTCTTAACATAATTCTTATGTCATGGTTCCGGCAGATGAAACTCTTCAAAAGAACTTTGAGGCATTGTTTACCTTAAAGAATCTTTTTTTTATTGAAAAGTTTTAGAATACATTTTATATTTAACAATCCCCCCCTCCCTCCACCCACCCCTACCTAACCCTCCCTATCCCTCCCCCCCATTCCCCCCTCCCCCCCGACTTCCCAGAGCTAAGTACAAGGTATAAAAACAAAGAACAATCATAAACATCCATATGCTAACAACAATAAACTATTAAGTCTATCGCACTCTAGCTCATATGAAATGACTACAAGTAATACTAATATTACATAAAAAAGGAAAAAAAGGAAAAGAAAACTTATTCAAATGCTAGGTGAAACTTTTTAGTCCCATATTTGTTCTGGATATAATCAATCCACTTTTTCCACTCCATAATATAACGTTCTTGTGAATGATCTTTCAAATAAGCCGAAATCTTTGCCATTTCCGCCAGGTCAGAAACCTTTAGAGTCCATTCTTCTATAGTCGGCAGTTCCTCCTTCTTCCAATATTGACCTATTAAGAGTCTTGCTGCTGTGATTAAATTCAACATCAATTTAATGTTCACAACAGTAGCATCTGTAATTATGCCCAACAAAAACAATTGCGGACAAAACTTTATCCTTTGCTTGAAGATCTTCTGCATATTCCACCAAATTTTTATCCAAAAAGCCTTAACCTTTTTGCAGGTCCACCATATATGAAAATACGTTGCATCTTCGCCACCACATCTCCAACATTTAGGTTGATAGTTCGGATACATACTTGCAAGCTTTTTAGGATCTAAATGCCATCTATAAAACATTTTATAATGTTAATCTAGAAAGATTAACGCCGCAGGGATCTGGTTGTTCCTTTCCAAAAACTCCACCACATCAACTATATGCCTCACATTATTTTTCATTTGTCTACCACTAATAAACCCAGTTTGATCCCCATGAATCATCTGTTGCAAAACCCTCATCAATCTATTAGGTAAAACCTTAGCAAATATCTTGTAGTCTGTATTTAAAAGTGATATTGGTCTGTAGTTTCTTACTTGGGTGACATCCTGATCTTCCTCGGAATCAAGGAAATAAAAGCAGTTCTCCAAGACGGAGGCACCCTTCCCCCCCCTCTGAATTGTCTGAAACAATTCCCTTAATGGCTTCATCAGCTCCAATTGTAGATTTTTGTAATAGACCGCAGTCAGTCCGTCCGTGCCTGGCGCTTTGTCCACCTTCAATTGCTTAATTGCTAAAAGAATTTCTTCTTCCGTTATCAATTGATTAATCTCTTCCTTTTGTTCTTGTGTAAGAACCGGGATGCTAGCATTCTTCAAATATACATCAATATCTGTTTCATTAATCTTATCCTTAACATATAATTTGGAATAAAAGTCCACAAAGGCTTCCTTAATACAACCTTGCCTTTATGTTCAATTTTATCTATGTTAGAAGCCCTTTGTTTTTTCCTTAACCTGTAGGCTAACCACCTACCTGGTTAATTGGCATTGCAAAAAGTATTATGCCTAACAAAACGTAAGTTAGTTGCCACCTGATCAGCCATCAACTTATGAAATTGTCCTCTTAGCAATTTAATAACCTCTTTAATCTTCCCATCCGATGGATTCAAAGTTAGGGCCTTTTCTTTTTCCCTAATTTCATTCTCCAATTCTTTCCTCCTAACTTCCAAATTACGTCTGTATTTATTATTCATATATATTAACACCCCTCTCATATAGGTTTTGCTAGCATCCCAAACTATGTCCATAGAAGTATCCTTGTTCATATTAATTTCAAAAAAGTCCTTCATCTGCTTTTTGCATTCTTCCACATTTCTCTGATTTCTAAACAAATTCTCATTTACGCGCCAGGAGCGCCTATCTCTATTGTCCTTGTTGATCTCTAACCAGACTGGACTATGGTCAGATATAGTTCTTGCACAAATCTTTATCTTCTTAATCCTAGAAAAAAAATCATTAGTCAGTAATATAAAATCAATCCTAGAAAAAGATTGGTGTCTATCAGAAATAAAAGTATAATCCTTTTCATGTAAATGTGTTTCTCGCCAAATGTCTCGCAGTTCCAGATCATCCTTCATTTCAAAAAAAGATTTAGGCAATCTAGCATGACTCGGGGCATGCTTAAAAAAACCAGATTTGTCCAGCTGTACATCCAGGACACCATTCCAATCTCCCATAAAAATAAAAGATTTATAATCCAACTGGGTAATATTTGTATGTAGTGAACTATAAAAGTCAGCTTGTTGTTGATTAGGAGCATATAGTCCAACTAAAAGCGTTTTTTTGCCTTCTAACAGCAAATCTATCATAACATATATTCCTTGTTTATCTACTTCAATTAGTTCCGCTGTCAGAGTATTCTTAACATAAATAACCACTCCATTTTTCTTACTCATTCCAGAAGCAATAAATTGCGTACCCAACCTTGAATTCAACAAGTACTTTTGGTCCATAACCCTAATATGCATTTCTTGCAAGCAGATAACATCAGTCTTAAATTGTTTTAAATATTGAAAAACTTTCTTTCTCTTCTGTGGTTCCTAACATTCCAGGTTAGGAACTTAGTCGCCATTCTTGGCATCCCGAAGCTTCTGGAGCACATCTGCCAGGACCCCTTTAACTTCCTTAGGCCGCGCCCCTCCCACAGATTCGCTATAGGTACGCTTTGGAGGTTCCATAACTTTCTGCTGATCTTGCTCTTGTCTCACTCATCTTAAGGCGGCACGCGTCATCCTCTGCTCTCTAGCAGCTGCCGATGAAACTGTAATTTGATCCCCTCCAGTACCATTCTCCTCTGTCTGCATTCCTTCAGCATCTTGAGGCTTTCCCTCGCCATTTCCCTTTACAGATTCCAAAAGTGGTGGAGGGGTTGCTTTTAAAACTTTACTGTAAAAATCACGTGCCTGAGTCACTGTGACCAAACAGTGTCTCTTGCCTTCATGCATCACCACCATGCCCACTGGAATCTGCCATCTAAACTTGATGTCACATTTCTTAAGTTCCTGTGCCAAAAAGGCAAAATCTTTCCTTCTCCTTAAAATTTTTGGAGGAATCTCTTTTAAAACCAAAGCTTCTTGCTCAGCAACCACAAGCTTAGTATCATAAGCAACTTGGATAACTTCATCCCTAATTGCTCTCTTTGTAAAGTAAACCACCACATCTCTAGGTAACTTCCTCTGTCTTGCAATCCATGAGTTCACACGAAAGATTTTGTCTATACTTCCCTCAATTTCAGCTGCTAACTGACCCAGTACCACTTCCAAAGCCTCAGAGACCAACTGCTTTAAATCTTCTTTAGGATTCTCTTTTAAGGCTCTAATTCTGACAGCAAACTCCATCTGATGGTACTGGACAAGGGTCAAGTCTCCATCCATTTCATCCATTATATTTTCATTCTCTAATACTTTTGCTTCTAATATGGAATTCTTTGGAATTCTTTTGATCCTCCATTTTTTCATCCAAACATTGAACATATACGGCCACACCTTCAATTGCAGGCAAGATGTCTGCCCTCATTGCTCTAAACTTCTCTTCCATCTTCTCCTCCAGTTTCTCCTCCAGCTTTTCCATCTTTTCATCCATCATATCTGACATTAATTGTGAATGCTTTTCGAAGGCATCCTGTAAATCCTTAAGCGTCAATGCCGGAGCAGGTGCACGAGGAAGCAAAGCTTGCAACGAGGTCTGTTGCACCGGGGAAGCCCCCGCACTCCGGAGAACTTTGGAAGTTTTAGTCACCATCTTCCCCCACTTTCACTTACTGTGCACTTTCACTTTGAAGCCATAAAGTCCATTGAACTAGAGAGTAAAAGTCCACTTCACCTTGACCTCCTGTACCGGTCTGCCTGCGTCTTCACACTCAAGAGTCTTTCTTTCTGGCAGGGGTGGTTGGTAACGCTTGGCTCTGCTCCAAAAAACACGGAGCAGAGGCGCTACGCAGCCCAGAGCAAACCCAGGCTTCGGGGGGGCTCGATCCTTCAGCCGCCCTAACTTAAAGCTCAGGTGGCCCCGGAGAGCTCAACCCCTACCTGGGGCCTCACCCCCTCCTCTTCTCACGGGGAGGGGGCTTCCGAATCACCAAAACAGCTGATCGGCGCTGTTTTCAGCAATTCAACAAAGCCGCGGAGCGGACAGCCCGGAGATGGCTGTCTTCAGCGTCGCGTCGCCACCGGAAGTCCACCTTAAAGAATCTTTTATCAAGAAACAATGTATCGGCACTACATTTTGTTGTTGTTGTTAGTTGCGAAGTCGTGTCCGACCCATTGCTGGGTCTGTGTTTCTTTAAGAGCCTTGTATAAAGGAGAAGGCTCCGCAAATGTGTTCTGTCTCTTCTGTTTCCTGCTGTAACTGTGGTGTGTTGGAACCTGCTGTATTAACACATATATGTATATTGTTCATGGTATATGATATTGTAGATAGTGTAAAATAGACCACCATTTAATATTTTTGTTGTTAGCTGTGAAGTCCTATCCGACCTATCGCGACCCTATGGACAACGTTCCTCCAGGCCTTCCTGTCCTCTACCATCTTCTGGAGTCCATTTAAGCTCACGCCTACTGCTTCAGTGACTCCATCCAGCCACCTCATTCTCTGTCGTCCCCTTCTTCTAGTGCTCTCAATCTTTCCCAGCATTAGGCTCTTCTCCAGTGAGTCCTTCCTTCTCATTAGGTTGCCAAAGTATTTGAGTTTTAGCTTCAGGATCTGGCCTTCTAAAGAGCAGTCAGGGTTGATCTCCTCTAGGACTGACCGGTTTGATCGCCTTGCAGTCCAAGGGACTCGCAGGAGTCTTCTCCAGCACCATAGTTCAAAGGCTTCAATTCTTTGGCGCTCAGCCTTTCTTATGGTCCAACTTTCACTGCCATACATTGCAACTGGGAAGACCATAGCCTTGACTATACGCACTTTTGTTGACAGGGTGATGTCTCTGCTTTTCAGTGTGCTGTCTAGATTTGCCATGGCTTTCCTCCCGAGGAGCAAGCGTCTTTTAATTTCTTGGCTACAGTCCCTATCTGCAGTAATCTTGGAACCCAGGAAAATAAAATCTGTCACTACCTCCATTTCTTCCACATCTATTTGCCAGGAATTGAGAGAGCCAGATGTCATGATCTTGGTTTTCTTAATCTTTAGTTTCAACCCAGGTTTTGCACTCTCCTTCTTCACTCGCAACAAGAGGCTCTTTAGTTCCTCTTCACTTTCTGCCATTAGAGTGGTATCATCTCCATATCTTAGGTTGTTGATGTTTCTTCCGGCAATCTTAATTCCAACTTTTGATTCATCAAGCCCTGTCTTTCTCATGATGTGCTCTGCATATAAGTTAAATAGGCAAGGTGACAGTATACAGCCTTGCCGGACTCCTTTCCCAATTTTGAACCAATCAGTGGTTCCGTGTCCAGTTCTCACTGTTGCTTCTTGGCCCGCATATAGGTTTCTCAAGAGACAAATAAGATGGTCTGGTACGCCCATCTCTTTAAGGACTTGCCACAGTTTGTTATGATCCACACAATCAAAGGTTTAGCATAGTCAATGAAGCAGAAGTAGATGTTTTTCTGGAACTCTCTAGCTTTCTCCATGATCCAGCGTATGTTAGCAATTTGGTCTCTAGTTCCTCTGCTTCTTCGAAATCCTGCCTGTACTTCTGGTAGTTCTCGATCCACATACTGCTGGAGTCTAGCTTGTAGGATTTTAAGCATAACTTTACTAGCATGTGAAATGAGTGCAATGGTGCGATAGTTTGAACATTCTTTGGCACTGCCTTTCTTTGGAATTGGAATGTAAACTGATCTTTTCCAATCCTGTGGCCACTGTTGAGTTTTCCAAATTTGCTGGCAAATTGAGTGTAGCACTTTTACTGCATCGTCTTTTAAGATTTTGAATAGCTCAGCTGGAATACTGTCACCTCCACTAGCTTTGTTGTTGCTCAGCTTTTCTAAGGCCCACTTCACTTCACATTCTAGGATGTCTGGCTCGAGGTCAGTGACCACCTCATTGTGATTATCAGGGATGTTAAGCTCATTCTCGTATAGTTCTTCTGTGTAATTTTGCCACCTCTTCTTAATCTCTTCAGCCTCTGTTAGGTCCCTGCCATTTTGGTCCTTTATCATGCCCATTTTTGCATGAAACGTTCCTTTCATCTCTCCAATTTTGTTGAAAAGATCTCTGGTCCTCCCTATTCTATTGTTTTCTTCTATTTCTTTGCATTGTTCATTTAAGAAGGCATTCTTATCTCTTCTAGCTATTCTTTGAAATTCTGCATTTAATTGGGCATATCTTTCTTTTTCTCCCTTGCCTTTCGCTTCCCTCCTTTCCTCAGCTATTTGCAAAGCTTCCTCAGACAGCCATTTTGCTTTCTTGCATTTCTTTTTCTTTGGGATGGTTTTGGTTGCTACCTGTTGTACAATGTTGCGAACCTCTGTCCATAGTTCTTCAGGCACTCTGTCTATCAGATCTAATTCCTTAAATCTATTTGTCACCTCTACTGTATATTGAACAGGGATATGATTTAATTCATACCTGACTGGCCTAGCGCTTTTCCCTACTTTCTTTAATTTAAGCCTAAACTTTGCAACAAGCTCATGGTCTGAGCCACAGTCAGCTCCTGCTCTTGTTTTTGCTGACTGTATAGAACTTCTCCATCTTTGGCTGCAGAGCATATAGTCAATCTGATTTCTGTGTTGACTGTCTGGTGATGTCCATGTGTAAAGCTGTCTCTTGGTTTGTTGGAAAAGAGTGTTTGCTATGACCATCGTATTCTCTTGACAAAATTCTATCAGCCTGTGCCCTGCTTCATTTTGTACTCCAAGGCCAAACTTGCCTGTTATTCCAGTTATCTTTTGGCTTCCTACTTTAGCATTCCAATCCCCCATGATGATAAGAACATCATTTTTGGTGTTAGTTTTATAAGGTGCTATAGGGCTTCATAGAACCGGTTAATTTCATCCTCTTCAGCACCGGTGGTTGGGGCATAGACCTGGACTACTGTGATATTGAATGGTTTGCCTTGGATTCGAACTGAGATCATTCTGTCATTTTGAGGATTGTATCCCAGTATTGCTTTTCCTACTCTTTTATTGACTATGAAGGCTACTCCATTTCTTCTGAGGGATTCTTGACCGCAGTAGTATACCTGATGGTCATCTGAATTAAATTCACCCATTCCTGTCCATTTTAGTTCGCTGATACCTAAGATGTCGATGTTTAGTCTTGTCATCTCTTGTTTGACCACGTCCAGCTTTCCTTGATTCATGGATCTTACATTCCAGGTTCCTATGGAGAAAAAATCTTTACAGCATCGGACTTTCCTTTCACCACCAGACACATCCACAGCTGAGCGTCCTTTCAGCTTTGGCCCAGTCGCTTCATTCTTTCTGGCGCTACTAGTACTAGCCCTCTGCTCTTCCCCAGTAGCATATTGGATGCCTTCTGACCTGAGGGGCTCATCTTCCAGCATCATATCGTTTTGCCTTTTGGAACTGTCCATAGGGTTTTCATGGCAAAGATACTGGAGTGGGTTGCCATTTCCTTCTCCAGTGGATCACGTTTTGTCAGAACTCTCTGCTATGACCTGTCCGTCTTGGGTGGCCCTGCATGGCATAGCTCATAGCTTCATTGAATTACGCAAGCCCCTTCGGCACGATAAGGCAGTAATCCATGAAGGGGTCTGCACTACATAAAGTCAAAAACTGAATTCCCCTCCCCTGGGCACAAAGTAGCGAAGCATAATTCCCTCCTCCAATTAACAGTCATAAATCACATTCCCCGATTAGCTTGAAGCACGGGCTTCAGTCTGACTCAGCTTCCCAGCATGTATGAGTCTCATCTTGAGCACGAGTGGAGGGGCCAGGTTCTTCATCAGATTGTAAGTCCTGGATCTCATCAGAGCCTTCCTCCGACTCTGATGGCTCCCCAAGCCCCTCCTTCTCCTCCTCTGATTCTCCAGACTCAGTTGCTGGGATCACAGGCTGGCACAGAATCACAACATGTTATGACTAACTGGACTCTCATCCACATCCCCCCTCCCAGCATAACTAACTCTAAAAGTGAAAGAGAAAAATGGCTGCATTTCCATCTGTTGTCAAAGCAAGGACATCCGATGTTAGCAGCATTGACATCTTAACCTATTCATTACGGCTGGGTTCAAGCCCCAGATTTCAGCTTGCCAATATTTAAACTCTATGCTAACTCACTGATTTTCACCACTAGCTTCTTCATAAACTCCTATAGTTGTCCTGAAACTAGCACTATACAAAGTGCCATTAATCATGATGCAATATGTAAATTTTATTTTACCTTGCATTAAAGTTTAAACTGTTCTTGATATTTCATCATCAAAATGTATTCTTAATATATCATGAATATAACATTTATATGCATGCACTTACTTAGATGACTATAAATTTACTGTGGATGTAGTCTGTACAGAATTTCCAAAGTTATCCTTGAAGGAGTTAATACAATGCCTTTGTGGAAAAAGGCAACACAAAGGTAATGGAAATTTAGACATCCCATCTAATATTATAAATATTTATATTATATATATTATTACTATCATTCAGTTTTACCACACCTGCATTTGAATAACATTACATAGTCAAGCTTGAGAACTGCAGCTTATGAAAGTAAAATAATTCATATCCTAAACCAGAAGACAAGTTAGTTATTAAATAATATTCTTTCTACTGTAAGAAAAAATAGTCAAGGTTGTAAAATTAGTCCAGATTCTGCAGTTTAAAAAGCATTTACCTATACAGGGGTAGGCAACCTTGGCATGGCTGGCTCAGGAATTCTGGGAGTTGAAGTCCATGAGTCATAAAAGAGCCAAGGCTGCCTACCCCTGACCTATATGAATGGAAGATATGCTAATAAGTAAAAGAATGTAATTTAAATAACTTCTTTAAACAGAAGATACTAATGAATCAGTTTTAATTTTCTGTACTATCAATGTTGCCTGAAATGCTATTCATTGGAGACAGAAAAGAAGGAAAGAAACATTAAGACCTGAAGCAAACTAATATGCATTAAAACTACAAAATTAAATTTTAGGATATAACTATCCTATTAGGACTTGGGTTTGGCTAGTCTAAAGAAAAGAAGAAACAGGGGTGACATGATAGCAGTATTCCAGTATTTGAGAGGCTGCCACAAAGAAGAGGGGTCAAATTATTCTCCAAAGCACCAGAGGGCAGGACAAGAAACAATGGTTGGAAACTGATCAGAAGAGAAGCAACCTGGAATTAAGGAGAAAGTTCCTAACAGTGAGGACAATTAACCAGCTAACAGCTTGCCTTCAGAAATAGTGGGCGCTCCATCATTGGAGGTTTTTAAGAAGAGATTGGACAGTCACTTGTCTGAGATGGTATAGGTTCTCCTGCTTGAGCGGGGAGCTGGACTAGAAGACCTCCAAAATTCTATTCTATTCTATTCTATTCTATTCTATTCTATTCTATTCTATTCTATTCTATTCTATTCTATTCTATTCTATTCATTTAATAACTGGGTTGTTAACAACTGCAATGATTCGCTTAACTGTAGCAAGAAACATATAAAATGGGGCAAAACTCACTTAACAAATGTCTTTCTTAGCAGCAAAAATATTGGGTTCAATTGTGATTATAAGTCAAGGACTATCTGTATAGCCCTCAAAAGGTAAAATACATTGCATTAGTATTGATTAAAGAAATACATTCATATTTTCTCCCATGTGGATTACAGGGAAGATTTCTATTTGATAGTCATAGAAGTAGAACAACTACTACTATTACATTGGCACTGCACAAAATAACATTAAAACCATTTAACATCTATTACTTGCTAACGCAAACAGTTACATATTGAATAGTCTACCTCAGAATGAATCTACTATATAAACACATTCTTGATTAACAGAATTACCAATGATGGCACAAAATTATCTGCCATAATAGCAATTTCCTTCTGTGGAGTACTTTTCTAATAAGCTTCTGGTTTATTATTACTATCAAAATACAAGAAGTTCCATAGTAAGTCCCATAAATTACTGTTTAAATAATATTTTGATGTTGTTTTAAATAAGGATAATCATTTGAAGTGAATAAAGTTTCTTGTGGGATTGGTTATGAAATTGACAAATGAATCAGGAACTATGGAGAAATTTTTTTAAAAATAACATTTATGCTGCAACATAGCAATCTACCAAAATAGCTTTTTGTTACAGTGCAAGAAATTTGATCTAATCTGGTAACTGATCACGTAATTAAGCCACTTACATTTCTGCTACTTGAAGATCTGCGCTTTCCTCTAATACCAGAACAGCTCCTAGGACTTGTTGGGGTACTGAATGGGAGAGTGGTAGAAAGGTGAGGAGGACTTGGAGTCAAAGGAGACATCAGAGTGCCTAACATGCTTTGCTTGGAGACATAGTTAATTTGAGAAAGAATGTTTTCATTGTCCCCATCATCACCGCTACCTATTTCAATCTTTTCTTCACTGGTTATACTTCTTAAATAGTCTTTGAGCATCACTTGAGTTGCTGTTTCACTCAACCAACACAAAAAGAGCTCATCCACTTTCATTTTTAGTACAGGCTGTAGAACTTTCACAGTTGGCATCTTCTCCTCCTCTCAATATATTTTTTTGCTGAATGAAATAGATGAACTTCTCAATTCAGATTAAACAGATTTCCACCTGAAAGACAAAGTGCCTGTTAAAAAGATTTCATTTAAAATTATTGAATCTGTTTGTCTAGCTAGCTATTATCTATCATCCATCCATCCATTTAAAATATAAAGACGGAAAAGATATCATGATGTTATTAATAGTTTTACATGTTTTAGATTGTGGAATTATAGAACATGAAGATTAAAGTCTTTCTCTCCATAATTTGTCAATTGAGGAACAAGTTAGCAGTATATGTTTATAAAACATTTTGAATATGAGAAAAACAATTTTATGTTGGGGTACTAGATCTTGGTTACAAAATATCATATGACCATGTTTCTTGTGTCTCTTGTTGCCATTTTGTATTTTTATTTTTGTAGCCTAGGTCTATAAAGCTATATGAAGAATCCATCTTTTTCAATTATTCATTTTATTAAAAAAGTAAAGGTAAAGGTTCCCCCGCACATGCGTGCTAGTCGTTAGGTTTATTTTAAAATGATGAAATGAAGGATTTGATTTGGACACGTGCAACATAAATTAACAGCATAAATTAAAATTAAACAATTAATGAAAACCCAGATGTATTAATCTACAAGGATTTGAAACAGGATTTGATTTGGACATGTGCAACATAAATTAACAGCATAAATTAGAATTATACAATTAATGAAATCCCAGATGTATTAATCTACAAGGTCATTTAAGGCAGGGGTCCCCAACCCCTGAGTTGCAGACCAGGACCAGTCCGTGCAACAAGACAGCGAGCAAGCAAAGCTTCATCTGTGCATGTGCAGGATTTAGATTGTATGTGAAACTATACCCTCTCCCTAGCAGAAGCCAGTTTTTCTTCCAGAATGGGTCTCTGTTGCTAGAAATGTTGGGAACTGCTGATTTAAGGCATAACACTCTTTATTGGTTTATCATACTCAACATTACTAATCTACTTTAGTGAACTCAAAAAATGCTATCTATAACCAAGTCTTATGAAACATGAACCAGAGACACTAACATGGGTTCAGCTAATCAGTTTAACTTTGTAGTTTGAAAAATGTAGAGCTGCTTCAGACATTACAGACACACAACAGTATCATTCTGCTACTAATTCAAGTAGCTACATTCATGTTCAATCAAACCTGAAAACAAAAAAACAAACAAAATGGGACCCTGTTTTATGGAAACAGCTTATTAAAGTAATTTTTTATGAAACATATTTTGTCAAACTCACATGGAAATTTGAAATAAACTTGTGGATGCCTTTATAAATGGCTGAGCAGTAATATACTTCCATGTGGCCTGAAGTGCTTTTGAATTATTTTTGAAATATGCACAGTAAATATACTGAACCTCAGCCCCCATTCAACTTTAATAAGAAAATGGGAAAAATGTGATCTATATGCTTTTATTTGGGAGTAAGACCCACTGAATTCATTTCTTCCTGATCTGATATAAATGCATACATCAAACACTTCAGACTAAAATACTACTTCACCTCTGAGAATTATAAAGTACATATTAGGTTAACATTACCAATAAAATATAGCCATTCTATCTTTTCCTCATTAAGTGTAACTTTTTAACAGGTGGTCATAAGCAAGGGAAGCAACAGCAGTGTGAAGCTTTTTAAAGTCAGTGAAAACAAATACAAGTAGCCCTTGACTTATGACCAAAATTGAACCCAACATTTCTGTTGTTAAGTGAGACATTTGTTAAGTGAATTTGGCCCCATTTTACAACCTTTCTTGCCACGGTTGTTAAATTAATCATTGTAATTGCTAAGTTAGTAACACGGTCTTCCCCAATGCCTTTGCTTGTCAGGTCACAAAAAGTGATCACATGACTCCAGAACACTGCAACTGTCATAAATATGACTCATTTGCCAAGCATCTGAATTTTGATCATGTGACCATGGGGAGGCTGCAATGGCCGTAGGTGTGAAAAACAGTCACTTTTTTCAGTGCTGTTGTAACTTCTAATGGTCACTAAATGAAATGTTGCAAATCGAGAACTACCTGTACTTCAATATCTCTTATTCTGGGTAGCATTCAGAAGAACATTTAGCATTCGTAAAGCATTTGGGCAGTCAGTTGCCAAGGCTCAGTCTTTTTAGCTACTTAGACCAGATATATTGGAATAGATTGTAAATACTGGGTGATTTTTTTAAAGACCTTTTATGATATTGTTTCCCTTCTCGTAAGTCAGGGGTAGGCAACCTCAGCTTTTATGACTCATAGACTTCAACTCCCAGAATTCCTGAGTCAGCATAGCTGACTCAGGAATTCTGGGAGTTGAAGTCCATGAGTCATAAAAGAGCCGAGGTTGCCTACCCCTGTCCTAAGTGCTCAAAATAGGATCTTGGAGCTGGAATGCTGCTAGCTCAAAATTTACTTCAATCTCCAGCAAATAATTCGTGCCACCCCTGGACATCCCCCTTCCTTCTCCATCCTAAAAAAGATCCACGCGGGGATTTCGTTTCTTTTTTAGACGTTAGCAGTTTCTTCAAAAGCGGAATAGAGATAGTCTACAAGTAACGCCAACACAAGACTTTGAGCCTTATATTTTCTCTTTCTGTGAAAAGAGAAGAGGAAACTTTCCCCAGGCTGAAAGAAAAAAGTTGGTGGAATCATGGCTGGAATGCAGCTCTTCCGCAAAAGGTTAGCTAAATTGAGCTGCTAGAGTGACTCCAAGCCCGTTATTTGTTCCGAAAAGCACAGTTGTGCTTATAAATAGAATTACCATACATCCGGATTTTCCCGGACATGTCCTGTTTTAGGTCCAATCTCGTTCCGTCGGGCGTAAAAACAAACAAACAAAAAAAATCCGTCTGAAACGTCCGCAGCGGCGGCGGGGATGCAGGCTAAATACCAGCAGCAGGCAGGAAGAAACGGGGCGGGGCTTCCCAGCGGTAGCGTCTTACATAGTGCGTCACTGCTGCTGCCTCCTCATTGGTGGGTGAAAGAAAGGACGCGTGACTAGAGAATATACAGAAGCACATTTTGAAAAGTTGCTGCAGTTATGAGAGGTTGTGCAGGAAACGGTTTGTTGCGGACAACCAATGATGAACTACCTGCGCTACCTTGTGATTCCATACCAGTGCGATTTAATTCTGCAAACATTAGCCTTTGGGGACTCGTGACCAGAAAAATATGCTTTTACACGATATACCGTGGCATATCTTGCAGAAAATAAACGCAGCAGTGGTAAAGAATTCTAATTTTTTTTTCAGGGAAACAGTAATTTGGTAAATTGAAAGCTTGGTTTAATACCTCTGATTCCTTCAGGAATGTTAACGAACACGCTGATCTCGAGAGAAATGCTTAATGCTTAAATCTAAATTTAGTATTGAAATAAAATTAATTTCAATTGATTTATTCAATTTCAAAATCAATATCAATTGTCAATCGCAGCCATTCTTTATGTTAATATCGAGAAGAAGCATTATACTAATGGGCAGAGACTTGTTTTTTGCTCTAACTCCTTAAAGTGACAAATCCCATTTCCTGTTGGAAAATTATTCGTGGTGCCACTTGCATGGCCAAAAGAAATGTTGGAAGAAGAGTCTTCATTATGGTTCATCCAAACTGGGAATAAACATGGCAACTGCTTTGGGAAGAAGGTTGTAGTTTATTGGAGAGGAGAGCCAGACAGAAAGATGGTTCCAGCAGAAAAGAAGGGCTGACCACATGTGGGTAGTGGGTTTTTATACTCCCTAGACTCTATTGTTTGGAGTGATTTCCGGTTCCTGTTTGAGGCTATTTTCTGTGTGTCCTTAGTCCAGGTGTGCCTCTCTAAGAATCTTGCTGTTTGTATATCCCAGCCCACCTCCCTGGGGCTGGGGTATGTAGATTTTTAGATGTCTCTAGTCTTCATAGCTTCTACCTTTCTGAATGGTTTACATCTGCATTTCTATAGAATTGCTTTCTGCTTGGGGAAGGGAGACTTGGGGCTATTAAGAAAACTCAGCATGCTTTCCTTGTTCAATTTCTTTTTAGGAAATATATTTTTCTGCCCTTTTAATATTTCCTTCTCTGGGGAGCTGACTTCCCACAAATGTCTCTTAGAACTGTTAAACAGTTCTCCTGTTCAACATCTACATGAAACCGCTGGGTGAGATCATTCGTGGTTTTGGAGTAGGGTACCATCAGTATGCTGATGACACCCAGCTTTTCATCTCAACTCCAAACAGTATCAGTGATGCCCTTGACGTGATGTCCCGCTGCCTGAAAGCGGTCCGGGAATGGATGGGGAGGAACAGGCTTCAACTCAACCCGGACAAGACTGAATGGCTGTACGTACCGGCAAGCCAGGATACTCAGATCATTCCATCCCTTAACATCGGGGATGAGTTATTACCCCCTGTTGCTAGGGCCCACAACCTGGGTGTCCTCCTAGACTCGCAGCTATCCCTGGAAGATCACATAGGAGCTGTGACCAAGGGGGCCTTCTCCCGGGTTCGACTGGTGCGCCAACTACGGCCTTATCTGGACCTGGATGCCTTACCTACAGTCACCCATGCACTTGTGACCTCTCGCCTAGACTACTGTAATGCTCTCTACATGGGGCTGCCCTTGAGAGCCACTTGGAAGCTTCAGCTGGTGCAAAGTGCAGCTGCACGGACACTTTTGGGGGCCTCCCGATACTCCCATATCACACCACTCCTCCGTGAGCTGCACTGGCTTCCGGTTGCCTTCCGAGTGAAATTCAAGGTGCTAACAATGACATACAAAGCCCTACATGGCATGGGTCCGGACTACCTACGGGAGCACCTTCTGCCAACGTCAACACCCCTCCGTCCTGTGCGCTCCCACAGAGAGGGCCTCCTCAGGGTGCCACCGCTCAAGGAATGTCGGCTGGTGGCCCCCAGGGGGAGGGCATTCTCAGTGGGTGCGCCAGCCCTCTGGAACTGCTTGCCTACCGAAATCCGGATGGCCCCCGACCTCCGCACCTTCCGGCGTGATTTAAAAACTTACCTGTTCCAGCAGTCCGGCCTGGCCTGATAGCTCTTGGGGTCTCAGTTGTTTTTACTATTGTTTTCACTATTGTTCAATCTGTATACCTACCTTACTCTGTACACCGCCCCGAGTCCCTCGGGAGAAGGGCGGTATATAAAAACAAACAAACAAACAAACAAACAAACAAATAAATAAATAAATAAATATATTCCCTCACCAATGCCAAGTTAGAGGGATAATAGAAAGTAACAACTTGGCTGTTCGGTTGCTAAAAAGGCCTCTATTTTGAAGGTACCTTTTATGCAGGTTTCCTTCTTCTTCTCTTCCATTTTGTCATAAAATCAGTGCTTTTTTTCTAAAAAAAAGGTGCTGGAACTCAGAGGCGCTGTCACGGGGAGCGATGCCAGTGTCTTGCTATGGCGTCGCCGCCCATCCTTTGCACCCCTGCGGCTTGGAGCCAAATGCCGTGGGGATTTTCCCCCCCCACAGCCACCGTGGGGATTCCCCTCCCTGCACTTGCCACGCCGCAGGCCGTGCTGAGCCCCCACCCGGAGCTGCTCCGAACCCCGACCCAGAGCTGTGTTCCTCGTGGCAGTGGTCTCCAGCGCCAAACAGCCTCTTTCCAACCACATCCAGAAAAATTTGTAACAAACATTGGAATTCTCAAGGCCATGTTTGGTATTTCCCAGCAATCTGTTACTGGAAGGAAAAAGCAATCCCTGCTGCGTTACTGATCCCAGAGAAGCATTTCCATGTATGCAGGTATCCTTAGGGTGCCATAGTTATGGATGAGAAATACTGGTTGCAAAGTTGGCTTTTCTGGATGTAATACAGATATTTTGGACATTTTTGTTTCTTTCCATGTTTGACATTTTTAAAAAGGCATATGCTACTGACTACACTTATGCACATATGTAACATCTTTTGCTAGGATAGATGACCACTGCTTGTCCAGAATATGAAAAGTGAAAGATTGTGACTAAATAAAATTTTAATGTACAGATAATACAGCCAGAAATTATTTTAGCCTTTTTAATAAATGTTGTTATTGATGTTGTCGGTGGAGTTTCCCAGACTCATAGTTTGGGGTGACTTCAACCTGCCTTCCCTGGGAGGGTTGTCAGAGTTAGCTCGGGAGTTCATGGCTTCCATGATGGCCATGGACCTGACCCAAGTAATTCAGGGCCCGACACATGGGGGGGTCACATTCTCGACCTGGTTTTCTTATCTGGGCAGTGGTTTGATGATCTTGGAGGGGGCTCGCCATCTATTGTCCCCCTGTCATGGTCCGATCATCACCTCCTGCGGCTGGTCTTCCACTATGCCACCCCCCGCTGCTGGGCTGCGGAACCGACCAGGTGGTTCCGCCCCAGGCGCCTAATGGATCCGGAACGGTTCCAGACGGCACTTGGGTCTATACCTATCTCCCTCACTCACAGCCTGGCCGATACCTTGGTGGATGCCTGGGAAAGGGCAGCCACCGAGGCACTCGACCGTGTTGTATCCTTGCGACCCCTGACCCAGCGCAGATCCCGTTGGGCCCCATGGTTTTCTGTGGAGCTCCGGGAGATGAAGCATTGGAGACGGGGTCTAGAGAGCGGTTGGAGGTCCACCTGGTCCAAATCTGACTGATTGCGACTAAGAACCTTTACGAAGTCTTACCTCGCGGCGATGAGGACGGCGAAGTCTAACTACGCTGCCCTCATCGTGTCCGCAACGGCCCTGCCTGAACTTCTCGGCATCCTCTCAGGGTTGACGGTTGAGTTTCCCAGACTTATAGTTCTGGGTGACTTTAACCTGCCTTCTCTGGGAGGGTCGTCTGAGTTGGCCCTGGAGTTCATAGCCTCCATGACAGCCATGGACCTGACCCAAGTAATTCAGGGTCCGACTCATGGGGGAGGACACACTCTCGACCTAGTTTTCTTATCTGGGCAGTGGTTTGATGATCTGGGAGGGGGCTCGCCATCTATTGTTCCCCTGTCATGGTCTGTTCATCACCTCCTGCGGTTGGTCTTCCACTATGCCACCCCCCGCTGCTGGGCTGCGGAACCGACCAGGTGGTTCCGCCCCAGGCGCGTAATGGATCCGGAACGCTTCCAGACGGTGCTTGAGTCTATACCTATCCCCCTCGCTCACAGCCCGGCCGACACCTTGGTGGATGCCTAGGAAAGGGCTGCCACCAAGGCACTCGACTGTGTTGTACCCTTGCAACCCCTGACCCGGCGCAGATGCCGGTGGGCTCCATGGTTTTCTGTGGAGCTCTGGGAGATGAAGCGTCGGAGATGAGGTCTAGAGAGATGTTGGAGATCCAGCCGGTCTGAGTCTGACTGGTTGCGGTTAAGAACCTTTACAAGCTCTTATCTCGCGGTGATGAGGACAGCGAAGTCTAATTACTTCGCTGCCCTCATCGCATCCGCAGATAATCGCCTGGCTGCCCTGTTTAGGGTGACTCGCTCCCTCCTTAATCAGGAGGTGAAGGAGGAGCCCTTACAGGGGTGAGCCGAGGAGTTTAGCTATCATCTGACGGACAAAATCGCTCAGATTTGAGCCGGTTTGGATTCTGACTGGGCAGAAACTGACGGGGAGGAATCGAGCAGTCTAGAGAATGTTACCTGGAGTGAATTCGATCCTGTGACCCCAGTTGAGTTGGACAGGATCATGAGGAGACTGAGTTCCGCCACGTGTTTATTAGACCCGTGCCCCTCCTGGCTGGTATATGCAGCCCGGGAGGAGACACGAAGCTGGTTCCAGGCAGTAATAACTGCTTCTTTGAAGGAGGGTACCTTCCCTGCTGCCTTGAAGGAGGCGGTGGTGAGGCCCCTCCTCAAGAAGCCTACCCTGGACCCAGCTATTTTGAACAACTACCATCCAGTCTCCAACCTTCGCTTTCTTGCGAGGGTGGTTGAGAGCATGGTGGCACTTCAGCTCCCTCTGTTCCTGGAGGAAACTGATTATCTGGACCCATACCAATCGGTCTTCAGGACCGGGTACAACACGGAGACGGCATTGGTTGCGCTGGTGAATGATCTCTGCCGGGCTCGGGATAGGGGTTGTTCCTCTGTCCTAGTCCTATTAGACCTCTCAGCGTCTTTTGATACCATCGACCATGGTATCC
Source organism: Vipera ursinii (assembly GCF_947247035.1). Classification (NCBI taxonomy): domain Eukaryota; kingdom Metazoa; phylum Chordata; class Lepidosauria; order Squamata; family Viperidae; genus Vipera; species Vipera ursinii. Next base: position 80,495,546 of record NC_139514.1, on the reverse strand, counting down.
TACTGCGACGTCTCAGGGGGTTGGGAGTGGGAGGCACTGTTTTGCGGTGGTTCTCCTCCTACCTCCTGGGCCGCTCGCAGTCGGTGTTGACGGGAGGGCAGAGGTCTGCCTCGAGGCCTCTTGTTTGTGGAGTTCCTCAGGGGTCGGTCCTCTCTCCACTCTTGTTCAACATCTATACGAAGCCGCTGGGTGAGCTCATTCGTCGTTTTGGGGTGGGGTATCATCAGTATGCTGATTATACCCAGCTTTTTCTTTCCACCCCGAAGCAACCCAGTGATGCCCTCGACGTGATGTCCCGTTGCCTGGAAGCAGTCCGGGTTTGGATGGGGAGAAACAGGCTTCGTCTCAATCCTGCCAAGACTGAGTGGCTGTGCATACCGGCATCTCAGACTAACCAATCTTTTCCATCGTTAACTATGGGGGGTGAGGTGTTACCCCCTGTTGATAGGGCCCGCAACTTGGGTGTCCTCCTGGATTCACGGCTCAGTTTGGAAGATCATATAGGAGCCGTGGCCAGGGGGGCTTTTGCCCAGGTTCGCCTGGTGCGCCAGTTACGGCCCTATCTGGACCGAGATGTGCTACGCACAGTCACCCATGCACTCGTGACCTCCCGGCTAGACTACTGCTATGCTCTCTACATGGGGCTGCCCCTGAGGACCACTCGGAGGCTTCAGCTGGTGCAGAATGCAGCCGCGCGAGTTGTGATGGGAGTCTCCCGATACTCCCATGTAACACCTCTTCTCCGCGAGCTGCATTGGCTTCCGGTTGCCCTCTGGGTGAGATTCAAGGTGCTGGTGATGACCTATAAAGCCCTAAATGGCATGGGCCCGGATTATCTAAGGGAACACCTGCTGCCAGCGTCAATTTCCCATCGTCCTGTGCGCTTCCACAGGGAGGGCCTCTTCAGGGTACCGACGGTCAAGGATTGCCGACAGGCGATTCACAGGGGGAGGGCGTTCTCTGTGGGCATGCCTGCCCTATGGAATCAACTGCCAACGGAACTCCGGACTGCCCCCGACCTTCGTTCTTTTCGCCGGGACCTAAAAACCTGGCTTTGAGCTATCTGGTCTGGACTGAGGGGTTTAATGTTTTTAAATTGTGATTTAATTTTTGCGGCTAGACTTAATTTAATTTTATTTTAATTTTATATTGGATTGTTTTTAAATTTTGCCTTGTAAACCGCCCTGAGTCCTTTGGGAATAGGGCGGTATATAAACCGAAGAAAGAAAGAAAGAAAGAAAGAAAGAAAGAAAGAAAGAAAGAAAGAAAGAAAGAAAGAAAGAAAGAAAGAAAGAAGAAAGAAAGAATGAATGAATATTTCATTTTCTGGGGAGCTGACTTCCCTCAGAAGCATCCTAGCTTCACCAGTTGTATTGCATTTAGTTGTGCCTGAGGGTCGTGCCTGAGGGTCCCATATGAGCTGAGACATGATTTTGCCCATGAACATACAGTCAAGTTCAGAGACGTGATTTTGTATATAAACATTGATTTAGCAAGACATCTGAGATTTTGAACAGCAGATATTGGTTTAGCATAAAGCTTGATGCGAGCTCAAAGACTGCCAATTTTATATTAGAAATGACAGTTATCTTGCAGAATGTTGCTTTAAAAAAAGATTCTATTAAATTTTAAAAATATTACAGCTAACATTTCTTGAAAAGCATTTCTTTTAAACATTTTAAGCATTGATTTTGTAAGCTTTTGCTGGCAAATAAAATCTGAGACTCTCACAAGCCAAAGCAGAAACTCAGACAGAGGCTTCAGGAATGGGAAAAACAGCTCTTTAATTGGCTGAGAAAAGCAGCTTGGGTGGCCAGCCTCCCAGCATACAGGCAGTGTGCTAGGGAAGAGCCACACATGGGGGAGGGGGGGTGTTTGTTTTTATACAGAGTTGTCCAGTCACAACAGCACGAGACATCAAGGGGACAAAGAAGTGGTTTCATTGGCTTTTAAATGGTTAAATAATACTTATGTGTCATCAATTCCTTTGGCATCACCGTTTCATTTGCATCCAGGTACATGACTCCTTTTGTTTAAGGCAGGGCTTTTCAACCTTTTCACCCATTGTACCACATTTAGGATATGGCAACATCCGAGTACTATCAGTCACCTAGCAAGGTGTGAAAAACTTGACCCCCCCCAAAAAAAGGAAAAAAAAGTCGTCGACTTACAACAGTTCACTTAGTGACTGTTCAAAGTTACAATAGCACTAAAAAAAGTGCCCCCCAAGCCACGGCTGAGCAAGACACCTGCCTGCCTGCCCAGCGGCGCTCTTCCTCCTGTCCGAGGTTTTCATTGTTGTGAGCATTTCTGTCGAGGATTGGCAGTGGGGGTGGGGTGGGGTGTTTGGTTTTTATTCCCCCACACACTGTCTGCTGGCAGGCTGCAGCAGGTTTTGGTCATTTCACATGATTCTGGGACATTATGACCGTCATAAATATGCATCAGTTGCCAAGCATCTGAATGTAAATCACAAGACCCTGGAGATGCTGCAACATTCTAGCTGATGGGCACTTCTTCTGGGCTCAGAAGCACCAGGATCAGCGCTGAGCTTCAGCTGGAGCCTGGCGCTGATCCTGGCGCTTCCACTGAGCCCTGACAGCCCTGCAGCTCCAGCCATCTCTTGCTCAGGCTTGTGCGGTGCTGCCACCAGTTCAACTGTCAACCTCAACTGTCATAAATATGAACCAATTGCCAAGCATCCAAATTTTGATCATGTGGCCATGGGGATGCTGCAACAGTCATTAAATGTGAAAATCGGTCATGTCATTTTTTCCTATGCCATTGTAACTTTGAATGGTTACTAAATGAATGGTTGTAAGTCGAGGATTACCTGTACTGTTAAAATCAGGAAAATTAAAACCGCAACCTCATAAAAGGGATGTAACTTTAAGATGGATGTCATGGTTATTTCCCCCTTTCATAAACATGTAATAGTAAATTTATAAATCTGTTTAACATTGAAGGGATTTTATTATGCTTAAGGTTGATGTTAGTAATATTGATATTAGTAGTGATACTTTGTAATTGTGTGTGTGTGTGTGTGTGTGGTGTGTGTGTTTTCGTAGATTTTCACGGGTACAGGTATGTAGGTCTTGGCGTATTTGGGTCTTTTCCCGTGTAAGATTGATAGTGTCTTGGCGACGTTTCGACGAGGTCCCACTCATCATTTTCAGGCTGGTGTCTTTGGCTTTGTGCATGATTTGTGTGTGATTGCTTACAAGAAAAGAGCATGGTAAGTGGGGAGGGGAAAATGGAGTTATGGTGGAACCTGGGTTGTTGTGTATGAGTCATCATCTAGGAATTATTTTTCTGTACCTTTTGGTTCCTAGTACCAAGACCAGATCTCTTTGTTCTGAAGGGTGGAAGACATCTTTCCTGGTTGTTGCATTTATCTCTCTACCAGCCACGAAGAGAGATGTGGCCACCCAACTCTATTTTGATTAAAATAAAAGTTGTTTGCTTGCTGAAACCTCAGCTCAGGAGTTTCTTTTAGCTCTTTTAAATTCCTGAGTAATGCTGGGGCAATTGTGAGGCTCAGTGGGAAACCTTACAACATATTTCAGTAGAACCAACATAGGCTTCAAAATGTATATCAGCTTTAATGCAAAATTGTTTTTTTCTACATTCTCCCCCACAAATTTATGAATATGAATTGTGAATTATTCCAATTTATTGCATATCTAGAATTTTTACCATATAGTGAACACTTCTACAAACTTACAACCTGCAAACTTTAGAAAAAAATAAAGCCCAGTGTCATTTGCTTATTCAAGACGAGATGGCATGTTGTTCAGATTCCCAGGAGGGAACAAGAGTCATTGTGTGGCAGAAAGAAGATAGCTTCTCCTAATAATTCCCAGAGTATATGTTTTTAGTGCAAGTAGTCTGCTTTAGTTTGGCAAGACTTCTGTCTATAGGGGAGGCACAATTATGGCAGCATAATTTCTTCAGCTCTAGTATTAATTTCTAATATGGCTTGGTAACGAGAGTAGCTAGTGGCACTGTCCTCATAGATTTAATATGGGACAAGTTAGAGAGAAGAATTAGTGAACTTAATGCTAGTGACAAAAAGGTGGTCCACAGGAGCTAGGGATACAACCCAGCTTCTGCTGAATCATGACATAGTTAATACCATAGTGCCACAAATCATGCATAGAAAAACTTGTATTGGGAGAAGATGAAAAGCACACTTTAACATCAGATTAGATAATATGAAATTAGACATTTTAAGAATGGGGATGAAATTTACATTATGTGCAGATCTTTAAAGCACAGTGAGTGAGAATCTTTGAGCTACAATTAAGGTTTGTATGGAGGAATCCCCCAAAGGGCAAACATGCTCATTAGCTTTGAAGAGAGTCTTTAGGAAGTCTCTAGGACAGGGGTGTCAAACTCAATTTCATTGAGGGCCGAATCAGCATTGCGGTTGCCCTAGGGTGTGTGTGTGGCCAGGATGTGTGTGGCCTACTAGGTGGGAGTTGCTGGAGTGTGTGTGGCCTACTGGGTGGGCATGGCCAGCTCTACATCATTCGTGTCAAGGGTACCTATGGGGGCCTGGGCAGGAGTGGGACAGATCTGAGGGTCTCTGGCAGAAGGAGATGGGACCGGGGCAAGTGCCAAGGCATGGTCCACTGGAGGAGCCTCACTGTTCCTCTCAGGCCATGTGTGGGGGCCTGGACGGTGGCGCGGAGGTCAAATGCCCTGCCCAGCCCTCGAGCACCCACGGCACTAAGCCCAGCCCCACTTCCCCAAGGGGCCGCCCAGCTGCACTTACCTCCTCAAGGCTGCTGCTGCTGTGCTTGCTTTCCTTAGCCAGGTTGCTCATGATGTGTTACGAGGGCAAAGTCAAGAGGGGGCCCCACTCCTTCTCCATGTGAGGAGACCTGGCTTTGTATCCAAAGCTTCCTTAGCAATAGGATGGGAGACCCCCCCAAGATAGGCCAGGAGGAGGGGGCAAGGGGATAGTGAAAGGGCAGTAGGGAAGGACTAAGGCAGGACTTCCCTCAGACCCTCCCTCTCCTTCCTTCCCTTCCTTCCTTCCTTCCTTCCTTCCTTCCTTCCTTCCTTCCTCCCTCCCTCCCTCCCTCCCTCCCTTCCTTCCTTCCTTAGAGTGATGGTAAAATATTTGAGATGAGGGAGGGAGAAAAACAGGCAAGAAACGCAGCTGGGGAAGTGTCATCCTTCATGAGGAATGAAGAAATGCACCATCACCTGGAAGTGGCCAGTACATGGCCCTTGCCTACTTCACATAGCCGGCTTGGTGGGCTCTGAGGGAGGGGATGCCATGAGCAACATGAGAGTTGATGTTACCTGCACAATGCTGCCCAGCCCCCAGCCTGCCCAGTTTTGGCAGGGAGCAGGGTGCTCTCCTCACAATACTGAGAGCCTGAGCCAGGTGGCATGAATCTGAAGAGAAGCGCAACACTGCCTAGCCCCTAGCCTGCCCCAAATAGGCAGGGCTATGTGCTGGCCACTTCCAGGCAATGGTGCATTTCTTCATTCCTCACAAAGGTGATACCTCCCCAGCGCGCGCCCATGGGGCGGGGCTGAAGCAGCAGAGGCTGGTCCTTTGCTGTTTCCAGACGGCCTTGTGGAGCTAACACTGAATGCGTTTCAGCATAGGTGACCACCACAAAATTGTACATTGGCTCCCGGACAGCCTGGGCTGGGGCCAAGGCAGTGGGGGCCGTTCCCTCACTGTTTCAGGATGGGTTCGCGGGCCACATGAAACCGCAGGCCGGATCCAGCCCCCAGGCCTTGTGCTTAACATGTCTGCTCTAGGAAAACTGACAGATTATAATACCTTGTAATTCCAGGTGGAAAAACAAAAAATATTACTGCAGTAGATGTTTTTGCTTTTACGCTGTTAGGTATTACAAGCTAAATTATTACACAACTGTCTTGTGAAAAAAAGATACTCCTTAATTGTAAGATAGCACAAAAATGTAGAAGAGCTCAAATAATGTTCTTATACCACATTCTCATAGTTCTGCATGAAAACAATCTGAAGGAAATTTCTTAAGTTTGATAGTGTTATAGAATTTGTTCAGATGGCAGTAATTAATCAATATTTTAATGAAATAATTTGTCATTAAATTAACCAGGAGTCATACCTAATCAAAGTGCTGATATTTTTATTCAATATATAAAGGACTTTTAAAAAGAAGTATTTGTTGAGAATAGCTTTGTGTACAGTAATAACTACAATACTGTATCTGCAAGATGTCTTCAAGAGGAGGAAGGGAAAAATGTGTTTGCAAACTGAAGTTGAAGGACACTAATGGCAAGTGATGCCCAGCACATATTTTGAACAACTGTGTTCATCATACCGAAAATAATGGATATTGTCATTGTGAACATTATTTTTAAATTTATCAGTACTGTCATAGTGTGGAAAGAAAAATCTTCATCAGGGTCCAGTCCAAGCCGGGAATAAACAAAATGGAGACTGCTTTAGAAAGAAGGTTGTAGTTTATTGGAGAGGAGAGCTAGACGGCAATGTGGCTCTGGGAGAGCTGACTACATGTTGCTGGGAATGGTGGTTTTTTATACCTTCTTGGGCTTTTGTGTTTGGAGTTGTTCCTGCTTGAGGCTTTGTATTTCCTGTGTCATGTACTTTGACCTGAGTCTGAGTGTGCCCTTTTTGTATTCTAATAGTGGTGGGTTAATCCTATTATGTCCCAAAGGTCATATCCTGCTTCCCTGGGCTGTGGCTAATGACTATGTCCTGTGTTGGATTTTTTTTGGTTGAGGGGTTGCTGGTTCTAATTCTATCACTCTGCAGTTGTTAGCTATCAGTTTTGCTGCAAGGGATTTCAAAACATCCTGTCTTGAATGGGCTTCTGCCTGGTGGTCTTTGCTCATGAATGGGGCCGAATGGGATTATCAAATATGCATTTCTAAAAGGTGGTTTCCTGAGTTTCTACTGGGGGCTATTAAGAAAAATGGGGCCTGCTTCTCTGCCTTTAAGATCCTTTGGGGAAATATAATATTCTGCCTTTTAATATTCCCCAAATATTTCTTTATCGGGGGTGGGGGATGTCCTCCCACAATAGTTATAACCAGATGGAGTGCTGTGAGTTTCTTATTATCACTTACTTTCTCATTGCAAGAAAAAATGGCTGTCAGTATTTCCAGGCATCAGAAAGTGGATCTGGGATGATTACAGCCTTCAGATTGTTCTTACTATCCAATATAGATCAAGACATCTTCAAGCATGATTTCACTGAACAAACATGTATTCATTCAAGAAAGGGAAGACAAATATACTGCAAATTTGCTGAAAACCTTGATTTTTGTTCACACCATCATTTTTAACTATCCTTGAATGTAAAGGGATTACATCAAAATACCTGCAAAACTGATGTAGAGGGTGATAAATTCTGTGAAGTTGTCTATACAGGACACGTTTCGGATATTTTTAAAAAAACTGATGAGATTTCTGCAAGGCTTTTTTTTGCTTCATGTCGCTTATTTTGAATGATAATGATAATCTTGCACCAAATGCTTCATAGACAAAGGGGAGGGGAGGGAAGATGCTGATTGATTATATTGTATATATGTTATGTTTTGATCAGGTTGGTAATCTGAAGAAATTTATTTGAAATTTGACAATTTGCTAGTATAGCAGAATCAAATATTTTAAAATTTGAATGTGTAGGAAGAAAAGTCTTCATCATGGTTCAGTCCAAGCCAGGGATAAACAACATGGTGACTGCTTTAGGAAGAAGGTTACAGTTTATTGCAGAGGAGAGCCAGACAGAAAGATGGTTTCAGCAGAAAAAGGACTGAACACATGTAGGGAGTGGGTTTTATATCCTCTGGAGTCTTTTGTTTGGAGTTATTTCCTGTTTCAGGCTTTGTATTTCCTGTGTCACATATTCTGACCTGAGTCTGGGTGTGCCTTTCTGGTATTCTTGATGGTTGTGGGTCAATCCTATTATGTCCAAAGGTCATATCCTGCTTTCCTGGGGCTGGGGTATGTAGATTTTAGGTCTTTGTCTTCCTAAGCTTCCAGCTCCAACCTTCCTGATGGTTTACATTTGCATGTCTATAGAACTGGTTTTCTGCTTGGGGGAAGGAGACCTGGGACTATTAAGAAAACTGGGCATGCTTTCCTGGTTCTTCAATATCTTTTTAGGAAATATATTTTTCTGCCCTTTTAATATTTCCTTCTCTGGGGAGCTGACTTCCCACAAATGTCTCTTAGAACTGTTGAATTCCCTCACCAATGCCAAGTTAGAGGGATAATAGAAAGTAACAACTTGGCTGTTCGGTTGCTAAAAAGGCCTCTGTTTTGAAGGTACTTTTTATGCAGGTTTCCTCAAAAGACATATTGAAAGGTAATCCATCACTGTTGAGAGTTTAAATTTGATATCACTATATAGTAATGCTAAAATACTGTAGAAGCAAATAACTTACTTTTGGGAGAGATTGATAAAAAATGGAAGCTCACAGTTTAATGTGTCAGGTATGTTTCTCTGCAAAAGAATAGCTTACTCTGTTGTTAGTTGTTGAAATTAAGGTAGGATCATCCAGGATTCGTGTTTATGGAAGGTGCTATTTTTTGCCAGGAATCAATTGAGCCATTCACATAAAAGCAATAGTGCATAGGAAGCAGATTTTTTAAATTATAAAATATTGTTAGTTCTAGCAAGTACAATAAAAAACCCCCACAGTGGTCTCAGTTCTGGCCAGATTACAGGCTGGTTCAGTCGATCCTCAACTACTGATACCCCCTTTATATCATAAGCAACCAAGGACTGTCAGAAAGTTGTTCAACATCAGAAAACTACAAAAATATGTATAATATATACAGAATATGTATTATAATTGTGCTAAATCCCCAACATTGTTTTTATCAATTAATGTCATTATATCCGGAACTTTACAGAATTTTGGGATGTAGACCGAAAACTAAACGTTATTTCCTGGAATATGTGACTATTGTATGTTCCAAGATCTCCTTATAGCTAGAGAGTTTGTGGTTTAATTTACCAAAGTTGGAGTGATAGATGAGGGGAAAAAAACAAAACAAAATCCTAGCTGTCCATGTCATGTGTTCCTGGCTTTCAGTTGTGTATCCAGCTGCTAAATTCCATTAAAAGGGAGTTAAAAATACATTAAATATTTTCCTGTTGTGTTGCTGTACTATTGCAGTTGCCATAGCGACAGTAAATTAAGCAAGTCCTGATCAGTGTGAAGGCAAATGAAAGGGGACTTTTTAAAAAGGGTAATCTTATGACAAGAAATATAATTTATCCATGTTATAAAATAATTTTAAGAATATTTACCCATTTAATATTCTCTTGTGCTTCAGTGTTCACAAATAAAGTCAGCCAGAATAAAAGGGTTGCATTTTTTCATGTGACTACAGATTCATTCCTCAGCCCATTTTGGAGAAAGTTTAAACCTGAGAATCTCCCAGTGGATATTGCTAGCTGTAGAATGCTCTTAAACTAAACACGGCACATCTGTGCCAGCTTTTAATGTACGGGCTAAAAGGATAAATCAAATAGTTTGGCACCTTGCCCATATCAGTCAGCTATGCCATTTCATCCTCTCTTGCAGCTGTTTACCAAAAATAGAATTAGAATAGTGAGCTGCAGATCATATGCCATCCAGAAGTAGAATCATTTGCAGGCAAGAAATGTGAACAATGTTGCCTTATTACACATGCTACACATGCTATCCACCTTGACAGTAAGGGGGAAGGGAACGAAATTCAGATAAATTTAAATTGTGTGACACTTTTTCCTATTCTACTGCAGGAAATTTCTAGGAAGGAAAAAGGGACAAAATGATGCAGGATTACATTATGAGTTGCATTTTAGTTGGACAGTTTGCTATGGTAATTTATGGCAGTGTTTTTCAAACTTGGCAACTTTAAATTTATTTATTTTTTCATAAAATTTATTGGTCACCCATTTTACCATAGGGCAGTGATGGTGAATCTTTTAGAGACCGAGTGCCCAAAAACCGCCCCGCCCACTCCACCCACCCCTGCTCCGCCTCCCACCTGCAGGGCCGCCCACTGCCTCCATAGCCCACCTCAGCAGATTGCCCAGGAGACCCAGTAGCGCCATGGTGGCCACACCCTTCAGCCGTGCCTCGCAGCATCATCTGTGCATGACGGCGTGAGGGTGGAGTCTTGTCCCCGCTGCCTGGCTGCCATGTCTTTGGCTGTGCTGCTCCGCATGGGCCATGCCTGGGGGCGACTCTCCTCCGGTAGGCTGCTGGCGAGGAGGGGGCCATGGGGGGAGGCGGGGCTGGGGTGATGGTGCACGTGGCCACAGAGAGGGCTCTGAGTGCCCCCTCTGGCACATGTGCCATAGGTTCACCACCAATGGCATAGGGTAACTCTGGGCAGCTTATGGTTTATCTAAGTTAAAACATAAAAAAGTTAAAATCAAACATTAAAAACCAAAGATACATGGGAAGGGGGGAGTGGGGGGGAGGTGAGATCTGTTATTACTCAATCAACTACCTCCATTGTGCTGTTCCCCCACTGAGGCCCCAAGCCAACTGGCACAGCCATGTCTTTAGGCCCTGATGAAAAGATAGGGTTGGGGCCAACTTCACAGCAGGGGGCAAGGTGTTCCAGAGGACAGGAATAACAGCAGAGAAGGCCCTCCTCCTGGACCCCCTAGAAAGAATAATCGGACTGAGAGGACCTGCAGCATGTGTCCTTTGCCAGCATGAGTAGTATGGTTCAATGCCAGTGGGGTGAGATAGTCCCTCAAGTAACCTGGACCCATACCATGAAGGGCTTTAAAAGTGATCACCAACACCTTGATTTCCACCTGGAAGCAGACTGGTAACCAATGCAGCTTGCGGAGTAATGGTGTTACAGGGGCCATCCTTGCAGCCCCCAAGCCACCTGTGCTGCTGCATTCTGCACCAACTGTAGCTTCCAAATGCTCTCCAAGGGTAGCCCCATGTAGACAGCATTACAATAGTCCAGTCGTGAGATGGCTAGGGACTAAATGACTGAGTGCAGGGAATCCTGGGAAAAACTGCAACTGGTGCAATACGAAGTTATGCAAAGGCTATCCTAGCCATGACTGCCACCTGTTCCTCGAACAGGAGTCACAAGTCCAGGAGAACCCCCAAGTTGCAGACTGAGGCTTTCTGGGGCAGTGACATCCCATCTAGAGTCAAAGATGACAAAGTCCCGAATCTCAGAGGCCCAAGTATCCAAAGCTATTTGGTCTTGCCAGGGTTCAGTCGAAGCCTGTTGTCCCCCATCCAGGCCCCCACAGCCTCCAGGCACCGCAAAAGGGCTGCCACAGCATCCCTTGGGTCACCAAGAGTGGAAATATAGAGTTGGGTGTCATCAGCATACAATATATACTCAACCTATGGTGATGGATGATCTCACCCAGCAGTTTCATATACATGTTGAAAAAGAATGAAGAAAGTACCAAGCCCTGAAGTATACCACAGAATAGCCGCTGAGGGCTGGATCTCTCACTCTGTATCAATACCTATTGGGACCTGCCACAAGAAAGGAGCTAAACCAGTGCAGAACTGTGCCACACATCCCCTGCAGCCAGCCCAAAAGGATGCCATGTTCAATGGTATTGAAAGTTGTGTGTACTTCAAGCTCTACTGGCTGGGGAATTCTGGGAGTTGAATTCTACATATCTTAAAGCTACCAACTTTGACAAACACTTGTTAGGGCTAATAAACAGCATATTAATAACTCCTCTTTGTTTCACTTATTGAACTTGTATTAATGGAAGCAATCCTCATCACTAAGGGAGAGCAATTACCCAGAACCTGTAAAAAGTACTAAGAAGATCTGAAACATCTGTTTACTTTCAGGACATGTGGCCTGCCAAATGTAGTATAGAACCAGTTTGCCAGATATCTGGAATTATTAACATGGAATAATCATTGTAGTTGCAAAATTTATTGTAATCAATTTTACTGATTTATATTAATTGGGATGAAATCCATTTGGAGTATGCCTTGAGCAAAGTAAATGATGACTGGTTATTGAATTAACCACATCTGCTAGAATTAGATCAATCCTTTTTGGATAAAATATATCCCTGGATTATGCAAGAATAAATAAATCAGATTTATCTTCTTTGCTATTGAGTCACATTCTCTGATTCTAATGTACAACAGTCTGTGTAAACCACTTTGGTGTCAATATTGCAGCATTGTATTCAGCTTCAGTATAGTAACTGCAGCCATTGAGGTAAGCCTACTGTATTGTGCTGAGAAATGTAATGTTATGGAAGGCTTTGACTTCCAAGCCTGAGGGCCCAAGGAGAAAATTCTCCACCATTGTTAAATTGTGATAGTTGTTGTAGTGTATGCTGGCATAGCATACATGTGTGACAGCTGAATAAGGAGGCGCGGAGCTGGACAGCTCTGTGCAGGAACAGCGTTCGGCGGGAAAGCCAGATTTAAAGGGATTGGCTGCCCAGCCAGCGGGAAACCTGAGTTTAAACCTATTGACCAGGCATTCACCTGGTCAGGTATAAAATAAGGCAGGTAACCTTTGTTCCCCAGTTTGGACCATGTTCACTCCTAATAAAGTCCTGGCACACCTGGAGTTTGTGTCTCATTGATCCATGAACCTGACACAACAATTGGTGATGAGGATGGGATTCTGCTTCAAAGGACTGTCGGATCCCCACAGGGGTGGCATCTGCCGGGCAACCGCCTGAAGCCGGAGCAGGATCAGATGAATCAGACGCAATGGCTCAGGGCGGACAAACTCCCATGGCTGCGGTCGGTCAGACTCCCATTTTCAATAGCGCCCAGCCCGAGGAATGGGAAGCCTTCGTGGGCCAGCTGGAATTCTATTTGAAGGTGAACCGCATTACGGAGGATGGCATGAAAGTTGCCGCTCTGCTCAGCACATGCGGAAAGAACTGTTCTGTACCAGCCTGCTACCGGCCCTGCAGAAAAGGCAGGGACAACCCCTTTACAAACGGCAAGAGGCTGGAATTACGCCTGCCAAATTTATAGCTTCAAAAACAAACAAGACACGAACCAAGAAACAGGAGCTTTAAGAAACACGAACTATCCAAGCGGTTGCCTTCAGCAAACCAGCCCTCCCCACACATTCCCCTTATATAGAGTTCAGGGCATGGCTTCTCTCTGCCTCCTTCCGAGAAGCCCCATTGCCTTCCTCTGTTTACTCCTAATTGACTGCCTCCTGCGTCGGGCGTCCTTGAACAGGGCCAGCTGTGGGTCATCTTCATCCACACTGTCAGGCTCACACAGCTGGGTCTCCGTGGTGACCAAGTGGGAGGGGCCTGGCTGAGGGCTCTCATCAGCAAGATCTTCAACCCCCTCAGCAAGGTCTTCAACACCCCCCTCCTCCTCCTCTGAGTCATCCGACCCAACTGCCGAACCCACAGGCTGACCCTGAATCACAACACTATCCCGCACCGCAGGGCCCTTCCCCCGGGTCTGCCGATCCAGATGCGGTCGGGATGGAAATTGTTCATGAAAAGCAGTCACCAACGCAGGGGCATGAACGGCAGTCACGTCTTCCCAGGTGAAGTCCTCTGGTCCGTAACCTTTCCATTCAATCAGGTACTGGAAACGACCTTTCAGCCAACGGGAATCCCTGATGCTGGCGACCTCATACTCGGGGGTGCTGCCTCCATCACGAGGTCCTGATGGGGGAGGTTCCGCTCGGCGGAGTGGACAGGCCGGTTGCTCGGGGACCAACAGAGACCGATGAAAGACTAGGTGCACGTGCAGGGAACGTGGCAGAGTTAAGCGATAGTCGACTGGATTGATGACAGCCTCGACTGGGAACGGTCCTAAATATCGGTGATCTAACTTTCTCACCGGCTGTGTTGACGGTAGGTTCCTGGTGGACAACCAGACCTGATCTCCCACCAATAGTGGAGGCGTATCCCGTCTTGACCAATCAGCAAACCTTTTGTAATCGGCCTTGGCCTTCTCTAACTGACGTCGCACCAATCGATGGATGATGCGCGGACGAGAGGCAAATCTTGATATCCAACGCATGCATCAACTCCTGCCAGAAGCGGGCTGTAAACTGGGCCCCCCTATCAGAGACAACTCTATCAGGGAGGCCATGCAGCCGAAACACCTGCTGAATGAACATACGACTAGTGGCGCGGGCTGACGGTAAGCCGCGATGGGATGAAGTGCGCCATCTTGGTCAGCATGTCCACCATCACATACACTGTTGTAAAACCAGAGGATGGGGGTAAATCCGTCAGAAAGTCCATGGACACAGCCCCCCAGGGTCTTTTGGGTGTCGGCAAAGGCTGCAGTAATCCAGGCGGGGCCCCTGTCGCTGACTTGGCCTGCCTGCATGGGATGCAGGAGGTAACATAGGACTGGACGTCGTGTCAGACCTGGGGCCACCAGAAGGTACGGGAGACCAGGTTCAGGGTCTTGAACAGGCCAAAATGCCCCGCCGCCGGGTTATCGTGACACTGGCTGAGGATGAGTCCCCTGAGTGGCCCTCCCAGAACGTAGAGCCAGTCATGATAATACAAGAGTCCATCCGTGACCGTCCAAGGAGAATCAGGCCCCACCTCCTCCTTCCACTGAGCCACCCACACCTCCTGCTGCTGTGCCTCCCGGATCCGAGCCCGTATATCAACCGGCTCCCAAACCGCAGCAAAAGACTCGATGGGGATCACTGTCCTGGGCAGAAGCTTGTCTTCCACTCAGGAATATTCGGGCTTCCTGGACAGAGCATCTGCTCTTTGATTGTGCCTGCTAGGTATGTACCGAACCGGGAAGTCAAATCTCGCAAAGAAAAGAGACCACTGGATCTGGCGTTGGTTCAAATTCCGAGCGGTCTGCAGGCTTTCCAAATTCTTATGGTCCGTCCGGACCTCGATTTGATGCCGTGCTCCCTCCAGATGATGCCTCCAGGCCTCGAACGCCGCTTTGATGGCCAGCAGCTCCTTCTCCCAGATTGTATAATTGCGCTCCGAAGGGTTCAGTTTTCGTGAATAGTACGCGCAAGGGAAGAGGGTATCGCTGGGCGTCGTTGCCTGGAGTAAAACTGCCCCAATGGCAATGTCAGAGGCATCCGCCTCCACGACAAACGGCCGTTGCGGGTCAGGATGCTTCAAGATGGGCTCCTTCATGAAGGCTTCCTTCAAAGTCTGGAAAGCCCATTGTTCTGGAGCATTCCACTGGAACCGAGTCTTCTTCTGCAGGAGCCGGGTGAGGGGGGCTGTCAAGGCAGCAAACCCAGGGATGAAAGTTCGGTAATAGTTGGCGAACCCAAGAAGTTGCTGAACATCCTTCACGCGACGCGGGGGTTGCCAACTCTGCAAAGACTCAACCTTACTTGGCTCCATGGTGATGCCCTCAGGAGAAATGCGGTGACCCAGGAAATCGATGGTCACCCGGTAGAACTGGCACTTCTCCAACTTGGCAAACAGCCGATGTTCTCGGAGTCGCTGCAGGACCTGATGGAGATGCTGATGGTGCACCTCACGCGACGGGGAGTAGATCAGGATGTTGTCCAAGTAGATCACGACAAATTGATCCAACAAATCCCGGAAAATGTCATTCATGAAATGCTGAAACACAGCGGGGGCGTTGGTCAGGCCAAACGGCATCACCGTGTACTCAAAATGTCCATAGCGAGTACCAAATGCCGTCTTCCACTCATCACCCGGCCGAACCCTGATGAGGTTGTAAGCTCCACGCAGGTCCAGTTTCGTGAAGATCTTAGCCTCCCAGAGTCGGTCCAAGAGTTCGGGGATGAGGGGCAGCGGGTAACGATTGTGTACCATGATGGCGTTGAGTTTCCTATAATCGCAGCAAAGCCGCAATTCGCCCGACTTCTTTTTGACGAAGAGCACGGGTGCAGACACTGGCGAGGACGAGGGCCGAATGAAACCGCGAGCCAAATTCTTCTCCAGAAAGTCCCGCAATGCAGCCAACTCGGGGTCCGACATGGAGTACAAACGCCCCACTGGGAGAGGCGCATCAGGGACTAAATCAATGGGGCAGTCCTAGGGCCTGTGCGGGGGTAATTGATCCGCCTCTGTCTCGCTGAACACATCAGCAAAGTTGGACAGTTCGGGAGGCAAGGAAACCCCTGGGGAACCCTCCACCTGGCCGGCACAGATATGGCGGGAGTGGTCCATGCACTGCAAGCTTGGGAAGGTGACCAAGTTCTGTGACCAATAGATCTGTGGGTCATGCGCCCGGAGCCACGCCAGTCCCAAGACCATGGGGAAGTGCAGATCTGAGGTGATATAGAACTGGATGGCCTCCACATGGGAACTGATGGCCATACATAATGGTTGCGTGGCGGCCGTAATTGGCCCAGACAGGAGCACTCGACCATCAATAGTCTCCACTAACATGGGCGGATCCACCGGGCACTGGGGAACAGCCCATTTGGCCACAAATGCTGAGTCCATCAAATTTGTGGTGGCCCCAGAGTCAATTAAGGCATGGACTGGAATCCCCTCTGGCTTGCCAGGAAGGATCAGACGTGCCTCCAAAATCAGATGCCGTGGAGGTCCACAGGCAGCATCGAAAAGACGTCGCTCAGTGTTGTTGTGGGACACCCGATCTATCACACCGTCTAGATTGGGCTTGGGGCATTTCCCGACAGAAAAGTAGGGGACTTTCTCGGGGCAGACTCGGTCACTGATGCCCGCTGTCGCTTCTTTGGGCAAAAAGCAGCCAAATGCCCATGGTCCCCACAGTAAAAACACCCCCCCGATCGTCGTCTGTTCATTTCAGTCACCGATAGACGAGACCTGGTGGCACCCAGCTCCATTGGCTCCTCCCTTTGAACTGGGGGCTCACGCACAACAGGGGCTGCAGGGGTCTGTGGGGTGGCATGGCGACTCCTTCGGTGCTGCAACCGAGCATCGATCCGCAGGCAGAGATGGATCAGCCCATTCAGGTCTGAGGGAATATCCACACGGGCAGCTCATCCAACATCTCCGACAATCCATCCTGGAAGGCATCCACGAGCACAGCCTCATTCCAGGCGGAATCCTGGCTAAGCAGCCGGAAATCGCTGATATAGCCCTGTAGGGGGCGTTGACCCTGCCTCAGAGCTTTCAGGCATCGAGTAGCAGTCTGCGTCTTAATAGGTGTTCTGAACCAGCCTGCTACCGGCCTTGCAGAAAGGCAAACCCCTGTATAAACAGTAGAGACTGGAGAGCGTCTGAGGCTGGAAAGCGTCTGCCAAGATTTATTACACAAACAACAGAACAAGAAACAAAACACTGGAACTTGAATCCTCAAACGGAACGGTTGCTTTCAGCAACCAGCCCTTCCCCAAACACTCCTTTTATTTAGAGTTCAGGGCGTGGCCTCCCTGTGCCTCCTTCCGAGGAGTCCCACAGCCTTTCTCTGCTTGTTCCTGCTTGACTGCCTCCTGCGTCGGGCGTCCTTGAACAGGGCCAGCTGTGGGTCATCATCATCCGCACTCTCGGGCTCGCGCAGCTGAGAAGAGGGCCCTGGCTGGGGGCTCTGCGAAGCCTCCAAGCCATCATCAGCAAGCTCGTCTTCAACACCCTCCTCCTCCCCCTCATCTGAGTCATCCGAGACATCCGAGCCGGCTGCCGGACCCACAGGCTGGCCCTGAATCACAACACTATCCCGCACCGCAGGGCCCTTCCCCCGGGGCTGCCGATCCGGATGCGGTCGGGATGGGAATTGTTCGTGAAAAGCAGTCACCAACGCAGGGGCATGAACGGCGGTCGCGTCTTCCCATGTGAAGTCCTCCGGCCCGTACCCTTTCCACTCGATCAGGTACTGGAAACGACCTTTCAACCAACGGGAATCCCTGATGCTGGCGACCTCGTACTCGGGGGTACTGCCTCCATCACGAGGTCCTGATGGGGGAGGTTCCGCTTGGTGGAGTGGACAAGCCGGTTGTTCGGGGACCAACAGGGACCGATGGAAGACTGGGTGCACGCGCAGGGAACGTGGCAGAGTTAAACGATAGGCGACCGGGTTGATGACAGCCTCGACTGGGAACGGTCCAAGGTAACGGTGGTCCAGCTTCCTCACCGGCCGTGTGGATGGTAGGTTCCTGGTGGACAGCCAGACCCGATCCCCCACCGATAGTGGAGGCGTATCCCGTCTCGACCGATCGGCAAACCTCTTGTAGTCGGCCTTGGCTTTCTCTAGCTGCCGTCGCACCAACCGATGGATCGCCTGTAACTCCGCCATGAAGTCGTTCGCTGCCGGCTCCGGTGACTCCACGGGAGAAAGGGGGAAAAACCGGGGGTGATAACCCACATTGGCCAAGAACGGTGTCATCTGCGTGGAGGTGTGCTGCGAGTTGTTAAAAGCAAACTCGGCTATGGCCAGATAGTCCACCCAATTGTCCTGCTGCAGGTTGACGTAGCAGCGCAGATACTGCTCCAGGATACCGATGACCTTCTCGGTACCCCCGTCAGTTTGAGGATGATGCGCGGACGAGAGGCAAACCTTAATGTCCAATGCACGCATCAACTCCTGCCAGAAGCGGGCTGTAAACTGGGCCCCCCTATCGGAGACAACTCTATCGGGGAGGCCGTGCAGCCGAAACACCTGTTGGATGAACATGCGACTAGTGGCGTGAGCTGACGGTAAGCCGCGACAGGGGATGAAGTGCGCCATCTTGGTCAGCATGTCCACCACCACAAACACTGTCGTGAAGCTGGAGGATGGGGGTAAATCCGTCAGGAAGTCCATGGACACAGCCCCCCAGGGTCTCTTGGGTGTTGGCAAAGGCTGCAGTAAACCAGGCGGGGCCCCTGTCGCTGACTTGGCCTGCCTGCATGGGATGCAGGAGGTGACATAAGACTGGACGTCGTGTCGGACTCGGGGCCACCAGAAGGTACGGGAGACCAGGTTCAGAGTCTTAAACAGGCCAAAATGCCCCACTGCCGGGTTATCATGACACTGGCTGAGGACGAGTCCCCTGAGTGGCCCTCCCGGAACATAGAGCCGGTCACGATAATACAAGAGTCCATCCGTGACCGTCCAAGGCGAGTCTGGCCCCACCTCCTCCTTCCGCTGAGCCACCCACGCCTCCTGCTGCTGCGCCTCCTGGATCCGAGCCCGTATATCAACCGGCTCCCGCACCGCAGCAAAAGACTCGACGGGGATCACTGTCCTGGGCAGAAGCTTGTCTTCCACTCGGGTATATTCGGGCTTCCTGGACAGAGCATCCGCTCTCTGATTGTGCCCGCTTGGTATGTACCGAACCCGGAAGTCAAACCTCGCAAAGAAAAGGGACCACCGGATCTGGCGTTGGTTCAAATTCCGAGCGGTCTGCAGGCTTTCCAGATTCTTGTGGTCCGTCCGGACCTCGATTTGATGCCGCGCCCCCTCCAGATGATGTCTCCAAGCCTCGAACGCCGCCTTGATGGCCAGCAGCTCCTTCTCCCAGATGGTATAGTTGTGCTCCGAGGGGTTCAATTTCCGAGAGTGATACGCGCAAGGGAAAAGGGTACCGCTGGGCGTCGTTGCCTGGAGTAACACGGCCCCAATGGCAATGTTGGAGGCGGCCGCCTCCACGACAAACGGCCGTTGCGGGTCAGGATGCTTCAAGATGGGCTCCTTCATGAAGGCGTCCTTCAAAGCCTGGAACGCCTGTTGTTCTGGTGCGTTCCACTGGAACCGAGTCTTCTTCTGCAGGAGCCGGGTGAGGGGGGCTGTCAAGGCGGCAAAGCCAGGGATGAATGTTCGATAGTAGTTGGCAAATCCAAGAAGTCGCTGAACATCCTTCACGCGATGCGGGGGTTGCCAACTCTGCAACGACTCAACTTTACTCGGCTCCATGGTGATGCCCTCAGGAGAAATGCAGTGACCCAGGAAATCGATGGTCACCTGGTAGAACTGGCACTTCTCTAACTTGGCAAACAGCCGATGTTCCCGGAGGCGCTGCAGGACCTGACGGAGATGCTGATGATGCACTTCACGCGACGGGGAGTAAATCAGGATGTCGTCCAGGTAGATCACGACAAACTGGTCCAACAGATCCCGAAAGATGTCGTTCATAAAATGCTGAAACACAGCGGGGGCGTTGGTCAGGCCAAACGGCATCACCGTGTACTCAAAATGTCCATAGCGAGTACCAAACGCCGTCTTCCACTCATCACCCGGCCAAACTCTGAGGAGGTTGTAAGCTCCACGCAGTTCCAGTTTCGTGAAGATCTTAGCCTCCCGGAGTCGGTCCAAGAGCTCGGGGATGAGGGGCAGCGGGTAACGGTTGCGCACCGTGATGGCGTTGAGTTTCCGGTAGTCACAGCAAAGTCGTAACTCGCCCGACTTCTTTTTGACGAAGAGCACGGGCGCAGACACTGGCGAGGACGAGGGCCGAATGAAACCGCGAGCCAAATTCTTTTCCAGGAAGTCCCGCAATGCAGCCAACTCGGGCTCCGACATGGAGTACAAACGCCCCACTGGGAGAGGCGCATCAGGGACTAAATCAATGGAGCAGTCATAGGGCCTGTGCGGGGGTAACTGATCCGCCTCTGACTCGCTGAACACATCAGCAAAGTCGGACAGTTCGGGAGGCAAGGAAACCCCTGGGGAACCCTCCACCTGGCCGGCACAGATATGGCGGGAGTGGTCCACGCACTGCAAGCTTGGGAAGGTGACCAAGTTCTGAGACCAATAGATCTGTAGATCATGCGCCCGGAGCCACGCCAGTCCCAAGACCACGGGGAAGTGCAGATCCGAAGTGATGTAGAACTGGATGGCCTCCACATGGGAACTGATGGCCATACACACTGGTTGCGTGGCGGCCGTAATAGGCCCGGACAGGAGCACTCGACCATCGATAGTCTCCACTAGCATGGGCGGATCCACCGGACACTGGGGAACAGCCCATTTGGCCACAAAGGCCGAGTCCATAAAGTTTGTGGTAGCCCCAGAGTCAATTATGGCATGGACTGGAATCCCCTCTGGCTTGCCAGGAAGGATCAGACGTGCCTCCAAAATCAAATGCCGTGGAGGTTCACAGGCACCAACGGAACGGCGTCGCTCGGTGTGGTTGCTGTGGGTCGCCCGATCTATCACACCGTCTAGATCGGGCTCGGGCCGTTTCCCGACAGCAAAGTAGGGGACTTTCTCGGGGCAGGCTTGGTCACTGATGCCCGCTGACGCTTCTTTGGGCAAGAAGCAGCCAAATGTCCAGGGTCCCCACAGTAAAAACACAACCCCCCCGATCGTCGTCTGTCCATTTCCGTCACCGATAGATGAGACCTGGTGGCACCCAGCTCCATTGGCTCCTCCCTTTGGACTGGGGGCTTACGCACAACAGGGGCGGCAGGGGTCTGTGGGGTGGCACAGCGACTCTTTCGCTGCTGCAGCCGGGCATCGATCCGCAGGCAAAGATGGATCAGCCCATTCAGGTCTGAGGGAATGTCCACGCGGGCCAGCTCATCCAACATCTCCTCCGACAATCCATCCTGGAAGGCATCCACGAGCGCAGCCTCATTCCAGGCGGAATCCTGGCTAAGCAGCCGGAAATCGCTGATATAAGCCTGTAGGGGGCGCTGACCCTGTCTCAGAGCTTTCAGGCGTCGGGTGGCAGTCTGCATCTTAATTGGGTCCTCGTACATTAGGCGCATATGGTCACAAAACCCCACAAAGTTATCCAACAAAGGGCTAGGTTGTGCCAGCAAAGGCGTGCCCCAACGAGCTGCATCCCCCGAAAGAAGGCTTAACACGAATCCCACCTTATCCCGGTCAGTGGGGAAATCAGCTGCTCTCACGCTGATAAAAAGCTGGCATTGTCCCAGGAAGGCAGGAAACAATTCTGGATTGCCAGCAAATTTATCCGGCATTGCTATCTGACATTTCCTCCTGGGTGGGGGTGCAGCATGTACCTGAGCTTGCAGTTGAGCCACCTGAGCTGCCAGCAAAGTGAGTTGCTGAGTGAGCTGAGCATTCTCGGCGCGTAGCTGCTCCATCGTAGTAGTAAGGGGTGGGAGGCTGAAAGCAAACTGTTCTGAACCAGCCTGCTACCGGCCTTGCAGAAAGGCAAACCCCTGTATAAACAGTAGAGACTGGAGAGCGTCTGAGGCTGGAAAGCGTCTGCCAAGATTTATTACACAAACAACAGAACAAGAAACAAAACACTGGAACTTGAATCCTCAAACGGAACGGTTGCTTTCAGCAACCAGCCCTTCCCCAAACACTCCTTTTATTTAGAGTTCAGGGCGTGGCCTCCCTGTGCCTCCTTCCGAGGAGTCCAACAGCCTTTCTCTGCTTGTTCCTGCTTGACTGCCTCCTGCGTCGGGCGTCCTTGAACAGGGCCAGCTGTGGGTCATCATCACCCGCACTCTCGGGCTCGCGCAGCTGAGAAGAGGGCCCTGGCTGGGGGCTCTGCGAAGCCTCCAAGCCATCATCAGCAAGCTCGTCTTCAACACCCTCCTCCTCCCCCTCATCTGAGTCATCCGAGACATCCGAGCCGGCTGCCGGACCCACAGGCTGGCCCTGAATCACAACACTAGGGTCCTCATACATCAGACGCATATGATCACAAAACCCCACAAAGTTGTCCAATAATGGACTAGGTTGAACCAGCAGAGGCGTGCCCCAACGAGCTGCATCACCCAAAAGAAGGCTTAACACAAACCCCACCTTATCCCGGTCAGTGGGGAAATCAGCTGCTCTCATGCTGATAAAGAGCTGGCATTGTCCCAGGAAAGCAGGAAACAGTTCTGGATTGCCAGTAAATTTATCCGGCATTGCAACTTGGCATTTTCTCCTGGGTGGGGGTGATGGTGGGGTGCAGCATGAACCTGAGCTTGCAGTTGAGCCACCTGAGCTGCCAGCAAAGTGAGTTGCTGGGTGAGCTGGGCATTCTCAGCGCGTAGCTGCTCCATAATATTAGTAATGGGTGGGAGGCTGAAGGCAAACTGTTCTGTACCAGCCTGCTACCGGCCCTGCAGAAAAGGCAGGGACAACCCCTTTACAACCGGCAAGAGGCTGGAATTACGCCTGCCAAATTTATAGCTACAAAAACAAACAAGACATGAACCAAGAAACAGGAGCTTTAAGAAACATGAACCATCCGAGCAGTTGCCTTCAGCAAACCAGCCCTCCCAGACATTCCCCTTATATAGAGTTCAGGGTGTGGCTTCTCTCTGCCTCCTTCCGAGAAGCCCCATTGCCTTCCTCTGTTTACTCCTAATTGACTGCCTCCTGCGTTGGGCGTCCTTGAACAGGGCCAGCTGTGGGTCATCATCCACACTGTCAGGCTCACACAGCTGGGTCTCCGTGGTGACCAAGTGGGAGGGGCCTGGCTGAGGGCTCTCATCAGCAAGATCTTCAACCCCCTCAGCAAGGTCTTCAACACCCCCCTCCTCCTCTGAGTCGTCCGACCCAAGTGCCGAACCCACAGCCTGACCCTGAATCACACCACCAGAGACCGCCGCTGCACAAACAATAGTCACCCACAAGGGGGCGTTCCGGGTAGACCGGTTGCAGTTCGGAGTTAGTGTCGCTCGAGGCATCTTCCAGGAGGTGATGGGGCAAACGCTAAAGGGTATACCGGGAGTCTGCCCGTATTTTGACGATGTTCTCATTGCAGGGGACTCAGAGGAGGTTTTGGCAGAAGGACTGCAGGCTGTTTTGGAAAGATTTTGTGCTGCTGGCCTTAAGCTTAAGAGAGATAAGTGCAGCATTGGAATGCTAGAGACAGAATTTTTGGGGTTTAGAATTGATGCTCAGGGGGTTCTCCCCACAGCATCTAAGGTACAAGCAATCAAAGAGGCTCCCACGCCCAAAAATAAGGTGGAGTTGCAAGCTTTCCTGGGGTTACTTAACTTTTATCACACTTTTTTACCTCACAAAGCATCTATTGCTGAACCTTTGCACAGATTATTGGACAAGCACTCCACGTGGAACTGGACCAAGACACATGACTCCAGTTTCCAGTCCTTAAAAAACCTTTTGGCAAGCAATGCCACAATTACCCATTTTATAGAGAACAAACCAATTTGCATTGCTTGTGATGCATCCCCTTATGGGGTGGGGGCTATGTTGAGCCACTGAGAGGATGATGGCAGACAAGTCCCTACTGCATATTACTCCAGGACATTGTCAGCAGCTGAGAGGAACTATGCACAGATAGACAAGGAGGCCCTGGCAATAGTTGCTGGAGTAAAGAAATTCCATGACTATTTGTATTGGAGTAATTTCACTATTTTTACAGATCATAAACCTTTATTAGGTCTGTTTACCACAGACAAGCAGACCCCACAGATTATGTCTCCCAGAATGCTCCGGTGGTCCATTTTCCTTTCAGCTTACTCCTGTAAATTAGTGCACAAGCCGGGCAAGGAAATGGGCCATGCTGACAGCCTAAGCAGACTTCCTTTAGACAATGCTGAACCAGATCCAGCACCTGCAGCCCAAATATTGGCCATTCAAGATCTGCCAGAATGTCCTCTCAGTGCCAGGGACATTGCAGCTGAAACACCTACAGACAAGATTTTGAGTAGGGTACAGATGTGGGTGAACACGGGGTGGAAAGACAAATCCCCAGGGCCTGAATTCACGGCATTCTTCACCAGGAGGCACGAGTTGTCCTCACACAAGGGCTGCCTTTTGTGGGGATGCCGGGTCATCATACCGCAAATATTGAGAGACAGGGTCATTCACTCACTACACGAGGGTCACCCAGGGGTGGTACGGATGAAGGCGTTGGCAAGAATTTGACTGTAGCCAAGAAATTAAAAGGTAAGACTTCTTGTTATTTGTCAGCTCAAAATTCTTTCCCCAAATATAGTATTGATTTTCTTCCCCAGGGACAATTAGCCTGGTTGTCTTTAGTATTATACATATTTTAAAAAGATATTTTCCTATAGAAAATCAGGTAAAGGCCCAAAATGTTTTTTGTATTTCCAGAAACAAATAAAAAGTAACAGTTTAGACATTGTTAACTTTTTTTTTCAGTTACTGTGTATTGATCAGCAATTCACATAATTCTCCAGTCATCATTCTTTTGGGAATGATGGTAGTTGTAATCAAATGTAACTGCTGGGCGCCATATTGGAGATTCCATGCATTACTTTTTTCATTTGTCTGTTGCATGTTATTAATACAATTCAATTAATTTCCATCCAGACAATATACAGTTATCTGCAAAACAGTGGCATAAAGCTATTGCAATATTGGCTATTGTTGGATACAGAATTAAACCAAGATTAGCATGTTAATTGTTAATATGAATAGGCAGTTGCAAGTCTCTTTTTCTATTTTCATCTTCTGATACAGTCTTAATAAAAGAAAGGAAGTGTTTGCTTTTAACTATATCTTGTTAAACCATAGTTGTTGCTTTTGTTCTTTTAAAGCAATTCAGATTAAGCAAATTCCTGGAACTGGAACAATGAAACACTCTAACCCTAATGTAATAAAACAAAGCACACATACATATGATGACTCAGTTTTTAAACAAGGTAAATATTACCAACACTGGATTATATTGTTCAATCTTTGCATTACATTGTTGGTGTATTAATTCAAAGGCTGAGACTAAACACATTTCTCCAATATTTCAGGTTTGAAATACAGGTACTACTCGATTTACAACAGTTCATTTAGTGACTGTTCAAAGTTACAATGGTATTGAAAAAAGGGACTTATGACAATTTTTCACACGACCGTTGCAGCATCCCCATGGTCACATGATCAAAATTTAGATGCTTGGCAAGTAGTTCATATTTATGACAGTTGCCATGTCCCAGGATCATGTGATCAGCTTTTGCTACCTTCTGACAAGCAAAATCAATGGGGAATCCAGATTCACTTAACAACCATGTTACTAACTTAACAACTGCAGTAATTCACAACAACTGTGGCAAGAAAAATCGTAAAATGGGATAAACTCTCTTAACAAATGTTTCACTTAGCAACATAAATTTTGGGCTCAATTGTGGTTGTAACTCGAGGACTACCTGTAGTACTTTCTTTCTAACAATAAAAAAAATATTTTTAGTTACCTACCAAGCATAAGTCCAATTGGATTTACTTTGGTCACTACATTACAAAAAAGATGTTGAAACTTTGGAAAAAGTGCAAAGAGCAACTAATATTTAAAAGCCTGGAGACTAAAACTATGAGGAATGGTTGCAGATTTGGGTTTGGCTAGCCTAGAGAAAAGAAGGACTAGGGTGGACACTATAGCAGTATTCCAGTATTTGAGAGGTTGCCACAAAGAGGCAACTGATTGGTTCAAAATTGGAAAAGGAGTCCGGCAAGGCTGTATACTGTCACCCTACCTATTTAAATTATATGCAAAGCACATCATGAGAAAGGCAGGGCTAGATGAATCAAAAGTTGGAATTAAGATTGCCGGAAGAAATATCGACAACCTAAGATATGCAGATGATACCACTCTAATGGCAGAAAGTGAAGAGGAACTAAAGAGCCTCTTGTTGCGGGTGAAGAAGGAAAGTGCAAAACTTGGATTGAAACTTAACATTAAGAAAACCAAGATCATGGCATCCGGCCCTCTCAATTCCTGGCAAATAGATGGGGAAGAAATGGAGGTAGTGACAGATTTTATTTTCCTGGGCTCCAAGATCACTGCAGATGGGGACTGTAGCCAAGAAATTAAAAGAAGCTTGCTCCTTGGGAGGAAAGCCATGGCAAATAGAGACAGCACACTAAAAAGCAGAGATATCACCCTGTCAACAAAAGTGCGTATAGTCAAGGCCATTGTCTTCCCAGTTGCAATGTATGGCAGTGAAAGTTGGACCATAAAAAAGGCTGAGCGCAAAAGAATTGAGGCCTTTGAACTGTAGTGCTGGAGAAGACTCTTGTGAGTCCCTTGGACTGCAAGGCGATCAAACCGGTCAGTCCTAGAGGAGATCAACCCTGACTGCTCTTTAGAAGGCCAGATCCTGAAGCTAAAACTCAAATACTTTGGCCACCTGATGAGAAGGAAGGACTCACTGGAGAAGAGCCTAATGCTGGGAAAGATTGAGGGCACTAGAAGAAGGGGACGATAGAGAATGAGGTGGCTGGATGGAGTCACTGAAGCAGTAGGCGTGAGCTTAAATGGACTCCAGAAGATGGTAGAGGACAGGAAGGCCTAGAGGAACATTGTCCATAGGTTCGCGATGGGTCGGACATGACTTCACAGGTAACAACAACACAGAGAAGAGGGGGCCAACTTATTTTCCAAAGCACCAGAAGGCAAGACAAGAAACAATGGATGGAAACTAATCAAGGAGAGAAGCAACTGGAATTAAGGAGAAACTTCCTAACAGTGAAAACAATTGACCAGTGGAATGGCTTACATCTAGAAGTTGGGGGTGCTTCAACACTGGAGGTTTTTAAGAAGAGACTGGACAGCCACTTGTCTGGAATGGTATTGGGTCTCCTGCTTGAACAGAGGGTTGGACTAGACCTCCATGGTCCCTTCCAGCTTTATTCTGATTGAACATTAGAAAGCTATTAGGAAAATAAAGGAATGGACAGCCTTCTTTACATTGAAAATGTCCCAAAGCAAATTGCTATTAAATTAAGAGTCCTGCATTATTATTATTTTTAGAATACACTGTCAATACATACATGTTAATTGAAATCTATGGAGGAGAATCCACCAAAATATAGGATTTGCTGTATGAATATGATGTTTACATTATCCACTTGCATACTTGCATGGGATTTCATTGCAATTCAATCTGTCTGAAAAAATACATAAAAAGTTGGTTATTAAAAAAAGGTACAGAAAAAAAGAAAGATATTTTGGTGGGAGGTGTGTGTGTGTGTTCTAATTGGGCTATATGCCAACAAGATTTACTTATTTTGTTTATGTTGCCTTTTTTAATTAACCATAAGATTTTTATCTTGCTTTTTTTACATACAACTCAATGTGATGAACATACCAATACTCCTATTCCTCTTCTCCCCCAAACAACTTGCATACTTGCATGGGATTTCATTGCAATTCAATCTGTCTGAAAAAATAAATAAAAAGTTGGTTATTAAAAAAGGTACAGAAAAAAAGAAAGATATTTTGGTGGGAGGTGTGTGTGTGTGTTCTAATTGGGCTATATGCCAACAAGATTTACTTATTTTGTTTATGTTGCCTTTTTTAATTAACCATAAGATTTTTATCTTGCTTTTTTTACATACAACTCAATGTGATGAACATACCAATACTCCTATTCCTCTTCTCCCCCAAACAACAACCCTGTGAGGTGAGTTGGGCTGAGAGAGAGTGACTGGCCCAAAATCAACTAGATGTCCATTATCAAGCATCCATGGAGAAAAATAAATGTCTATAGCATAGGGAGGGAGGGAGAGAGGGAGGGAGGGAGGAAGGAAGGAAGGAAGGAAGGAAGGAAGGAAGGAAGGAAGGAAAATAAACAGGCTGGTACCCAATCTACAGAAATGTCACGAAGATTAAGTTCCTATTAACTTATCTGACATTAAGACTCACTGAAAAAATCTGGATAGAACTCAAGGGAATTGTGCTGCAAATACAGAGTAACTTTTAGATTCGCAGTGGAACTATCTCAAAGTATATTCTTTCTAGATAAACAGAATAATAAATTGACACCGTGTTATATTTATTTCATTGAGCATATTTGGTTCAAAGACAACATGATAACATTTATTTCTAATCACATAGTTTTGTAAACCAGATCAATACTTCCTTTCAGTTAAGTATGGATATAACTCGCTATGATATATGTTATAGATCCACAAATTTGTAGAAGAGTCTCAAGGCCCAAGAATGGTACAGTGGTACAGTGGGCACAGTTACTAAAAAAATAACATGCGGAAAGTCTTTGGCAATTCCTGTTCATTTTCATAATTCTGGATAGATTCTTTAGAGTGGGGTTGCACAAAATTATATGAAGCCAAAATGGTGGCATTAAGATAATATTGACCTGGATTTACTACTGTTATGTTCTCAAGTAGACTTTTTAAAAATATATTTTAAGTGAAAATGTGAATCATCACGACAAACCTGGTATTTATCATTGCTGATATGTAGAAATTTAGTTTTTAGTATATATTCATCTGAAAAGTGCCCTCCTCTTGATCTTCTTAGCAGCTGCTGCTTTACAAATGTTCTAACCCACATAAATTCTTAATTCTTGCTTGTAATTTTTGCAATGGAGATGATATCAGTAAGGTAATAAAGAAAAGCTTCCCTTCCCCTGGGTAATGCACATTTTTGTACCTTACAAGAATATTGAATAGACTTCATTATTTTTTTCAATACAAGTCTGAATTCTGCCATTTGATTACCTAAACTAAAAGCATTTCAATATGCCATCCATCACCCTGACTGGTGTAAAATGCTGAATATTCAGATTAAATTGGAGCTTTTTTTTCTGTGAATAAGGAATTTGGTTCAATTCCATAATACACAATGTCTCTGGAGAGAGAAAATTGAGCTGAAGGTCTCTGAAGGCAAGTGAGAAAATTGTATTATCTAAACACAAAATTCTTTTTCTTATCATCAAAACCTGAAATATAGCCGTGGGGAATAAAGGGCTCAAGGAAGGATTCAATTAGAAATGAAAATAGAAAAGGTGCACTTTTCAACATACCATTCATTTTTCCAAACAAGTGAGATCCTTGAACTGCAGATTTACAGTAAACTATTTGTCAGGCAGTTTACATTTTTGCTAAATATGAATATCTAAACTTATTCTATAAGCTTGACTGAAATCCATGCTAGTTTGCATGAAAGGTTGCAAATCTCTAGGAAAAGTAAGTGTCAGACTGAAAGGGGGTTTCATAAAGACAGTTGTTGGAAACAAAATATAATTCTACACGGACCATTACTGTTATCCAACAAAGCTTTTCTTAGAGAAGGCTCATGTAGATTTTTCTTATATTTCTACATCTGTAAATCCAACTTTGACTGAAATGTGCATACGAATAGTTCCCCGCCCCCTATTTATTATTCCACATTGACAATATTCAGGAATGGAGAAGTAGCCTGAATGAGACAGAAACATCCTTAAGTACCGTAAGTTCTTAACCAGACAAGAGTAGAACACCAATCAATTTAACTTCCCCTAATTCAGAATGATCTTTTCTGGATCTCTCTCTTACATTAACAGCATTCCCAAATGAATGAAAATATCTGAAGAACCAATAAAACAAGAAACTGGGAATACGCTATAATTCAACTGAAGTGTACCTGCCGATGGAAAACTTCACTGATGCAGATTTAGATAGGCAGAATTCCAACTCATTTGTCTTGGTGGATCTATATTCCATCAATTCTGAAAACAATGCCTTGGCTGCTTCTGAGCCAAATCAAGACACTGTGCCAGCTTGTAACACCAGCTTGTAAAGATAACTTCTTGTTTCCTCTTTGCCCATGCATTTAGAATGTTAGTTGAGGTGCTTTAATATGAGCTTTCTGTAAAAAGTGCATGACTACTAGCTTCAGGGTTGAATTCATTTGAGTTCTAGTTCAAAAATGCTTCTAGGTGCCTAGCTGTTTAAAAACTTAATTCAAGTTTATTTAGGTTGAATTGTTTTGAAATGGTTGCTAGTGTGTTTCATTTTATTTCTGTTTTAAATCAATACTTTAATATGATTGATTGATTTTATACTTTCAAGTTTATATATTACCTTGAAAGTCAGTTTGGGAGAACAATGATCAAGATATGTAGATAGTAAAATAGAAGCATTTTGAGATCAGTATCTTGAAATAAAAAGAACACCTTTATTTATTTATTTATTTATTTATTTAATTTGTATTTTATTGAGAATCAGAGACCCATTTTCAGTAAACAAACACTGCCATTCCCACAATCAATATCATAAGCAAGTTTAGATAAATCAATTATTCTCATAGATTATAATTGGGTAAACCAATGGTTCTAACTGTTATTTACAATTTCCTGTGTTTGTCTGATATATAATTACATATTTTTCCGACCTTGGAAGGATGGAAGGCTGAGTCAACCTTGAGCTGATAAGAATTGAACTGATGAGTTAGAAAAACTGAAGAAGGCTTGGTAGAAAGAAGTCCACACAAATGTTACTTGCTGATAGTAAGACTCTTTTATTAGCTGGAGCACAACATTAAAGTGAAGTTTACATTAAACTGAGTATCTCTGTTCAATAAGTACATAATCATTGTACATCAATCAGGATAATAATCTGCTGCTTGGACTAACATTGCTATTACTTTTGATCTAGAACTATGCTTTTCTCCCTAAAATGCAGCTGTAAAACTGCAACACTCTGGGCGGATAAGTAAGAAATACAGATTGATTGCATATGATATTTAGAAACAAAAAGCAGAATGCATGGCATGTAAATCTTTATACAACAAATCCAGATTAGAGACTGTGGAAAACCTCTAGGTAGCCTCAGTACGTGCCAGCATAGCTAGTAAGATTAGAGAGCTGCTCTTGAAATCTAATAGCTTATAAAATGCATTGATGGGAGAATATGGTTTGAGCCAGATAAATATTCTAAGCTCTGTGTCAGAAAAGAATGACTGGAAAATAGCTGGGCTGATGTGCTAAGAATAGGAAAGTAGAAATCTGATGATCTGTGAGTTATCACAAAAATCATATTTTTCTAAGAAGTTAGAACCAGAGGTATGTACAGTGCAAAAAAAAATATTTGATTTACCTGCGCATAGAAAAAATACTGTGCTCTACAATTTCTCTAGATTCATTTCAGAATGGAAAATTTCAAAATTTTAAAAGGGGTGGTGATTCCACTATTTATTTATTTAAGCAAATGCCTGCTCTGCTGTAATCAAAGTAAACTCTACAATATATATATAATAAGAATTAAATATCCATGGTTAGATTCAATGATCTCATATACAGGAGTAACATAAAATTCCCAATACAAAAACCATACAAATTCAGTTGTAACATTTTCTGAAAATCTAGCAAGGATGGGACAACTTTATCTTTGCTGCAAGGCTGTTCTACATCGTCAGTGCTGCCACAGAAAAGTACTTCAAGACCTTCTTAAATATGTGGGACTATAAGAAGTTGCTCCCTGGGAATTCTGATAGGTCTGGCTGATACTGGTTGAAACACGTGGTACTGTAGATATTGGATGCCTAGACATAAAGGGCTTTAAGTCAAAACCAGCACCTTAAACCAATCAGTAGCCAGTACAGCACTCTCAGAGCTGATATGCTTACAAAGGTGATTGCCTGTAAGCATATAGACCAATCCAATAAAACCTTGCATTTCTGTTACCTGGATGTGAACTTCAGGACAGTTGGGACTGCACATATACACATTCACACCACTTGGGTGCTCTTTAAGCTTCATTTGCTTTTGTTTTGTAAGCCATATACAATGGCTTACAAAAGAAAAGCAAATGAAGCTTAAAGAGTATACATCTGAAGTCCAGCGTCTCCATATAAATCTTTATTACTTTTAAGCAGTATCATACATTCCTAGCAATTATTTAGGAATAGCATGAAGATTGAACATGGGGTAAAATATTGTAATCTTTTCTTCTCTCTGGGTTGTGCAATTGGCCATAATATTGTTTTCATGCTGCAGGTATGCTAGGAAACCATGGGGCCTCAGAATACCTATTTGACCCAGTTGGATTATGAATGGGCCTCAGCTATATCATAGTTGGGCATTCATACAAATACACTAGTCAGGGCGCTACAATTGAAGAAAGGTGGAGAGCTATGGGAGAGCTGTTGCTATTCAGAAAATGCAGAGATATAATATTAGGCAGCAGTTGACAAACCTGACCAGATCTGAGTACCATTTTCCAAAATGGGAGATGATATACCTCCTTACATTTCCTCTGGGTTACTCATGTAACCCATAAGACAACATTCTGCACAACTTACAAAGCCAAGAAATAACACATCCATGGCAATGGGCAGCTTCCTTATGTAAACTAAAACAGTACATTTAGGTCTGCCAAGGAGCATCCAAAGCCAGAATCAACCCTCTGGTTGCTGCTTTTAAGGAAAGACCCTCTGCTGAACAACCTAACAGCTTTTCCTATGGGGCTGTACTCTTCCACAACCTACATTAAAGTAGCCATAAGTGTTAGGATATACTGCTACTGAGAGTCTTCATAAATCCTTCTGCATTATTTCAGTGAGTGAGTGCATAAGTGATGTATGTATGTATGCATGCATGCATGCATGTGTATTTCTTGGCTTATTCCAATCCTGAGAGGTTATGCAGTGTCCAGTCAGAGGAACTAAAGCAAGATGGCAAATATGAATATACACATACTTGTACACATTCGTGTGTGTGTGTGTGTGTGTGTGTGTGTGTGTGTGTGTGTGTGTGCATTTCATCTAAAGCATTGTATTTTTGGATTTAATCTGAGTCCAATCTGAAATTGTTCCACATTGCAGGCAGAGCAAACCATCTGGAGCAGACATGTCAAACACAAGGCCCGGGGGCCGGATCCGGCCCGCGAAGTGGTTTCATGCGGCCCGCGAAGCCATCCTGGAAACAGTGAGGGAACGGCCCCCACTGCCTTGGCCCTGGCCCAGAGACCCTCCTCCTGCCAGAGACCCTCAGATCTGTCCCACTCCTGCCCAGGCCCCCATAGGCACCCTTGATGCGAACGATATAGAGCTGGCCATGCCCACCCAGTAGGCCATATGCACTTTAGCCACACCCACCCAGTAGGCCACGCCCACCCAGGCCACACTCACCCGGCCCCCTGAGGGCAACCGCAATGCTGATGCGGCCCTCAATGAAATTGAGTTTGACACCCCTGATCTGGAGCATACAGTATCTGAAAGCAATTGTTCTATGCATGGACTAATTTGTGCATAGAGAGGTTTGCACATTACCAGTTAGGAATACATTTGCATATCTTAATATGGAGACTGGGGGTGGGAAGCATATCTCAGCCTTGTATTCAGCTGACCTCAAGCATTGTATCCATGGAGATTCTCAGTCATCCAGGTCGTGTTTGTCCCAAAGTTGCTTTTTCAAAAGGCAACTGGATTCTGCTTTTCCTTGAAGACATTTTGCTTCTCTTCTAAGAAGCTTCTTCAGTTCTGAAGAACTGAAGTTCAGAACTGAAGAAGCTTCTTGGTTGAGAAATGAAATATCTTCAAGGAAAAACAAAGTCCAGTTGCTTTTTGAAAAAGCACCTTTGGGAACTCAAGCATTGTAGTGATGCAAAATAAAATCTTAAATGTAGTGTTTCCTTGACTTCTTTTAAAATAAAGTTCTTTGTCTGAGGAGAGCAGATTGTTTGCATGTCTCCTACTCTTTAGTTTCTGATTGCAGAGACTGAGTTCCAGTGCTCAGAACACATACTGCAGTGGGATTGCAGTGCAGAGCTGCAGTGGGCCAGCTTTGCTTCCTGCTGGGGGTGTCTCACCCAACAGACTGTAGTGTGGAAGGAATCACGATTTAAAAGATTGTCTGTCTTGTAAAGTGCTATGGTAGCATGATGTACTTTTTACAAATGTAAAAAAAAATAAAGATTTTTTGACAAATATTATATTAAGAAATAAATTTATTAAACATGGCTTGGAGTTTAGTTTTGTAATATAATGACTCCTGAAACAAAGCAATTGTTGTATAATTGTTCTTACTGGAAATTTCCTTATCTCTCCCTGTTTCATACATATTCACATTCACCTGAACATACACATTCACATGTACACAACATACACTTGCAATATAATACAGCATAGCCTATAAAAATGAATGAAGTTGAGAATCCATATGAAAATTTCTGCAGGATTCAATCATTTTCACAGAAATCACTGTTGAGATTAATCAAAACACCACCCAATTTAAGAGAGTTCTGAAAATTAAAATAAATACTTCACAAAAGCAACAACTTTAGCTAAATAAGGAAAACCTATATAAACTGGGCAATATAGAAAATTGCTGCAATAAAGAACAAAAATTGCTGCAATAAAGAACCAATTGTTATAGTACAGTTTATTTTTTAAATACAGTTTTGGAACTTTTGAATAAACACAATCAGCTTCTATACCTTCACAAACTAATTTGTTCTTGATTTAATACTGTTGAAAAAAAAATTATCAGGTCCAGTCCAAGCCAGGAATAAATAAAATGGAGGCTGTTTGGAATGAAGGTTCTTGTTTATTTGGTTGCATGGTGACTTTATAGCGGGTGGCTGGATCCAAACCCAATTCCCTGACTCAAATGAATGGAGGCAGCATCTGGGTCAGTGTACTCTGATTCCAAAGGTTGCGGGGGTGTCATCTATGCAGGGCTGAAAGATATGAGGACAGGGTCCCCTCCCCCCCTTTGTGGGTGATTCTCCCAGGAGAGGCATTGCTGGTCAGACAGGAGGAAAGAAGAACAAAGGATAAGAATTGGAGAAGTGGAATGGGGGGGGAATAGTTTGAAGGCAGGTTTTGAAAAGACATTAAAGTTAACATTGCAGGTGTTAAGTAGACAGCTGAAACCCAATTAAACACAAACCGTAAATGCAAGAATGAAATGTTTCCTGCAAATGAACTTAAAACATTCCCTCCTGATAACTTTGGGTTGTTCTCAAAAGCACAGAGAGGGAAGAAAAAAAGAAGGGAACATAGTTCTGTTCACCCTGTTTTGCTGGCCAGGCAAATTAGGATGAAGGTATTTTCCTTTCTTTGCTTATTTTAACATTTTCTAACAGAATTTTAAATTCTTTTCTCTTTGAATTAGAGACATTTAACAGTTATATTTATCTAACACACAAAGACTTTGACATACACACAAAGACAAGGGAAAGAGAACAGAAAAGGAAAACAGAATTCTCAGGTTTTCACACCCTGAGAGTCATTCTTACCATAATCTCAGTTAACTCAAATTAGGGAAGGCACAAATCTTAGCAAACATATCATGTGCTTGCATAGAAGAGATGGAAGAAACCAACGGTCCTATATTTTATTTTCCTTTTAAGTACCTTTATTTAGTTTTCCAGCTTTGTCCCTGACCAAAGCCCATTCCTTACATATCTCCCTTGCTCACTTTCTCTTCATAACAGCTAGGATGGGCACTCGCCTCTCATCCCATGCCATGAGCAAGTCGCCTAGAGGGGATACTGTCATGACCTTTGAGCTAAGCTTCCCATGTTCCCCTTCTGATGTGGGGTCTTCCCTTGCAGCCCAAACCTGCTGCTCGCCTGTCAGTTTTCAGACAAAAAAAGAAATCTGGGAGGAATCTGGTTCCCTCACAGAGTATAGTCGCCTTCTTTCAAGGGAACACTGCCAATGGTTTTCGGACCAAAAAGGGGTCTGGGAGGACCTGCTGCTCCCCAACGCAGTGAGTACAGGCACCTCCTTCCAACAGCCTTTTCCTGTTCACACTTTTCTTGCTCACACTTTTCCTGCCCATGTTTTTCAGACTCAGGAAAGTCTGGGAGTACCTGCTGCACCTTTTAGCAGTGAGTATGGGCACCTCCTAATCCGGGCTTTGCTCACTGACTTCCCAGCTGGTTGCCCAAATCCAAACTCACTCATTTTTCCCTTCCCATCCATTTTCACACAGCCTCTCCCTTTTCCCTAACAAAATATCCTGTGCTCTGGCCAAACTCCCTTGCTTTCCAGAATATGTCATTTAAACACATCCTTTTTGTGGTTAGGAAAGGCCAGAAGGAGCAGGATCCAGCTGTGATTGGGAGAAGGGTCCTCTCACTCAAACACACAAATACACACATTTCCCCTTACTCCCCTGGTCTCTAAAAGTTAAAATTTAGAGGTACTCGCCTTTCTAAGCAGCCTTTGAGCTCAAAAACTAAAAGCTCTCTTTACTACCCTTGCTCCAAATGGGCAATATCTGGGAAAGCCACCCACACACACAAGGGATTTGCTGCTGGCAAGATGGAGGTTTACCCAAGCCTGGTCCATTGGTGAGGTTAGCTTGCAGTCCCATCTGGGGTTGTTGAAAGAAAAAATAATCAGGTCCAGTCCAAGCCAGGAATAAATTAAGTGGAAGCTGTTTGGAAAGAAGGTTCTTGTTTATTTGGTTGCCAGAAGCTTCAGTGACACAACATGTTCCTGGGGTGGCTGACAAAATGGAGCTGGGAGTGGTAGGTTTTTATACCTTCTTTTTTTAAAAAAAAAACAAGTTTTATTAATTTTCTAATTTTACATCCAAATATTTATGAAACAACGTGGTGATTGGATAATCAAAAGTCCAATAACAATTTTTTTGTACACAGGTCAAGGTAGATCAACAAAAATTCTCTCTTCAATTCTCTTAATCACAATATCAAAATCAAATTAATACATTTCTGGTTGTAGCAGAATCAATTTGAACAATTATCTATACATTTTCACATATACTTTTTCATGTCCTGTTTTTAAATTTTATCTAATTTCAATACAGTGCTCCAAATTAGCCTGTAGTATCTAAAAACCTTAATTTTCTGGTAACCCACATTTCCCCTATTTCATTATATAGTAATTATCATATCTGAAATACATACATTGTTCATTTAAGTGTATTCTTCTTATATTTCAAAAAAATATTCTATTTGTCATCTTTGCAATTCATCAATAATTAACAAAGTATGTTTTATTGTGTCATTCCAAGTTCTATAAATAATTCAAAGTTATGCTCTAGTAGCTAATTTTCATTCCCTTAAATATCTAGATCCTAAATATAAAATCAGTTTATATCTTTTAATAGTTCCCCTTCGCCCATTAAAAGAAAAATTAGGCTTTATTATTACAAATCCCAACATTTACAAAAAAGAAAAAAAACCCTATTTTTCAAATCTAACTCTAGCTTTCTTCTTGTGGCAGGCAGGCTTCCATATCATTGTCTTTAACTTCTCAAATGTGTCTCCCTTTCTTCCTACACATGTTGTTTGAATCTAGGGAGACCATCCAGTTATCTTTTTTTCAAAGAGAGTGACCCCTTTATAGTCATTAAATTTTCATTCTAATAAATCATATCTCCATGTTTGGCATAATACAGTTGTCATTAATTCAGTCTGGTCTTCCTCTCCTTTCAGTTCCATCTGGCTTAGGTAAGAGGTCATGTCTGGTGTTGTAGCTATTGTTTGGTTGGTTAAAGTCTTAATGTACTGTATTTGAAGGCCTTTAGCATCCTCCATCTTAGTATTGCTTTCTTCAGCTTCTGTTATTTATTGAAT
Source organism: Vipera ursinii (assembly GCF_947247035.1). Classification (NCBI taxonomy): domain Eukaryota; kingdom Metazoa; phylum Chordata; class Lepidosauria; order Squamata; family Viperidae; genus Vipera; species Vipera ursinii. Next base: position 80,457,512 of record NC_139514.1, on the reverse strand, counting down.
TGTAGGTTTTATAGTTGAAATCGAAGTTTGGGCATCAAGGCTTTCAGTGGATTGTACTTGTTGCTCTTTAGAGTTCCCTATTTTGTTGTTGATTTCCTCATCCTCTGTTAGTTTTTGGGTTGTCAGTTCGTCAATTGAAGTCACAGTCTCATTAGGTGAGTTTATGCTGTCAGATTTGTCTTAAAGTCTGGCTTTCATTTCTTCAGTCATTGCCAAAATTGTTTCAAGTATGAGTTTATAGTCATGGTGGAATATATTCTTCCATTTCTTTAGTATTTACAGATAGGCCTTTAGTGGAAGCTATTTTAATAAAAGTTACTAAATGTCCACCTCCACTATTCCTAAAAGTTGTTTTCAGTGCCAGGTGTTCTCAATTCTTATCTTTAAAGATAGTGTCAAGGACAAATCTGTTACAGCCAGATCTGAGAGTAAAAAAAGGTTTACATGCTATACCAGGTTTCACCACAAGATGTCCCTAATAGCATGTAAAATCCTTTTCCAGACTAATACAAGGCTTTTATCCAATTAATCCATTTTTAGCAGTAAATAGGGTAGTAGGTCCCCGCAGAAATAAGCAATAAATTTTTTTAGTGGCCCCAAAATTCCAGAAGTACAAATAAGGTTGCTTAGTTATTTAGCTTAGTCATTTGATTTCTTTTTCCCCAAGTAGGCAGTCGCTGATTTTTCAAGAAGGGGGGAGAAGATTTTCAGGAAAGTCCCACAGGGAAGTAATTAGGGAAGTAAGAAAGGTAAGGTCTCACCCCAATCCTCCAGATTGCTTCATTGTACTTGATAGTAATTTTGGCTTTCAGCAGGGAGTGGCTTAGTGATTGGCCATGTTCATCTTTGGGCTAGAGGAGCTGCTCCAGATCAAATGGAGGGCTGCCACCCTTCTGCGATTGCAGGGAGAGCCTCCTCATGGTGGTTGCCCCACCAGGGCGACTTTTGACTCTTTTCAGGGTTCTCCGAGGAAGAAAGACCGGACAGGAGGAAGAGGCTTCTTCCTGAACGTCCGCCGGTGCTGCACACGCAAACCAGAAGCCACCTTCTTTGGGCTTTGTATTTGACGTTCTTTCTGTTCCTTTGGCATGTACTTTGACCTGAGCTTGAATGTGTCTTTTGGTATTCTAATAGTGGTGGGATAATCCTATTGTGTCCTAAAGATCATGTCTTTAGATTTTGGGTGGGGGATGTAGATTTTAGGGGTTTTTGTCTTTCTAATCCCATCAGCTTCAAGCTTCCTGGCCCCAGTCTTCCTGAATGAATAACCAAATCTGCATTTCTAAAAACTGGTTTCTGCTTGGTGCAGAGAAACTTGCGGGGAGGATGGTTTCTGCCTAAGATTTTTCTATTATTCCTTTGAGGAAATGTAATATTCTTCCTTTTTAATATCCCCCAAAATATATCCTTCTCTCTCTCTCTCTCTCTCTCTCTCATTTTATTATGCTTAAGGTTGATGTTAGTAATATTGATATTAGTAGTGATACTTTGTAATCATCTTTGTTTAGGTGCAAGCAGCTTTGTAGGTGCTTTATATTGGGAAATTAGTTATATAAAAGCAAATGTTTCATGCTTTAGGTACAGGGGATTGCTTACATGAAAAGAGCATGGTGAGGGGAGGGGCAAAAGGAGTTATGGTAGAACCTGGGTTGTTGTGTATGAGTCATCATCTAGGAATTATTTTTCTGTACCTTTTGGTTCCTAGTACCAAGACCAGATCTCTTTGTTCTGGAAAGGTATAAAAGGTGGAAGACATCTTTCCTGGTTGTTGCCTTCATCTCTCTACCAGCCACGAAGAGAGATGTGGCCACCCAACTCTATTTTGATTAAAATGAAAGTTGTTTGCTTGCTGAAACCTCAGCTCAGGAGTTTCTTTTGGCTCTTTTAAATTCCTGAGTAATGCTGGGGCAATTGTGAGGCTCAGTGTAAAACCTTACAACCTATTAAAATTTAAGATAACTGATGATGATTTCTCTCTTGCACTCTTTCTATTTTTCCAATTGTCCAGATTTTGCTTACCTGGTGATTTTTGTGAGTAGTACAATAAAGCTGTTTGTCTTTTGAATTTTGGAAGATAAACAACATAGTTATTTCCATGCTTCAGATCAGAATCCCTGATGAATTTCCATAGTAATTAGCCCCATTAGTTTAAAACATTCAGATTTGGTTCGTTAAAAATTTACAATAAAAGAATAGCAATGTGAATTTAATGCAAATGAGGAACAGTGTAGATTTCTAAGTTCCCATCAGCCCTTTTTATCCTCTGTTCTTTTATAACATGCAATTCAAAATCTTTGTTTCACTTTTATGAAGTAGAAAACAATAATTTTTTTCCTCGAAATTAGAAAGATCTCTTTTTGAATAGTCACTAATGGGACATCATTTTGCACATAGAAAAAATTATCTGTCCAGGATGCTATTAGTCTGCATAATACAACAATTAGTTTCTCCATTTATTATCATGACTTGAAAGACTGGAACTAGTGATTTCAGGAATGAAAGCATGTTTTAATCAAGTCACAAGTTCAGAAGTCTGAACTTTATTATCGATTAAAAATATGAAAAGGGATTTTCTCAATAAAGCAAACCACATTTCCTTCTTTCTTTCTTTTTCTTTTATATATTCATTTAGGAATTTAATATGTCTGGATTTTACTTTATATTGTGCTTCCTTTTTATTACTTTTTATTACTTTGCTTTGTTCATAAACTCCATGATATAATTGCCTTTTCCTGGGACAAAGTGTGCTTTGGTAATAATTTGAGACACTGCTCATTTTTCATATTGAAAGAAAAATTATTAAAAGAGCTTGTAAAGTATGACCCTTATTCTTCTCTTAAAAATTTACTCTTTATGTAAAGGTTTTCTTTCTGTTCTTCACAATCTGAGCAAAATAATTTGGGAATATATATGGACAGGTTACTCTCATTCATTTAAGTAGATGGTGACCACATACAAACAAATATTATAAAACTATCTGAGATATATTGCAAGGTAGGCAGCTATAAAAAAGCCAACTTAGTAAATAAATTAATTAACTAATGACCTTTCCTGCATGCTGGTACAAAATGTTACCAAGATCTCCTGTACACATAGCACTATACAAAGAATAAGACAATAAATCACAGCTAATTTTCTTCCATTTTAAAAACACACACACAACTCTAACATTTCCAGGTTTCATTTGTCTAACACTAAGGCCACACACAGTCCCCCAAAAATGTTGTATTTGGTCCCCAGAAAGCCTTCAAAAATTGCCAATAAATTAATATTATATATATTTGAGGAATTATTATGTTACTATTATGGGCTATATATTAGAAACTATGATATATATTGCTCTTATTATTTGATTATTATATGTTAGGTTTTCAGTTGTATTTTTTGTTCAACTAAAACATGGTAAAATACCTTTTCATATATTTATATTTCCAGCATTGATTAGAAGTACCTATAATACATTTTAGATTTAGATAATTTCTCTGGTATTATCTACTAAGGATACACCATTTTGTAACAGGTCTCTCTTAAATTCTAACATAATGTGAATTTCAGTCCCTTTAGTCACATTTTCTCTCACTGGTCTATCTGTATATTATAACCAAATTCTTTATCCTTTTTATGCATCCTCCTCCTTCTCCTCCCCTCCCTCCCTCCCTCTCTTCCTTTCTCAATAGAAGCTTATACATTTAGCGATCACATGTTCATCATTTGTATATAATCCTGTCTTTTCTTTCTATTTAGAGTGCAATTTATCATGCCTCCCAAAAAGAGAAGGAGAAGCAGAGATGACATAATTGGCTAGAGACCAAATTGAAACATAGTAGTCAGCTAAGGTGATTTTTTTCTTCATGTTGTATCCATTGATATCCATTAATTAATACTGTTAATAGCGTTATTTTATGCATTGCTTTGCTTTTGGAATTAGACACATAACTATGAATGTACATGGTACTAAGCAAATATATCACATTTGAATGTATGACAATATCTTTGACCCCCACCCTTGTTTTTGACAATATAAAACTTAGATGAATTCCAGGTCTTTTGTCTCTTCATAATTGAGTGTAGGCTTTGTTTAGATAAATCAACTTTTAAAACAACCCTTAACGAGGAACTTACAGTTCAGCATGTGTTCACTTATAGTGTAACAGTGATCTGGCAGAAGAAGTGGAATCCTGATAATAGAATTGCATTTAAAGGGACCTTCAATAGGTAGATTGGGATTGCTGTAAGAGAAGCAGGAAAAAAGAATTCATAATGGCTGGTGTAGCTTTAGTTTATGCTAACAAGACAATCATTTTCTTAGTGGGAGACTTTTTACATGTATAAAATATAAATAAAGTTACCTGAATATCTTTGAGCTGAATTTCTGACAGGTGGTACTTGTTTTATTTACTTCTCTTACAGGATTCCTATACATGACTGTACCTTGTGCACAGTCTAAAAACATCAACATGAAAATTTATTCTCAAAATAACCAAACCTACCCACCCTCCTGCATCAGAATCAGGTTGGAAAAAAATGAAGAACAAAAGATGGGTGGGTTTGGTTAGTTTGAAAGAGCAAACTACATATTACATATGGTAATGAGCACCATCTGGTGGATTACGAAGGGTTTTTAAAATAATAGAATACAGGTCTTGCAAAGAAATGTTTGTATTTAGTTCTTGCTAAAGAATAATAAATACATCCTGAACCCAAATAGAAGAAGACTGAGGAAATTCTGTTTCTTTCCTATTTTAGCATTAGTTAAGAATGAAATTCAATGGTGAATTTTCTAGGCAAGAAAAGCCAAATGCACAGGTACAGTATAGGTCAGGGGTGTCAAACTGGCATCCTGCAGGCCGAATGTTTCTCGTGCAGGTGATGTCCCCCCCCAGCTCCGCAAAGGCAAAAAAGTCACTATATGTCACAATACATCATGTGACACAATCGAGTTTGACACCCGTGGTATAGGTGGTACCTTGCTCAACAGTAGTAACTGTGAGAGGGATCTTGGAGTCCTAGTGGACAATCACTTAAATATGAGCCAGCAGTGTGCTGCAGCTGCCAAAAAAGCCAACAGGGTTCTAGGCTGTGTTAACAGAGGGATAGAATCAAGATCACGTGAAGTGTTAATACCACTTTACAATGCCTTGGTAAGGCCATACTTGGAATACTGCATCCAGTTTTGATCACCATGGTATAAAAAAGATGTTGAAACTCTAGAAAGAATGCAGAGAAGAGCAACAAAGATGATCAGGGGACTGGAGGCTAAAACATATAAAGAATGGTTGCTGGAATTGGGTATGTCTAGTTTAATGAAGAGAAGGACTAGGGGTGACATGATAGCAGTGTTCCAATATCTCAGGGGGTGCCACAAAGAAGAGGGAGTCAAGCTGTTCTCCAAAGCATCTGAGGGCAGGACAAGAAGCAACGGATGGAAACTAATCAAGGAGAGAAGCAATCTAGAACTAAGAAGAAATTTCCTGACAGTTAGAACAATTAATTAGTGGAACAACTTGCCTCCAAAACTTGTGAATGCTCCAACACTGGACGTTTTTAAGAAGAGACTGGACAACCATTTATCAGAAATGGTATAGGGTTTCTTGCCTGAGCAGGTGGTTGGACTAGAAGACCTCTAAGGTCCCTTCCATCTCTGCTATTCTATTCTATTCTATTCTATTCTATTCTATTCTATTCTATTCTATTCTATTCTATTCTATTCTATTCTATTCTATTCTATTCTATTCTATTCTATTCTATTCTATTCTATTCTATTCTATACTATTCTATTCTATTCTATTCTATTCTATTCTATTCTATTCTATTCTATTCTATTCTATTCTATTCTATTCCTCCATATCTATCTGTATCTTTAATGTCACTTTCTGATGTTATTTTCATTTTAGCTTTCAGTAAACAATATTGCTATCCTTAGTTTACAACCATTGTTATATGAGGGACAGAAAAGATACAATCCTATTAATTCTAGAATTTTTGGCAGCTTTTACATCCTACTGGATCCAGTATTGACATCCTATTGGATCCAATATTGCTCTTAGATTGCTAGGTCATAGTGATGACTTACAGTGTTGTATATATATTCATAGAAATGATTTTCACTGATTTGTATCCCAAATATAGGGTTTCATCTTAGGTGGATATGCCAGCTTTATCCTTTTTTTAAAAAGAAGCAATGGTTTAGATATGGCTTTTTAGGTTTCAAATTTAAACAAGACATCTCAATCCTAAATCCATGCCTAAAGCCAAGTTTAAAGGAATCCAGATAATTTCATTCCTGAATTCCTGATAATAGAGCACTAAAGTACATTACCCTAAAATGTGAAAATTGACACTAATGATTATTGAAAAGAGTGGATCCTAAAGATATTTTTAAGAAAAAATAAATCACTGTTATATGTATATAGATTGGAAAGAAGACCTGACACCTCTGTGCACACTTAAGAAACCAAGATGGTCAGTGTTGAATAGAGATGGCTCTTATCCTAAATCTTGTCCATATCTTCAAATTTAACATGCTGAAGAAAATTTTTCATCACTGGAGAAGCAATTGCTAACAGTACTAAATCTAGAACTTTGAGGCAGTAATATGAGAAGAATTAGGTTGGATAAGGCACAGATCCATCCAATCCAGCACCTAGTAGCATTTAGTGGCCAACTATTTTTGAACGGTTATATACACTGCTCAAGAAGTTGAACTAGAATTTTAATTTTTCTTTATGCTACCTAGAACTAACACTATTAGATACGCACTTTCTTCTGGAAAAGGTATTGGTTTATTATAGTAATGCTTAGCTATCTTTACATTTCCTTGAGATTTAAGTATTCAATATTTAATGAAACTTCTCATCTTAGGTTATGTCTGTTTTGTTTTTTTCTGGATTCTTATCTAAATTAACCACTACTTATAGTTTGCATTGTTAATTTATAACCATACAATTATTCATCTTATTCCTCCAGTGACTAGTTAATATAGTTTAATTTAAGCAAAGGTCATACATATTAGATAGCCTGCTGGAATCCAACTGTTCATTTAGTGTTAAGTTTTCTTTAATATTGCTGTAATATGATTTCTATAATAAGAAATAAATATAAATAAATTAGGAACATAGTTTCTCCTCATGAACTGAGGAAGGAACAAGATAATTTTCTTATATTGTATAAAATGCAACTTAAAGCAGATGCATGTCTTGGCATAAATCCTGGTAGATTAAAAGTGCAGGATGAAATGAGGTTGTAGAGGTAATATGTGAAACAAATTCAAACTCTTGTTCTGATAATTCTGTTGTCTAGGTAAATTACAATCTTCCAATACTGGCTGATCTACATGATTAGGGATTTCTGAGATCTGTTGCATCAGAATTTAGATATGATTGTACAATTGAAATTTTCACTCTGTTGGTATGTATTGTTTCCTTTTGAGGTTGAAGTATATATTTATAAGAATCATGTGCTTTACCCTAAAAGAGAAGAACCCAAGCTAGAATGGTGCTGCAGATAAATAATTTTATGGGGAGGCTTGATTATGTCTCTGATTACCTAGCTTTTCATAGGTCTAGGTCAATGTTCCCCAACCATTCCGGGTTGGCAGCCTGACAGGGGGAGGGGGAAAAAAGAGAATGGTTTTATGTGAGGGGTAAGCCTGTTTGTGAATGCCTCTGAGCTTCATTTGTGTGAATGGCGGGCATGGGTACCCAACGCTTGCATGAATATGGCAGTGAGTGCCAGTGTTTGCTGCTCATGTGAGTCCACCGGCCCACCTACTTTAGCATTCCAATCCCCCATGATGATAAGGACATCATTTTTTGGTGTTAGTTCTATAAGGTACTGTAGGGCTTCATAGAACCGGTCAATTTCATCCTCTTCAGCAGCGGTGGTTGGGGCATAGACTTGGACTACTGTGATATTGAATGGTTTTCCTTGGATTCGAACTGAGATCATTCTGTCATTTTGGGGATTGTATCCCAGTATTGCTTTTCCTACTCTTTTATTGACTATGAAGGCTACTCCATTTCTTCTGAGGGATTCTTGCCCATAGTAGTATACCTGATGGTCATCTGAATTAAATTTACCCACTCCTGTCGATTTTAGTTCACTGATTCCTAAGATGTCAATGTTCAGTCTTGTCATCTCTTGTTGGAAAATGTCCAGCTTTCCTTGATTCATGGATCTTACATTCCAGGTTCCGATGGAGAAAAAATCTTTACAGCATTGGACTTTCCTTTCACCACCAGATGCATCCACAGCTGAGCGTCCTTTCAGCTTTGGCCCAGTCCCTTCATTCTTTTTGGCAGTTCTAGTACTAGCCCTCTGTTCTTCCCCAGTAGCATATTGGACACCTTCCGACCTGAGGGGCTCATCTTCCAGCGTCATATCTTTTTTGCCTTTTGGTACTGTCCATGGGGTTTTCATGGCAAAAATACTGGAGTGGGTTGCCATTTCCTTCTCCAGTGGATCACGTTTTGTCAGAACTCACTGCTATGACCTGTTCATCTTGGGTGGCCCTGCACGGCATAGCTCATAGCTTCATTGAGTTACGCAAGCCCCTTTGCCACGACAAGGCAGTAATCCATGAAGGTGCCATGGAAAGTACCAAAAGGCAAAAAGATATGACACTGGAAGATAAGCCCCTCAGGTCAGGGGATTGGAATGCTAAAGTAGGAAAGCAAATGTTAACCTGAATAACAGGCAAGTTTGGCCTTGGAGTACAAAATGAAGCAGGGCACAGGCTGATAGAATTTTGTCAAGAGAATACGATGGTCATAGCAAACACTCTTTTCCAACAACCCAAGAGTTGGCTCTACTCATGCACATCACCATATGGTCAACACAAAAATCAGATTGACTATGTGCTCTGCAGCCAAAGATGGAGAAGCTCTATACAGTCAGTAAAAACAAGACTAGGAGCTGACTATGGCTCATGAGCTTCTTGTTGCAAAATTTAGGCTTAAACTGAAGAAAGTAGGGAAAAGCACTAGGCCACTCAGGCATGAACTAAATCATATGCCTGATGAATATACAGTAGAGGTGACAAATAGATTTAAGGAATTAGATCTGATAGACAGAGTGCCTGAAGAACTATGGACGGAGGTTCGCAACATTATACAAGAGGTAGCAAGTAAAACTATCCCAAGGGAAAAAAAATGCAAGAAAGCAAAATAGCGGTCTGAAGAAGCTTTGCAAATAAATGAGGAAAGGAGGGAAGCGAAAGGCAGGGGAGAAAAAGAAAGATACACCCAATTGAATGCAGAATTCCAGAGAATAGCTAGAAGAGATAAGAATGCCTTCTTAAATGAACAGTGCAAAGAAATAGAAGAAAACAATAGAAAAAGGAGGACCAGAGATCTCTTCAAGAAAATTGGAGAAATGAAGGGAACATTTCATGCAAAAATGGGCATGAAAAGGACCAAAATGGCAGGGACCTAACAGAGGCAGAAAAGATTAAGAAGAGGTAGAAAAATTACACAGAAGAAGGACATTATCACATGGCTCGCCTGCGGTATTCTAGTACGGACTTGTATGCCCTCAGGAGGACCCCCCTCCTGGGTGCGACCCGCCGCCCTTTCCAATGTTTCCCTTAAGGACGGGCCCAATTGCTGGGACCCCGAGAGGTGGTTGGGCATAGACAGGGGCCTCTGGTGGAAATATATTAAGAGGCCCCTGGTATGTTTTTAGCTGGTTGTTTTAAGGGGTTAGGGAGGGGGGTGGATGGTAGGGTTGGGTTGGAATTGGGGGGTGTTCCACCAACTGTTTGTCAGTCCGGGCCTGAAATGGGTCCCGGCAGGATGGGGATGGGGTTGGGGGCCTCTGGTTTCCCTAGCAGTGGGAATTGGGAATGGCAGCAGGCGGTTACATGGAGGGCCACATCAACATCTGGGGGTACGCCCCCGCTGTCTCCAAGTGGTGGCACGCTCCAACCCTCCGGTCAGGACCCGTTTATCTGGGAGTGAGGGGGATCAGGCCCCTGAGCTCAGGCTAGTGTACTTTAATGCGAGGTCCATTGTGAATAAGGCTCCCCTCGTTCGGGATCTGATCGAGGAGGAATTCACGGACCTGGCATGCATTACAGAAACATGGTTGGGCCCAGAGGGAGGTGTCCCTCTGACTGTACTTTGCCCTACAGGTTTCTGTGTGCTTCACCGGCCTCAGGCTCAGGGCAGGGGTGGGGGGGTGGCAGTGGTTATATGGGAGAACTTATGTCCGTGGGAGGCCACTGTTGTACAGATAGCCGGGTGTGAGTCACTCCTCCTGAGGTGTGGCCCTGGGGCTTAGTTGGGCCTGTTGCTAACATACCAGGCACCCAGCTGCGTGGCAATGGCCCTGCCCGAGCTTCTTGATGCCCTGTCAGGGTTGGCGGTTGAGTCTCCCAGACTTATAGTTCTGGGTGACTTTAACCTGCCTTCCCTGGGGGGGGTCATCAGAGTTGGCTCGGGAGTTCATGGCCTCCATGATGGCCATGGACCTGACCCAAGTAATTCAGGGTCTGACTCATGGAGGGGGTCACACACTCGACCTTGTCTTCTTATCTGGACAGTGGTTTGATGATCTGGGAGGGGGTTCTCCAACTATTGTCCCCCTGTCATGGACCGATCATTATCTCCTGCGGTTGGTCTTCTGCTTTGCCACCCCTCGCTGCTGGGCTGTGGAGCCAACCAGGTGGTTCCACCCCAGGCGCCTAATGGATCTGGAATGGTTCCAGACGGCGCTTGGGTCTATACCTATCTCCCTCACTCACAGCCCGGCCGACGCCCTATTGGATGCCTGGGAAAGGGCGGCCACTGAGGCGCTCGACCGTGTTGTACCCTTGCGACCCCTGACCCAGCACACATCCCGTTGGGCTCCATGGTTTTCTGTGGAGCTCTGGGAGATGAAGAGCTGGAGACAGGGTCTGGAGAGCTGTTGGAGATCCAGCCGGTCCGAATCTGATCGATTGCGGTTAAGAACCTCAATGAGGTCTTATCTCACCGCGATGGAGGCAGCGAAGTCTAACTACTTTGCTGCCCTCACGCAGCTTCCGCAGATAATCACCCGGCCGCCCTGTTTAGGGTCACTCGCTCCCTCCTTAATCAGGAGGTGAGGGAAAAGCCCTTGCAGGGGTGGGCCGAGGAGTTTAGTCAGCATCTGATGGATAAAATCGCTCAGATCTGGGCTGGTCTGGTCTCCGACTGGGCAGAGTCGGACGGGGGGGAGACGAGCGGTCTTGGAAATATTATCTGGGATGATTTAGATCCTGTGACTCTGGAGGAGGTGGACAGGATCATGGGGAGGTTGAGTTCCACCACATTTTTGTTGGACCCATGCCCCTCCTGGCTGGTGTATGCAGCTCGGGAGGGGACATGAGGCTGGATCCATGCAATAATAACTGCTTCCTTGAGGGAGGGTAGCTTCCCTGCCACCTTGAAGGAGGCAGTGGTGAGGCCCCTCTTCAAGAAGCCTGTCCTGGATCCAGCTGTTTTGAACAACTGTCGTCCTGTCTCCAACCTTCGCTTTGTAGTGAAGGTTGTTGAGAGCGTGGTGACACGTCAGCTCCCTCTGTTCCTGGAGGAAACTTACTATCTGGACCTGTACCAATTGGGCTTCAGGCCCGGGTACAGCACAGAGACGGCATTGGTCGTGCTGGTGAATGATCTCTGGTGGGCTCAGGACAGGGGTTGTTCCTCTGTCCTAGTCCTATTGGACCTCTCAGCGGCTTTTGATACCATTGACCATGGTATCTTGCTGCAGTGTCTCAGGGGGTTGGGAGTGGGGGGCACTGTTCTACAGTGGTTCTCCTCCTACCTCCTGGGCCGCTCGCAGTCGGTGTTGGCAGGAGGGCAGAGGTTAGCCCCGAGGCCTCTCATTTGTGGAGTTCCTCAGGGGTCAGTCCTCTCTCCCCTCTTGTTCAACATCTATATGAAGCTGCTAGGTGAGATCATTCATGGTTTTGGGGTGGGGTATCATCAGTATGCTGATGATACCCAGCTTTTTCTCTCCACCCCGAACCAACCCAGTGATGCCCTTGACGTGATGTCCCGTTGCCTGGAGGTGGTATGGGTCTGGATGGGGAGAAACAGGCTTCGACTTAATCCCGCCAAGACTGAGTGGCTGTGCATACCGGCATCTCGGATTCACCAGTCTATTCCATCGTTAATTATGGGGGGTTGAGGTGTTACCCCCATAGATAGGGCCCACAACTTGGGCATCCTCCTGGACTCATGGCTCAGTTTGGAAGATCTTATAGGAGCCGTAGCCAGGGGGGCTTTTGCCCAGGTTCGCCTGGTGCGACAGTTGTGACCCTATCTGGACCAAGACGCCCTACGTACAGTCACTCATGCGCTTGTGACCTCCCGGATAGACTACTGCAATGCTCTCTACATGGAGCTGCCCTTGAGGACCACTCGGAGGCTTCAGCTGGTGCAGAATGCGGCCGCGCGAGTTGTGATGGGGGTTTCCCGATACTCCCATGTAACACCTCTTCTCCGCGAGCTGCGTTGGCTTCCAGTTGCCCTCTGGGTGAGATTCAAGGTGCTGGTGATGACCTATAGAGCCGTAAATGGCATGGGTCCGGACTATCTTCGGGAGCACCTGCTGCCAGCATCGTCTTGTGCGCTCCCACAGGGAGGGCCTCCTCAGGGTGCCACCAGTCAGGGAGTGCCGGCTGGTGGCCCCCAGGGAGAGAGCGTTCTTGGTGGGCGCACCTGCCCTTTGGAATCAACTGCCTGTGGAAGTCCGGATGGCCCCCAACCTTCGCTCGTTTCGCTGGGACCTAAAAACTTGGCTATTCGAGCTTGCTGGCCTGGACTGAGGGTTTTGGGTTAAGGTTTTAATTTTTAATTATTTGGGGCTTTTTAATTTAATTTAATTTTAACCTGTATATATTGTACTGTTTTAATTTGCCCTGTAAACTGCCCTGAGTCCCTCAGGAAAAGGGCGGTATATAAATTGAAACAAATAATTAAAATAAATAAATAAATATACAAGAATGCACTTAATGTCCCTGATAACCATGATGAGGTGGTCACTGACCTCGAGCCAGATACCCTAGATTGTGAAGTGAAGTGGGCCTTAGGAAAGCTGAGCAACTAGAAAGCTAGTGGAGGTGACAATATTCCAGCTGAGCTATTCAAAATCTTAAAAGACAATGCAGTAAAAGTGCTAGATGATACCACTTTAATGGCAAAAAGTGAAAAAGAACTAAAGAGCTTCTTGTTGTGGGTGAAGAAGAAGAGTGCAAAGTTGGGTTGAAACATTAAGAAAACCAAAATCATGGTATCTGGCCCTCTCAATTCCTGGCAAATAGATGGGGAAGAGGTAGTGACAGATTTTATTTTCCTGGGCTCCAAGATCACCACAGACGGGGACTGCAGCCAAGAAATTAAAAGACACTTTCTCCTGGGGAGGACAGCCATGGCAAATCTAGACAGCACACTAAAAACCAGAGACATCACCCTGTCAACAAAAGTGCGTATAGTCAAGGCCATTGTCTTCCCAGTTGCAATGTATGGCAGTGAAAGTTGGACCATAAGAAAGACTGAGTGCCAGAGAATTGAGGCCTTTGAATTGTGGTGCTGGAGAAGACTCCTGCGAGTCCCTTGAACTGAAAGACGATCAAACCAGTCAGTCCTAGAGGAGATCAACCCTGACTGCTCTTTGGAAGGCCAGATCCTGAAGTTGAAACTCAAATACTTCTCTCTAATGAGAAGGAAGGACTCACTGGAGAAGAGCCTAATGCTGGGAAAGGTTGAGGGCAAGAGAAGAATGGGACAACAGAGAATGAGGTGGCTGGATGGAGTCACTGAAGCAGTAGGCATGAGACTAAATGGACTCCAGAAGATGGTAGAGGACAGGAAGGCCTGGAGGAACATTGACCATGGGATCGCAATAGGTCGGACACAACTTTGCAACTAACAGTACAACTGTCCATGGGATTATCATGGCAAAGATACTGGAGTGGTTGGCAGCAAGACTTTTAGTAGGGCAGTATTGGAAGAAGGAAGAACTGCCGACTATAGAAGAATGGACTTTAAAAGTTTCCAACCTGGCGGAAATGGCAAAGATCTCAGCGTACTTGAAAGACCATTCGCAACAGAGATATATTGTGGAGTGGAAAAATGGATTGATTATATCCAGAATAAATATGGGACTAAAAAGTTTCACTTAGCATTTGAATAAGTATTGATGTGATATTTATATTGCTTGTAGTTATTTTATAAGAGTTAAAGTGCGATAGATTTAATAGTTTATTGTTGTTTGCATATGGTAGACTATGATTGTTTGTACTTTTATACCTTGTATTTAGCTCTGGGAAGTCGGGGAGGGGGGAGGGGGAGGGAGGGAGGTGTTGGGGAGGGTTGGGAAGAGGGGAGGGGGTTGGGAGGGGTTTTGTTTTGTTTTGTTAAAAATAAAATGTACTGTAAAACTTTTCAATAAAAAAAAGATACTGGAGTGGTGTAGTATGAAAGGAGACTCACATGAATCTTGAGCAGCTGTGTGTTTATTGGTTAACATTCACTCATATATGTGTGTCTTAAACAAAAGCTTTAGCAGTTAAACATTAACAGTTTACATGCCATCCCGAAATTGGTTGTTTTTCCTTATCTATTGCTTATCCCTTTCAATTAACACAAGGATTAATATATGATCCAGTTTCCTGCATTCCATAAGCTTATCTTTCTAATTTATGATCTCGTTTCTTGCATGTTATCTCAAGCCCACTCTGTACACATCCTTTGCAGTCCCTGTCTGAGGTTTGCCATCCAAAACACGAACGTGCAAAATATGTACTTCAAGATGGACTCAGGAAACATGCTACAGAGTGGGTTGCCATTTCCTTCTCCAGTGTATCACGTTTTGTCAGAACTCTCTCCTATGACCTGTCTGTCTTGGGTGGCCCTGCATGGCATAGCTCATAGCTTCATCGAATTATGCAAGCCCCTTTGCCACGACAAGGCAGTAATCCATGAAGGGGAATATACATCTTACCATCCTGAAAATACATGTGTACAGGTAGTCCTCAACTTATTACCACAAGTGAGCCCAAAATTTCTATTGCTAAGCAAGACATTTGTTAAATGAATTTTTCCCCATTTTATGACCTTTCCTGCCACATTTGTTAAGTGAATCACTGCAATTGTTAAGTTAGTAATATGGTTGTTAAGTGAATCTAGTTTCCCCATTGACTTTTCTTGTCACAAAAGGTGATCACATGATCATGGGACACAGCAACCATCATAAATATGAACTACTTACCAAGCATCTGAATTTTGATCACATGATCATGGGGATGCTGCAAAGGTCTTAAGTGTGAAAATGGTCATAAGTCACTTTTTCAGTGTTGTTTTAACTGCGAACAATTAGTAAACAAACTGTTGTAAGTGGAGGACAACCTGTATTCAATTTTTGTTTTTAAATCATATCAGCTGCCTTGAAGAACCAGTTTGGTATGGTGATTAAAGGCAGCAGACTTGGGAAATCATGACTTCTAACCCTGTCTTGGGTATGGAGCCAGTTGTGTGAGGTTAGACCAGTCACACTTTCTCAAGCCAAGCAAGAAGATGAGGACAAACCACTTCTGAAAATGCTTCCAAGAATATTACAGATATGGGCACTACTTGACTAGTGCAAGCAGCAGTCAAGATTAACTGGAAAGTAGATGCAGATACACACAAGAACACAGATTCATACATACAAAGTTGCCTTGAGTGCTCATCTATACCAACAGCTGAAGTCTGAATCAATCACTCAATTAATCAGACAAACCAATAAAGCCAGACAGCAGGGGGCAGCCTCTTTTGATCTTTGGTGATAAACCATGTAATTCAGATTCAATGTGTCAGGCAGAAATAACAGAAAACAGATGGGGTATTTTGAAAATTAAGTCTTTAAGCAGCCCCTTTTCCATATACAATGCTTCCTTACTTGAGCTTAGAAAATATCAGTGAAACATACTAGAATTACTAATGGGCAAAAATTAATAATAATTAAAAAATCAGTTTGTTCACAAAGAAACAAGAAGACTGGAAGCTTGTACCCAGGAGACAGGCTAACGGTTTCTGTAAGAACCTGCATCAACTAGATCTCCCAAGAAAGCAGAACTCTTGAAACAAGCATTGTCCCAAAAGGAACTTTTATTAAGAGTAAGTGATGGCAAGAGAGCAAAGCAAGGTCTAAGGATTTGGCTTGTAAAGGATTACATCAAAAAGGCAATTCAAAATTCCTCCCCCCAGTGTTCAACTGTCCAGTTGAAATCCAGCCAATGCACAGATGCCACAGTGTTATGAGAAGCTGGAGATATAGTGCTCATCTAAAAGGTGTCTCTTGGTTCCGTTTTCCCAATGGTCCCAGGCTCCATTGTCTGGAGATAAGGCAGATGTTTTCAGGTCACATTCCTCTTCCTCAGAGGGAGGGCACCTCATACAAAGCAGAGTATAGCTAATAATAATCCCCATGCAAGCACCCTCCCCCAACAGTATGGAAAGCCCTGAAAATACATAGGCAAAAGCAAGAAAGGGGGAGAGTGAAGGATTAAGACAAATATATTTGAGGGACTCTGACATTCACCCCCCTCCCCAATAGAAAGACAAATCCACCTGTAAAAAAAGAGGAAGGGGAAAAGGAGAACAAAAAGAAACACATTAATCAGATTATCAGGACAGTGTGTATGGAAGCATTTAAACAATATAGGGGCTGGACATGTTTCTTATAAACCCACTCATTCTGTGAAGCAGGCTAGTCTTTTCAGGCCACTAAGTACTGTGTGGACCAGTGATGTTTTCAAAAATCTAAAATATCTTTAATTTCAAAGTGTTGCTCACCCTCAACCATAATAGGTTGAGGGGCCAGAGTGGTAATAGGTTGTAGTTTGGATGTGACCTCTGGTTTCAATAAGCTACAATGGAAAACTGAGTAAATTTGTCTCAAACTCTTAGGGATTTCCAGCTCCTCTGTAACAGGGTTAATAATGTGTTTAATAGGAAATGGACCAATAAACTTTGGCCCCAGTTTCTTAGATGGCTGCAATGACTGTAAAAATCTACTGGAAAGATAAACTCTATCTCCAACATGGAAAGGCTTAGGCTCCATTCTCTTTTTCTCATCCTGTGCCTTATAAGCTTCCCTAGCCTCATCCAAAGCTTTTCTAACTACTGGCCAGATGTTCTGCAACTGATGAACCCACTCCTTAAGGGAAGGAATGCCAGGTTTGTTGGCAGGCAATTCAGGCATAGAAGGGAAACTCTGTCCATTAGCCACTTGGAAAGGAGTGAACCCAGTAGTGGAGTTTATTGCATTGTTGTAACCACTTCAGCAAATGGCAACATATCAGTCCAATTGTCCTGCTGATAATTAATAAAACAAAAGAGGTATTGTTTTAGAACTGAGTTCATTTGTTCTGTCCCCGCATTCGTTTGAGGATGATGACTAGATGACAGTCCCTGATCTGAACCTAAAAGGTCCAGAAAGGCCCTCCAGAACTTAGAGATGAATTGAACACCCTATTGGATATTATGCATTTAGGAGCACCATGAAGGCAATAAGTATGGTGCACAAACAGCTTAGCCAAAGTCTTCTGACATGGGATAAAATGGGCTTGTTTAGAAAATAAGTCAGTGACAACCCAAATGATAGCATTTCCTATGCTGTTGGGCAGCTCCACAATAAAATCCATAGAGATCTCCAGGGTACTGAAGGGCTCATTACCATCCTTCTACAGCACCTTCTTGAACTCTAAAGATGAGGGTTTCTTAGTCTGTGTCCTTGTAGTGGCTGGGGCAGCCAATTGCTGTGGGGAAAGAAGAGGTTTAACTACTTCTGCCTTCACACTGTTATATTGTGGCATTCGTGGCAAAGCATCTGCCAGGAACTTTGCACCCCCTGGCAGATAGTGGATGGAGAAGTTAAAATGATGGAAGTGCTGGGCCCAGTGTGCCTGTTTGGGGGACAACCTCCTGGTTTTTTTCCCCCCAAAGCTTCAAGATTCTTATGATCAGTCCAGACCTGGAAAGAGATTTTACTCCCTTCTAGGAAATGCTTCCGGGTTAAGAGGGCCCATCTCACTGCATAGGCTTCCTTTTCCCAAGCTGCCCAT
Organism: Vipera ursinii; assembly: GCF_947247035.1. NCBI lineage: Eukaryota > Metazoa > Chordata > Lepidosauria > Squamata > Viperidae > Vipera > Vipera ursinii. Next base: position 80,439,442 of record NC_139514.1, on the reverse strand, counting down.
TGTTGTTCAGTCTCTGACAACTTTTCTGATGTGTAAGCACAGAGCTGCAACTGGCCCTGCTGGTTTTTCTGCAGCAACACCACCTCCACTGCCACATCACTAGTGTCCACCTGAATCACAAATGGCTTTTCTGGGTCCAGGTGTTTCAACACTGGTTCCACGAAAAAAGCCTCCTAAGTTTCTCAAATGCGGCTTAGCATTCAGCTGTCCATTTTAGTGGTGGGCCAGGTTTTGGTTTACCCCTCCCTTAGTTTTCAATAAGTTTGTAATAGGGAGTGTGATCTGAGCAAATACGGGGATAAATTGCTGGTAAAAGTTGGTAAATCCCAGAAAGCTCTGCAGCTGCTTCCTGGTGTGGGAAGGAGTCCATTCCATGATAGCCTGCACCTTTTCTGGGTCCATCTCCACCCCCTTGTGAGAAATGTCATAGCCCAGATACTCAATTCTATCTTTATGAAATTCACACTTTGAGAGCTTGGTGTATAGTTCAGCAGCTCGGAGTGTTTTTAAGACTGCCCTGACTAATTTCACATGTTCTGCCTTAGTTTTGGTGTAAATCAGGATATCACCAAATACACCAGGAGGACCTCATTGATCAGTTGCATGAACACTGCAGGGGCTCCCTGTAGCCCAAAAGGGAGCACTCTGACCTGGAAGCAACCTAAGGGACAATTGAAAGCAGTCTTTCATTCGTCTCCCTCCTTAATCCTGATGTGATAATAGGCTTCTCGCAGGTCTAGCTTAGAAAAATTGTTCCCTTTTGCCATTGGGCTAACATGTCCCTCATGAGTGGCAGGGGATACACATTCTCCACAGATACCACATTCAGAATGCTCTGAAGCTCTTGCTCGCAGCACGGAGGCTATTTCCTGCTTCGGACCCTCTGTTCTATTTCCAGCCAACCCCAGGGGAGGCACTCTCTTCCTTGGGAACCTTAGCTTCCCCTCTCTCCAGTCAATTAAGGGGTTCCATTTCTTTAACCAAGTTATCCCAAGGACCAGGGGTCATTCCATGCCAGGAGTCATGATGAATACTAAAGTTTCTGAGTGGCTTCCCAGGGGTTCGGTGACAATACTTGCAGGGTTACCCCCTGCTATGGACCTATCAAGCTGGCAAAAAGCAATGAGGTCCTTGAGTTTTCTTAGGGAAGGCCCCAGTTTTCCAACTAAGTTAGGACTTATCAGGCACTGTGTGCAACCCAAGTCCAACAGAGAGGTTAGGGCCATTTTCCTGCCCCTGCCCAGAATCATCAGTTCTATGGACATGGGTATGGGTTCAATTGGCCCGCTTACCAATGGGTCATCATTGTAATCACTCTCTGATGTCCCTGACTCATCATCTGGTGGGGTTAGAACTCTACCCCACACCTTGGGGCTTGGGGGAGCTCTACGACCTCTGTAGACTTCAGGGCTGTGTATTTTGAGTGCTGGGTGGACTTGCTGCTTAGCTTCTCCCTAGAGTTGCAATCCAACTTCCTCACTGGGGTCTTGCTATGGTACTCTGTGGTGCAATGGCCCTCCTTTCTGCACTTGAAGCAGGTGGTAGAACATGGTTGGGGTGTGGAGGCTTTGTCATTTCTCCCTTTCTCTCAGGCAGGCTTCATCTTCCCTGCTTCATCTTCCCTGTACAGGTTTTGTGTCTGGTCAATTTGCACCTCTTTGGCCAGGAGACACCATTTGTAGAAACAAGTGGGTGCTCCATGAACCACACAGGTGTTGTACAGGTTGTCATGCAGCCCATCCTAGAAACAGTTTATCAGGATGTCCTCGGGCTACTCAGGTGACAAGCCAAGTCTTGAAACTCCTCTGTATATTTGGCTACTGGACAACACCCCTGTTTTACAATTTTGATGTGATCCCTAGCTTTCCGGTCTGCTAGGCAATGTTCAAAACGATGTCTCAGTGTGGTCATGAAGCGGTTAAAGCTCTGAAGCTTGGGAGCATTGCAGTTATATAGGTCACCATCCCCCAGGGCTAGGGTGATGACCTGGATCTTGGCTGTATCATTGGGTGAGGACATGAGCCAGGAAGAAATCCAACTGCTGGGGATCCCCATCGAATTTGACTCCCAACGGAACCAGCTTTGATTCCTGTGGGGGAGTTCTCTCTTTGGGTGGTCATGAGGTCTGAGCTTTCTGGGGGCTTGCTCACTGCCACACTGCCAGAGTAGCCTCTACATCCCTGTTGTACCTGCAGCCCCACTCTGCCATCTCCACTAATGCCTCCTCGCCTTCTCCACTTCCAACCTCCTCTGCTGATTCTTCCTCCTTTTCTGGGAGGCTCAAGGATTTGGTTTTTAGGTCCTTGAAAGCTTCCACCATGTACTGAATGGCTCTTCAGAATCTCCTGCATTGGGTACGAATGTAGGTCCAGATCTTCATCATTGGACAGCGGCCCTATCTTTTTTTGTGAGTCTTTTCCCCACCACCTCGGGTAAGAGTTACTGTTTGGGATCTTTCTTCCCAGTCTTCTCTGCTCCCAACACTGAGTGACCATCTTGGCCTTGAGGGGTCTTCTAGGGCAGTGGCTTCCTCCACCCAGATGGAGGTGGCTTCTCCGGGATAAATCTGAATGGCTACCTCACTGCAGTTTTCAGTTTCAACTTCTCCTGTTTTGCTGCCATGCAGAGACATGCTGTGCACAGCTCCCCTCGTTAGGGCAGATGCCTCTCTGGGTTGGGCACTACTGCAGACCTTATGTAAGGACCTGCCTCAAATACATCTCCCAAGAAAGCAGAACTCTTGAAACAGGCATTGTCTCAAAAGGAACTTTTATTGAGAGTTAGTGATGGCAAGAGAGCAAAGCAAGGTCTAAGGATTTGGCATGTAAAGGATTACATCAAAAAGGCAATTCAAATCTGCTCCCCCCAGTGTCCCACTGTCCGGTTGAAATCTAGCCAATCCACAGGTGCCACAGTGTTATGAGAAGCTGGACATTTAAGACCCATCTCAAGGTCTCTTTCGGTTTCATTTACCAATGGTTCCAGGCTCCATTATCTGGAGATAAGGTAAATGTTTTCAGGTCACATTCCTGTTGCCCAGAGGGAGAGCAAAGTTAATAATCCCCATGCAAGCATCCTCCTCCAACAGTATGGCAAGCCCCGAAAATATATAGGCAAAAGCAAGAAAGAGGGAGAGGGAAGGATTAAGGCAAATACACTTGAGGGTCTCTAACAGTTTCATTACTATAGCAATGTGGAGGCAGCCTGTGTATCTTGGTTTTATGGTACACCTGGGAGCACATCATTTTTTGCCACCTTTGTTTATTTAACAGTATTTTATTTGGGGGGGAAAAAATAAAGAAACCTGGCAACATTATACAACCACCATTAGATGGCAGCATGATCTTCTAATAGAATACTGTAACTCAGTGCAGTTTAGGGCTGAAAGCATCATGGATTCATTTTACTTTTGGGGAGGTGGGGGAGGGTTAGTGATTTATAAGCAGAAGAAATGTCATTTTTAAACTGCCTCTAATTAAATATTTTCCATGACAAAGCATGCATAGAAACAAGAGCAGCATAACTTGGATAAGACAGTTAAACCTAGAAAATGACTTGTGCTGGTTGAGAACCTGCAGAATATACTTTTAAATAGCTTGCTAATATTGCATTCATAGTGATTTTGTATAATTTGACTGAATTTTCTGTCTGTGTGAATAGCCTGACAGAAGAAGGGTAATTGATCAGAACAAAAGCCAGCATGTTGCTAATCCTACAATGTCACCTTTCAAGGGGGCTCTGTAACCGGAACCAAATTCTCCTTCAAATAGATATCTCATGAGCTGGAGAACTGTAGCTGATTTGTGTGCTTTCGTGTATACATAATTAACAGAAAATGGCATAAAAGCTGCATGAATATGTTGGACATGTTGCACTTGCATCTTAGCAGTGTGCTTGATAAGACAGGAAGGAGGTGCTCTTAGACTGTGTGGGAGAAATAGAGGCTTAGTCAATTCCTGGCAAGTTTAACAAGCTGGAACATAAAAGCAAGCAACTTTTTATGTTGCTGAGCGATTCTAAGGCATCAACCACATATGCAAATATGAACGATGGGCAGCTTTGCTTAAAATTATTGTGTACTTCTAAAGCACTGTAGAAACCCCTTTGTGCTTTGGGACTTCTAATTTCTCCAGGTTCCTTGGTGCTTGTATCTTTCAAGTTTTCAGGGAGTAATGAATTGTGCACCCCAGATACAAATGTTGAGAAGTAATAATGAATAGAAAAATCAATATTTCTGCCAATAATTAAACTACTTGGATACTGGGATTTCGATTGCCAATGTGCCAAATTAGGCCTTCTGTTTCAAGATGACACATAAAATCAAGTCATGGTTTGTATCCAAGAAAAATTAGCAAGGATGATACAGAGAATATATTTTGTGTAATAGAACAGTCATGTCAAACTCGCAACGTTGCATGACGTTGTGTGGGCGTGGTTTCATTGTGATGCGTTCGGCCTGTGGACCGCAGTTTGACACTCCTGATTTAATAGATCATCTATGTATCCAATTTAGTGATTTTTCTGATTCTATTTTGAGATCTACATCTTCATTTATGGAGGGAGAGCATGCTAAGGCACTGGAAAATGAATGAATTTTTGTACTTATCAATGAATTTCCTTTTTACTTGTCTGTCTATTTCTATCTATCTATCTATCTATCTATCTATCTATCTATCTATCTATCTATCTATCTATCATTTATTTATTTATTGGCCACCCATCTTATTATCGGATAACTCTGTGTTGGTTACAATTTCATCTTAGTTAAAACATAAAATGTTAAGCCGTTACAACCAAGGACACATGGGGAGGGTCGGAGCAGAGTGGGGGAAGGTGGGATCTGTTATTACTCAATCAACCACCTCCATTATGCTTATCCCCCATTGGCACAACCATGTCTTTAGGCCCTTACGAAAAGATAAGAGGGTTGGGACCAATCTCACATCAGGGGGCAAGATGTTCCAGAGAGCAGGAGCAACAGCAGAGAAGGCCCTCTTCCTGGACCCAGCCAGCTGGAATACTTGGGCTGATGGGACCTGCAGCATATCTCCTCTGCTGGCCCAAGTGGTGTGGGCCAAACCCAGTGGGGTAAGACGGTCCCTCAAGTAACCTGGACCCATGCCATGAAGGACTTTAAAGGTGATCAGTAATACTTTGAATTGTACCCAGAAGCATCCTCGAACAGATGTTATGAGTCCAGGAGAACCCCCCAAGTTGTGGACTGGGTCTTTCTGGGGCAGTGCCACCCCATCCAGAGTCAGAGATGACAAATCCGTATGAAGAAAGAATGCTTGCTGAAATAAAGCAAAAGAAATTGTGGATGAGAAAAAAACTGCACATAAAAGAATGTTTGTGGTAAAAATTACAAGAAAAACTTTATAGTGCATATAGAAAAAGATAGAATGTATTAAAACAGAGCAAGGAAGTTGAATATTTAAAAAGCAGAGAAATTAAAGAATGATTTTGATGGGCATTTTTTTAAAAAAATGTTTTGGGAGTATGTGAAAAGGGCTACCCAGGAAGTCTCCAGGAAAATGAAGAAATTAAAACAAAAGTGATCACATGGCTTGGGATGAAAATGAAGGCAGAGTACTTGATGGAGTATACCTGAAAGGGTGGCTGAGAATGATATGGATTATCTGTACAGAGCAGAACTTACATGAATGCTAAACTCCTTCTAAACTGGTGAATCTATGCATGAACTATAGTGACAGTGTTGGAAAAATGATATCTATGCAGGTAAAGATACATATTGGGGGGTGCATTAAAATATAGATATTCTACAATTAATCCTTTACCATTTGTTTAGTGATCATTCAAAATTACAATGGCACTAAAAAGAGTGACTTGCAACAGCTCCTCATTCTTATGACTGTCATAGTATGCCCGAGGTTATATGATCAAAATTTGGGTGATTGGCAACTGGCATGCATTTATGACAGTTGCAGCATCCCATGGTCATGTGGTCAGCATTTGTGACCTTCTTAGCTGGCTTCCGACAAACAAAGTGTCAGAGCACTCACAGTCTTATTGCGCAGAGATAACCTAGAAGTAAACACAGTAAGGTAAAAGGTAAAGGTTCCCCCGCACATGCGTGCTAGTCGTTTCCAACTCTAGGGGCCGGTGCTCATCTCCGTTTCAAAGCCGAAGAGCCAGCGCTTGTCCGAGAACATCTCCGTGGTCATGTGGCCGGCATGACTAGATGCCAAAGGCGCACGGAACGCTGTTACCTTCCCACCATAGTGGTCCCTATTTTTCTACTTGCATTTTTACGTGCTTTCGAACTGCTAGGTTGGCAGAAGCTGGGATGAGTAACACTCTGCTACGCGGCACTCGGGATTCGACCCGCCAAACTGCCGACCTTCTGATCGACAAGCTCAGCGTCCTAACCCACTGAGCCACCACATCCCTCAAACACAGTAAACAGTGGTCCTTCATGGATTACTGCCTTGTCATGGCGAAGGGACTTGCGGAATTCAGTGAAGCTATGAGCTATGCCATGCAGGGCCACCCAAGATGGAAAGGTCATAGCAGAGAGTTCTGACAAAACGTGATCCACTGGAGAAGGAAATGGCAACCCACTCCAGTATCTTTGCCATGAAAACCTTATGGACAGTACCAAAAGGCAAAACGATATGACGCTGGAAGATGAGCCCCTCAGGTCGGAAGGCGTCCAATATGCTACTGGGGAAGAGCAGAGGGCTAGTACTAGTAGCGCCAGAAAGAATGAAGTGACTGGGCCAAAGCCGAAAGGACGCTCAGCTGTGGATGTGTCTGGTGGTGAAAGAAAAGTCCAATGCTGTAAAGATTTTTCTCCATAGGAACCTGGAATGTAAGATCCATGAATCAAGGAAAGCTGGACGTGGTCAAACAAGAGATGACAAGACTGAACATCGCCATCTTAGGTATCAGTGAACTAAAATGGACAGGAATGGGTGAATTTAATTCAGATGACCATCAGGTATACTACTGTGGGCAAGAATCCCTCAGAAGAAATGGAGTAGCCTTCATAGTCAATAAAAGAGTAGGAAAAGCAATACTGGGATACAATCCTCAAAATGACAGTGATCTCAGTTCGAATCCAAGGCAAACCATTCAGTATCACAGTAGTCCAAGTCTATGCCCCAACCACCAGTGCTGAAGAGGATGAAATTGACTGGTTCTATGAAGCCCTACAGCACCTTATAGTACTAACACCAAAAAATGATGTCCTTATCATCATGGGGGATTGGAATGCTAAAGTAGGAAGCCAAAAGATAACTGGAATAACAGGCAAGTTTGGCCTTGGAGTACAAAATGAAGCGGGGCACAGGCTGATAGAATTTTGTCAATAGAATACGATGGTCATAGCAAACACTCTTTTCCAACAACCCAAGAGACGGCTCTACACATGGACATCACCAGATGGTCAACACAGAAATCAGATTGACTATATGCTCTGCAGCCAAAGATGGAGAAGCTCTATACAGTCAGTAAAAACAAGAGCAGGAGCTGACTGTGGCTCAGACCATGAGCTTGAGAGGTAGCAACTAAAACCATCCCAAAGAAAAAGAAATGCAAGAAAGCAAAATGGCTGTCTGAGGAAGCTTTGCAAATAGCTGAGGAAAGGAGGGAAGCGAAAGGCAAGGGAGAAAAAGAAAGATACGCCCAATTGAATGCAGAATTCCAGAGAATAGCTAGAAGGGATAAGAATGCCTTCTTAAATGAACAGTGCAAAGAAATAGAAGAAAACAATAGAATAGGGAGGACCAGAGATCTTTTCAAGAAAATTGGAGAGATGAAGGGAACGTTTAATGCAAAAGTGGGCATGATAAAGGACCAAAATGGCAGGGACCTAACAGAGGCAGAAGAGATTAAGAAGAGATGGCAAAATTACACAGAAGAACTATACAAGAATGAGCTTAATGTCCCTGATAATCACAATGAGGTGGTCACTGACCTCGACCAGACATCCTAGAATGTGAAGTGAAGTTGGCCTTAGAAAAACCGAGCAACAACAAAGCTAGTGGAGGTGACAGTATTCCAGCTGAGCTATTCAAAATCTTAAAAGATGATGCAGTAAAAGTGCTACACTCAATTTGCCAGCAAATTTGGAAAACTCAACAGTGGCCACAGGATTGGAAAAGGTCAGTTTACATTCCAATTCCAAAGAAAGGCAGTGCCAAAGAATGTTCAAACTATCGCACCATTGCACTCATTTCACATGCTAGTAAAGTTATGCTTAAAATCCTACAAGCTAGACTTCAGCAGTATGTGGATCGAGAACTACCAGAAGTGCAGGCAGGATTTCGAAGAGGCAGAGGAACTAGAGATCAAATTGCCAACATACGCTGGATCATGGAGAAAGCTAGAGAGTTCCAGAAAAACATCTACTTTTGCTTCATTGACTATGCTAAAGCCTTTGATTGTGTGTGTTAGGCATATGGTGTTAGCCTACAATGTTGGGTTGAAAATATATTAATATATATTAACCATAATGCTATGACTTTAAGAAGTTAATTGGCCAATGGGTGTGTAAGTGTTCTCATGGCCATAAGAGGAAGCTAGGAACGTAGCTTCTCTCTCTCTCTGAATTCACTGATCTCTACTATTACTGTTTTTGCTCTGCTGTCGGTTTACTACTGTTGTAAACCTGAACTGTGTATTGACCTCTGGACCGGTAAGAAGACTTTGTAGTTTGGATTACTCCTTGGACTGTTGCCATTGTGTATGACCTGGACTGTTTATTTTTGAATGTGCATTTTTGTTTTTACACCACCCTCAAAGTAAAATACTTTTTGCTTTTACAACTCGGTGTACTCCTGTGTGTGACTCTTACTTCTCTCAGTACTCTTCCTTGTCTGTGCAATTCCTTGATAGCACAAGGAGATCTCTGCACAACAAATTCCTTAACAGTGTAGATCATAACAAACTGTGGCAAGTTCTTAAAGAGATGGGAGTACCAGACCATCTTATTTGTCTCTTGAGAAACCTATATGTGGGTCAGGAATCAACAGTGAGAACTGGACACGGAACCACTGATTGGTTCAAAATTGGGAAAGGAGTCCGGCAAGGCTGTATACTGTCACCCTGCCTATTTAACTTATATGCAGAGCACATCATGAGAAAGGCAGGGCTAGATGAATCAAAAGTTGGAATTAAGATTGCCGGAAGAAATATCAACAACCTAAGATATGCAGATGATACCACTCTAATGGCAGAAAGTGAAGAAGAACTAAAGAACCTCGTTTTACATGTGAAGAAGGAGAGTGCAATACGTGGGTTGAAACTTAACATTAAGAAAACCAAGATCATGGCATCCAGGCCTCTCAATTCCTAGCAAATAGATGGGGAAGAAATGGAGGTAGTGACAGATTTTATTTTCCTGGGCTCCAAGATCACTGTAGATGGGGACTGTAGCCAAGAAATTAAAAGACGCCTGCTCCTTGGGAGGAAAGCAATGGCAACTCTAGACAGCACACTAAAAAGCAGAGACATCATCCTGTCAACAAAAGTGTGTATAGCCAAGGCTATGGTCTTCCCAGTTGCAATGTATGGCAGTGAAAGCTGGACCATAAGAAAGGCTGAGCGCCAAAGAATTGAGGCCTTTGAACTATGGTGCTGGAGAAGACTCCTGCGAGTCCCTTGGACTGCAAGGCGATCAAACCGGTCAGTCCTAGAGGAGATCAACCCTGACTGCTCTTTAGAAGGCCAGATCCTGAAGCTAAAACTCAAATACTTTGGCCACCTAATGAGAAGGAAGGACTCACTGGAGAAGAGCCTAATGCTGGGAAAGATTGAGGGCAATAGAAGAAGGGGACGACAGAGAATGAGGTGGCTGGATGGAGTCACTGAAGCAGTAGGCGTGAGCTTAAATGGACTCCAGCAGATGGTAGAGGACAGGAAGGCCTGGAGGAACGTTGTCCATAGGGTCGCGATGGGTCGGATAGGACTTCGCAGCTAACAACAAAAATATTAAATGGTGGTCTATTTTACACTATCTACAATATCATATACCATGAACAATATACATATATGTGTTAATACAGCAGGTTCCAACACACCACAGTTACAGCAGGAAACAGAAGAGAGAGAACACATTTGCGGAGCCTTCTCCTTTATACAAGGCTCTTAAAGAAACACAGACCCAGCTGGCTCTTAAAGAGATATAGACCCTGCTGAGTCATTCCCATCATTACATCATACATCTTACATCAGCTGTTTAGTTTCTAAATCATTACCTTGACACAAAGTCAAAGGGGGAAGCAGGATTGCTTAATGACCTCATCATTCACTTAACAACTGCAGTGATTCACTTAACAACTGTTCCCAAAAAGGGTGTAAAATTGAGCATGAGTCACTTAATAGCTGACTTGCTTAGCAACAGAAACTCTAGTTACAATTGTGGTTGTATGTTGAGGACTACCTGTATGCTAATGGAGAGTCCACAAAACTTATATAAATTTGAAGAATGCACATGTGCTTGCCAATTTGAAAAATGCCATACAAAGGGAAAGAAAAACGCAAAAAGTATACGGAGATTAGTTGATTATATATGCGTGGCAAAATCTTTGGGAAAACAATTAAAACACTTTAAAAGATTCCCTGGGGTGCCAGAATTTGTAAAAGAAAATCTCTTGTTGAATTAGTCTCATCTGAAGATCATAAGTAACATGCTTACTACTTTTAAGACTATTAGGCACTGATTTATTAATATGGGATATTCCAGCTCTTTATTGTAATTATTGCAAATAACAATATCCATCTTATCTATGTAATATTTATAATATCATTTAGAACAATACTTTAACTTAGAATAAATAAACACAAATTAATAGTACAGCATTTTAAGGAGATGATCATATATCTGGATTAAATTGTGAAATCAAGAGGTACTTTAGTTGAGTAAACTTCCACTTTCAATTTTGATGTGAATATTGTGCAATCTGAATTATTACTACCGTACTTATGCACAACTTCCTCCCCTCAAATGGAGTCCAAAGAAATGGAGTCACAGCAATTTTATAGTCTTAATCCCTGGCATTGCACATAGAAACTGATCAACATTAAGATCAACAGCCAGACTATAGGGTAATTAATGGAAAATGTTATCTTTCCATCGTAGTAATATCAATCTTTTTTATAGCTGCAAAAATCACATGATATCTATAGTATTCATACTATGTGAATTTAATTAAGAACAGTGTAAATATCCAAACAAACCCCATCAGTTTTTCAAAATAAGATTACAGTATGAGATCACCTTTAACCTAATCTCACAGCACATTCACAGATGGTGTGTTTGGAGTTTTAAATGAGTATATAGATAGGAATAGGAACAGTTTTAGAACTGATTTCAATGGTTGGGGAAGGGGTTTGGTATATTAGCATGAGTATTTATGGCTTTATCTCCCATTATAATTCTTGCTAATAGTCATTTAGGTGCTGAATTTTACCACAGCATGTTAGTCCATACATAACTGTGGGTAATGCATTCAGCTTTAAACTGTTAAGAAGACAACAAACTGCTGAAATTTTGAAAGCGTATGGTTGAGTCACTGAAACATATCATTCAAACTGCTTCTGTGCTTTTTTATTCAGATGATTTCTACAAAATTCAAAGGAAGTTTGATGACTTTAATTTCAAGCCATATTTGGTGAGGGTTGGATTTATAGTATATGATACAATAAATCTGCTACTTTGTAGAGCTATTTTGAAGATATTTGATATCTGTATCTGAAGTGTTCATCTGAGGAACTACATTAAATTATATTAAATAGGAGATATGGGGTAAAAATGTTTAAGGTTAACTACAATGAAACAAAGAACAAATCATACCTGAACATACAACTGAAGGAAGATCTTCTAAAATTATACACGATGTGGAGCAAATAACAGAATAATGGAGTAACATAGTTGGAAGGGACCTTGGAGATCTTCTAATCCAACCCACTGCTCAGGCAGGAAACCCTATACCATTTCAGACAAATGATTGTCCAATCTCTTCTTAACAACTTTCAGTGATGGAGCACTCATAACTTCTGGAGGCAGGTCATTCCACTGATTAACCTTCCCAGATAAATTAAGAGATATAAAATAAAATAGGTGCCAGAAAATATACTTTATCTCTCAAATAAACTTGAGAAATTACCAAAAAAGATATATGGCAATAGCCTACAGCGGTAGATAAACTCATAAAGAATTGGCTGATCTCTGACAAGTAGCTATGATAGTGTAACACCATTTCCATGCCCAGAGGCAGTATGCATCAAACAAAAAAATTGGTGAGGGGAAAAATATGGGGGAACTCTTTTGCCATCAAATAGTGCTTATTAGCTTTTATGAAGCACAGAGTTAGTGTTGGAAACCTAAGCCTGGAAATCTAATTGGAAAAGTTGTTTGATCCTAAGTGGCTCTTCTTGTGGTCCTACAGGATGTACTCAGCAAATAACTGAATATATCTGCTTGGATTTTCCCTACTTTTTTGTTTTCACAGCTACAGTTCTATGTCTTAAAGTAAAGACATACATCCTCTTACTCCCAGCACTGTTGTAATAATGTTAAAAGCTGGCTGATCCCACTCTACCTGGCCTTGACAAGCCAAGAGCGCAAGTGGGTCAGAAATGATTGAATATCCCATAATGCTGAGTGTCATGTCCCATTTTCTTGGTGAGTTAAGAATGAAACTTGCAGATCGAAGAGCATGAATACACGCACGCACGCACGCACACAACACACACATGCAGTCAGTTGCTGACAAGTCTATAATCCCCATCTGAAAAAACAATGTATACCAGAGAAGATGTGTTTTAATACAAACATTACACAGTAGCTGTATCTGCCTGAAATTATGCTACAGTTTGAGTCAAAATTACAACAGAAGAAAACCTCTTGCATTGTTTATGGTATGTTAACAGGAATAAATGCATTTCTTTGAATTATGGACCAAATATAAAAGGAGCATTTAATTGAAGACGCAGAGGAAGCAAATTATAACTGAACCATATCCTGATGGTTAAAAAAACTCATCAAAATTACAACAAGTATCTGTCTGGTCACTTTTAGAAATAAGATTTTAATCCATGAGACAGGTGCTAAGCAGTGTCCAGTATATTTTCCAAACAAACAACACAGGGAGATAAATATAAAACACCCATCCCAAATTTTTCTGCCAGGACTTGACAACCACAGAATATAGCTGAACATGTATCAGTTGCAGTGCCTAAATCAAGCTTCTGCTGTGTCAGGACCCACCACAATCCACGTCTTAGGAAAGAAGAACTCTTGGAGACACGAGTTCCAAGCAGGAACTTTTACTAAAACATGATTGTCAGTGGATAATCTAGACAGGATCTGGAAACTGTGTTGCAGATTGATACTTTTAAAGTGTCCCCGAGTAAAAACCCCTCCCTTCAGTCCATTTGGTCAGTCCTGGATCAATTAAGGTTCAGGTGTAAAAACCTTCCATGAGAAAAGGGATCTTCCATGCCTTTACGACACTTACTTCCTCCCCTTCAGATTCCAATCGAAGATACAAACCAGAATCTCCCTCCCCCCTCTTTCTTTGTTCTTCTCAGTTTAAAGGTTCTTCCCCTGGTCTTTGATGATGGCCTCCAGGCAGGCTGAATAAACAACCTTGCATCTAATGGATAGGGATGGCCAATTAACATCTTCTCTCCTCCTCCTTGGGAATGGCAGAATCCAGTGAGGGGTGAGATTTAGGGTTGCACAGATAGGGATTTAGGAATGGAATATAAATGGATTCTGACAAGCTGCCTGCTTGACCATTGATGTGTTGATAGCAGGCCAGTACTTCCTGGCATTAGAGTTTATGGACTATCCTTCAGGGATAAAGGCAGTGGTCAGGAGTCTATTCCACAAAATGGCTGCTTTTTTCAATGTTCAAGAGAGTGTCATTGTTAAAATATTGGAGTGGAAATTGTGAAAGCCAGGGTCAAATTTAGCTTCAGCCATGGAAGCTTACTGATATTTTTGGATAAGTCACTCTGTCTTGTTCAACTAGATGTTTGTTGCAGGAAAAATTGGAAGAAGGAATATTAAGTATATATCATTTGCTTATGGATGTAAGTTGGGATATAGACATAATGTAAACATATAGATTTATATTACATGAATATATTTATTAATATTAAAATATTTTAAAATAAACACTAGTATATTACTGTATGTGAACTCAGGTCTAATATAAGTGCTGTGCAGGTTCTGAGGTTTTGCTTGATAAAAAATACAGGAAACCAGAAGTTGCATTCAAGCTTTATGTTTTTATTCAGCTGAACAAAGACAGGCTTCTCTAAAAGAGAGAAAAAGCCTCAAATATCAGAAAAGCCTTATTTTTATACCTTTTTGATTACATAAGCAATTCATCCAGCAAAGCTGACACATACAAGATAAAGACTTCGCCCTTTAAGGCTGGCATGCTGTAGATAAGAAGGAAGAAAGCAGAAGTAGCTAAAAATGTTCCCTTTTTGGTGTTCCCCTAAGACACCATATGTTCCCGGGTGGGCTAGCATAGGGCTTTTCAGCCAGTGGTACGGGTACATTGGTACCTAGCAGGTGGTATGCAACCATCCTAGAAAAGTGGTAGCAGGGGAGGGGAATGAGCTGAACTGGTGGCAGCACTACACAAGACTGAGTTAGAGATGGCTGGAGCTGCAGGGCTGTCAGGGCTCAGTGGAAGCACCAGGATCAGCTCCAGGCTCCAGCTGGAGATTGGCGCTGATCCTGGTGCTTCTGCTGAGCCCAGAAAAAGTGCCAATCAGCTGGAATGTTGCAGCATCTCCAGAGTCTTGTGATTTACATTCAGATGCTTGCCAACCGATTCATATTTATGATGGTCACAGTGTCCCAGGGTCATGTGAAGTGACCAAAACCTGCTGCAACCACCTGTCAAACCTCGTCCGGAGAGCAGGAGATTCAAGCAACCGAGACGAGTGCTGAGTTTTCAGGAACGGTTTATTAAGCAAAAGCAAACGAACTCCAAACGCATCCGCATCCAACGCTGTTAAATACACGTTGCATGTACACGCCCACGGCCCACCCGGCCGCACCCACCTCTGCCCATCCCCTACTTAATGCCCGTTCCTCCCAAACACCTCCCTTTGCGACACGCTCTGCCACCTGGCACCCTCCACCCCCCAGGTGAGTTCCCTCGCGAACGCTCACCCCGTCGCCGCCAAACGCTACCCCCACACCCGTCCCTAGACCCGGCACCTTTCCTTCCGATGCTTCAAACACAGCTTCACCCTGCTGCTTGCCCCCCCTTCGCAGGACTGGCGAACCCCCGGTTCCTCTTGTCTTGGAAAAGGGCTCTGCTGCCCTGGGCCCCGCCCGCCAGCACCGCAAGGGCCAAGTCCACAGCTGGTCTGGGCCCAGGACCCTGCGAGGCTACCGTAGCCGGCAGGACGAGGCTGGGCCCAGGACTCTGCGAGGCCACCGTAGCCGGCAGGGCTAGGCTGGGCCGCACGGCGCGCACGCGCACCGCCGAGGCTCCAGCTGGCTCGGCGCGCACGTGTGGAGGCGCGCAGATGTCAGCAGGCCACCGTTGCTGCCGCAGCCAGTGGGATGTTGACTAGGCCTGGGCCCCGCCGAGGACGTCAGTGCCAGGAGCAGGTGAAGCAGGTGCAGGTGAGTGTCGCGCCCGTGGCGCCGCCGGGCGTCGAGCCCGCGGGATGTGACACCACCCAGAAGAGCACCCCCACCACACCCCTGCTGCCAATCCTCAACAGAAATGCTCACAACAATAAAAACCTCAGACAGGATGAAGAGTGCTGCCGGGTGGGTAGGCAGGTGTATTGCTTGGCTGTGGCTTGGGGGGCACTTTTTCGGTGCCATTGTAACTTTGTACAGTCACTAAGCGAACTGTTGTAAGTCGAGGACTACCTGTACTTCATCACCTTTTTCCTTTTTTTTGTCATCAAGTTTTTGACACCTTGCTAGGCGACTGGTGGTACTCAGATGTTGCCATATCCTAAAAGTGGTAAAATGGGTGAAAAGGTTGAAAAGCCCTGGGCTAGGATATTGGGTGTTTCCTTTGCTTCCTTTTATGACCTTGCATTCATGGTTCTGCAAGTGGCCAGAGGTAGTGGGGCACTCTGCACATATTCATTATACTTCCTATACTGTCCCCTAAGTCCGGGTCAATATAATCCCCCCTTTCATATTTCGAGCAGTGCGCAGAGGTATGACCATCAAACTGAAGAGACACAGGATAAGCTTCTGCAGTACGTTGTCCACATTGCTTAGGACAAGCAGAGGTGATTAGGGGCAAGCAGTGAATGATACAACAGGAAAAGAGAACAAAGAACACTACAAAGAGATGACCAATGAATAGTTCCCTAAACCAACCCTGTTATGTTGCGTGACTGGACCGATCGGGAACAGATGACAGGACAGTGGGTCAATAACTCCACTTTATTGTGGTTGAAGCAGACTGAGACTCCCCACAGCTCAATGCCCTTTAAATACTGTTGCCAGCAGGCAGGCGGCCAATCGAGCGCGCTGAAAGTCCCGCCATAACTGCCTGACCAATGATGGCAGGAGTTGACACCACCTGTTGTTGCCGGGAGTGGCACAACTGATGCCGGGCTGAGCTGTCACTTAACAATTAACATTATGTATATAACACCCCTTCCCCCCCCCAAGAAAGAACAATAATAATAAACAACAACTTAACACTTATTGTAGGCTCTTAGCCTTGCCACTGCAAGTGACCTATGACCTTATGAAGTCTTTCAGATACACTGGGGGTTTTCGCATTCTGCTGGAACATCTTAATGGCAACTCCACCTTGTCTGGAGACCGGCTAAGTTCTTCCTCTCCTTCACAGTTCATGGGATTGGAGTCCATAAGTTGGTCCTCCGGGTTCTGTGGTGCAGAAAAGGCCTCAAGCCTCTCCATATTTTGAGCGGTTGGAATATGCACATCTGGGGGCCCTTCTGGTGTCAGGGTGACCACAGGAAATGCTGTAGACTGGTTGTCCATGGCCTGTTCCCCTTTTTGGTTTTCTGGGGCCCGTTTCCTCAGCTGATCTATATGCCTTCTAACCTGTCGGCCCCCTTCCCCCTCAATGATATATTTTATCAATCACCACCCCTTGAACCCAGAAGTCCCCAGAGGCATAGTTCCTGGCCCACACATGGTCCCCCACACACAGCTGCCGGCCGGCAGTGTGCTGCTCCCCCTCAGCCACCACACGGTCAGGGTGCAGTCTGTCCAATTTTGTAATGAGGCGCCGGTCCCAGCGCAGTTCAGCTGGGCTTTTACCGGTGGCCGTTGACGGAGTGGAATGTTGACTTAGTAGGAATTGTGCCAGTCTTTGATGCCAATCACTGATGACGATGCGCTTCAGGGTGTCCTTGGTTGTTCTTACCATTCGTTCAGCAAGGCTGTTAGTCTCCGGGTGAAAAGGGGCGGACGTGCCGTGCCTAATCAAGTTGGCCTGGAAATCAGCAGATGTAAATTGTGGACCATTGTCTGATACAATTACATCCGGCAGGCCATGTGTGGCAAAGAGCCCCCTAAGCACCTGCACAGTTCTGGTAGTGGTCATGCTAGAAACAGGAACTACCTCCAACCATTTAGAATAACTGTCAACCACTACAAGAAAAAGCTGACCTTGGAAGGGGCCTGCATAGTCAATGTGGATTCTTGACCATGGTGCATATGTTGGTTCCCATCTATGAACTGGGGAGCGAGGTTGCTCAGGTCGGGTTTTCTGACACTGGTAGCAGCCAGCAACCTGCCCCTCTATTTCCTTGTCGAGGCCTGGCCACCACACATAACTGCGGGCCAAAGCTTTCATCCTAACAATACCGGGGTGCCCCTCATGCAGAGCTTCCAGAACTGTAGTCCTTAATTTCTCTGGAACTACGACCCTGCTACCCCATAAGAGACAACCTTTATGTGAAGACAGTGATTTAATTCACAACTTGTCCCAAGTGTGACTCCCAGTGTCCAGGGTAGCGGACATCGATCTCGCGGATGTGTCCGATTTGGGTCATTCTGTTCAGGTCCAGGCTACTGCTTTTTTAGATGGGAAGGAATCTATTGGGAGAATTTTCTCTTCCCTCCTTTCCCACGGAACGCAAGCGCTTCAGCTCTAGTGACTCAGCTAGTGCTTCAGCTCCTACAGCAGTATCCCATCCTCATCGCCACTGTTATGTTGCGTGACTGGACCGATCGGGAACAGATGACAGGACAGTGGGTCAATAACTCCACTTTATTGTGGTTGAAGCAGACTGAGACTCCCCACAGCTCAATGCCCTTTAAATACTGTTGCCAGCAGGCAGGCGGCCAATCGAGCGCGCTGAAAGTCCCGCCGGACCTGCCTGACCAATGACAGCAGGGGTTGACGCCACCTGTTGTTGCCAGGAGTGGCACAGCTGATGCCGGGCTGAGCTGTCACTTAACAATTAACATTATGTATATAACAATCCCTATCTTGCGAGCTAACTGGTTTGAAACGAGAATATACCATTGAAGACCCCCCATACAGCATCAGTGGAAATCTTCAGAACTTTAGGGTAATTCTTCATTCCTTCTTCCATGAGATGTATGGTGTGACTAATATTAACTTGATAATCAGTTATAAAGGTGCAGTAATGTGAGTGGACTAAAGCACACACTCCACCCTTTGTTGCCAGTACCATATCCAATGCTTGGCGATTCTGTACCACTACCTCCCATATTTCTCCCTGTTCCTTATTGAGTTGTGTAACAGCCTGTATGGTGTGGTTAAACATTTCCTCTGTCCAGTCACCTAATTCTATAATAGATTTATAATTCAAACCAACTCCCATAGCTGGAATTAATGCTCATGCAATGGCATTTCCCAGGCCATGAGGTACAGGATGTTGTTCAATATGTTCTTCATGCTCAAGGTGGTCCTCGTCCCACCCATTGCAGCGAAAGTTCCCATCATTATGTTAGATGATATGAATGGAGGGAAAGATGATTCCTGTGGTGCATGTACCAGACCAGTAATCTGGCAAAGATTTATAGGCAAACCAACCACAAAGGAACCACCAGTCTGGTTGGTTAGCAAGATAAATGCCTTGTTTGCTTTCCAACCCCTCAGGCATATAAGCTTTAATACCAG
Source organism: Vipera ursinii (assembly GCF_947247035.1). NCBI lineage: Eukaryota > Metazoa > Chordata > Lepidosauria > Squamata > Viperidae > Vipera > Vipera ursinii. The sequence goes on along the minus strand of NC_139514.1, from coordinate 80,420,345 downwards.
ACATATAAACCATAAGTCCCATCAATAAGTTCCATCTACAAAGAGCAGAGGGGTCAAGACCAAAGGTCTGATGACATCAGTGCCATTCATTCTACATGCTGGTACTAACCTTCCATGTGACTGTGTAAGGTGCATAGATCCCTAACTTATATCTGGAAGAGGAATTAAAATGGCTAAGGCAAGCTGCTGCAGGGTGCTGTATACATGCCCCTAGTTTAGCAATCCACAACTTTCCTGCCCCAAACACAGGAAGTGCCCAGCCCCTTATTGCATTATTCATGTTGAACATAAAGGCCCCTAAGGGTGTAGCTTCTATGACCAATCCATGTATAGCAGTGGGGGGGGGGATATGTGAGTGCATATCCAGCGATCTGCTACATTCAAAAGCTTAACCCACGCTTGCATATTCTGTATGTGAGTGGTGGAGCCCCAATTTCCTAAAGAGGGACTGGGAAATTAGGGGCCACCTTGACCTTCTATTTTACTGGGAAAGATGGGGAATGATGTTTGTAATTCCCCAGACTGTTCAGGCATAGACTTAGGATCCCCAGAATCAGAAGAAGGTGGCTGTTGTGCTAACATATGATTAATCAAAAATGTCAGGACCCCCTCCTGATGTCTGGTTTCACCCAGAGGTAGCATGTCAGATGCTGCTTTACTTTGAGCTTTAACATGTAAAGTGCCCCTTTTAGGTCCAACATCAGTATTATGGAAAACATCTGGCTGAAGTTCTAAAACTATCTTTCCAGGGTGAGATACATGTGATGGGGTCTTTGGGTTTTCCTGGCCAGCATCTGGAGTCTCCTGACTATGGGTAAGAGGAGACCTTTTTCTCCAAGACATAGTAGGAGGACTCAATTGTGGCAAAGTATCAAGGGAGTCCATGTCTGGAGGGTTTGTGCCCGTAGCCATGTCACATACCTCGACCATGGCCAGAACCTGGCCACCCTTTCCATAATCTCCCCCGTAAGGGTAGATCAGGCTCCACAAAAAAGAAAGTGAGAAAACATGGAGTATGGAAAAAACAAAACAAAATAGAGTACCGTATTTTCCGGCGTATAAGATGACTGGGCGTATAAGATGACCCCCTACATTTCCTGTTAAATTATAGGGTTTGGGCTATACTCGCCATATAAGACTACCCCTCTTCCAACGCACACCAAATAAAAATTAAAAAACATCAGATTTGATTTTAATATGGTAATTTTAATTCAAATGCTTATGACATGCAGGTACTTAGTAGGAAAACTGTCACTTATAAACATAAGGCTGTTTGTCATCAAACATGTAAACATAAAACAGTGCAAGTGGATTAAACTTAATAATAATAATAATAATAATAATAATAATAATAATAATAATAATAATAAGAAGTTGGAAGGGACCTTGGAGGTCATCTAGTCCACGGGTCGGGAACCCGCGGCTCCGGAGCCGCATGTGGCTCTTTGAGCCATCTCCTGCGGCTCCCAGTCACCCGGTGCGCACGCACCTCTTCGAACGGGCAGTGGTGCACACACACCTCTGCCTGAACGGGCAGTGGCGCTGCTTGTTGGGAAAGCTGCTGCGGCCCGTTTGCACAGCTGCCACATTCGTCCATGTTTGGTGAGCGCGGAAGGTCTCCCAACAAGTGGCGGTGGTTTGGAGAGTGCGTGTGCACCTCTCCAAACCGCCGCCGTCCCGTTCGGAGACCTGCCGCACTCGTCAAACACGAATGAATGTGGCAGGTCTCCAAATGGGACAGCGGCAGTTTGGAGAGGTGCGCGCGCACTCTCCAAACCACCGTCGTCCCGTTTGCACAGCTGCTGCGTTCGTCCATGTTTGATGAGCGCGGCAGGTCTTCAAACGGGACGTTGGCGGTTTGGAGAGGTGCGCGCGCACCTCTCCAAACCACCGCCATCCCGTTTGGAGGTCTGCCGCGCTCGTCAAACATGAACAAACGCGGCAGGTCTCCAAATGGGACGGCGGCGGTTTGGAGAGGTGCACATGCACTCTCCAAACTGCTACTGTCCTCTTTGCACAGCTGCTGTGTTCGTTCATGTTTCTTTCAAACACGGAGGAATGCAGCAGCTCTGCAAACGGGGCGGCGGCGGTTTAGAGAGCTGCACAGCTCCCCAAACCTCCGCCTCCACATTTGAAGAGCTGCTGCATTCATCAAACACAGAGGTCCCGGGAGAGGGGGAGGGCGCTCGGGTGGCTCCGGTGGTGCCCGGGCTGAAGGCGCCGCTGCAACCCAGTACCCGTCACCTGCGAGTCCGTCTCTTCCCCCCCGCGTAAGCTGGCGGCACTGGGAAGCTCAGGATGCAGTGCAGGCATAGGGGGTGGTGTATTTTTTGCTTGTTTTGCGCATGCGCATGCGTGCCCACATGCGCGTACACATTTTGCAGCTCCCACTTTTTTGTGTGTATGACGGAACTGGTTCCGAGTGGCTCTTTTGCTGTTTTGGGTTGCTGACCCCTGATCTAGTCCAACCCCCTGCTAAGGCAGGAAACCCTATACCATTTCAGACAAATGGCTGTCCAGTCTCTTCTTAAAAACTTCCAGTGTTGGAGCATTTACCACTTCTGGAGGCAGGTTGTTACACTGGTTAATTGTTCTAACTGTCAGGAAGTTTCTCCTTAGTTCTAGGTTGCTTCTCTCCTTGACTAGTTTCCATCCATTGCTTCTTGTCCTGCTTTCAGGTGCTTTGGAGAATAGCTTGGCTCCCTCTTCTTTGTGGCAGCCCCTGAGATATTGGATCACTGCTATCATGTCACCCCTCACCCTTCTCTTCGTTAAGCTACACATACCCAATTCCAGCAACCGTTTCCTATTTTCCTAATTCACTTTTTCACTTTTCCTAATTCACTCTAAAGCTTTCCCTGCGCAGAGCCTTAAGTAACACCAGCTGCCTGCAATTAGTGCAGGTTCTCATCCCACCAGGCTCAAGGTTGAGTCAGCCTTCCATCCTTCCGAGGTAGGTAAAATGAGGACTCAGATTGTTGGGAGCAATAAGCTGACTTTGTAATAATGCTGCTTGTGGGTTGGGGGTGGGGGTGAAAGCTCTAATAAGCAGGCATATACATAGAATGAAGGCTATTGCTAAGCACATTGATTTGTGCTTTAAATTGTAAGCTGCCCTGAGTCTTCGGAGAAGGGCGGGATATAAATGAGATTAAAAAAAAAAAGACCAAATGGGAGATCCGCTCCAGGTTTTCCAGCCAGCCCGCCCAGTTCCTGAGTCAAATGTGTCCTTAGAGCTAAGCAGCTGCTCTGGCTACGGCATTCCCCACCTGCCTTTCAAGTTGCTCTTGCATTCCCCACCTGCCTACAGCTGCTCTTCAACTTTAGAAGGAAAGACACCCAGACCCCAGCCTGTAAAAAATCACAGACTGCAGCTTCTACTCCAATTGGTCCCGCTTTCCCTGCGCAGACTAAATGGAAGATCCGCTCCAGGTTTTCCAGCCAGCCCTGTCCCTAAACTTTCAGCACCCGGAGTATAAGACGACCCCTGAGTTTTGAGAAGATTTTCATGGGTTAAAAAGTCGTCTTATATGCCGGAAACTATGGTAACAAAAAAGAAAATATGAACAGAGTGCAAGGCTACTTCCACTGCAACTGCGTTAGTAGCCTGGCCAGAGACCCCTGACTACTATACATTACACTCAAGAAAGCAATCTAACAAACCAGGACACTCATGTGTGTCCTCAGATGAGGAAAGTTGAAGGGTCAGGACATGCCAGGCTTGTTCAGGGGGAACTGATAATTCAACCTGGTCCTTTTGAAACATAGTTGCCTGTAACTTAGCAAGCAAATCACGCCCTAAAAGGAGCATAGGGAAATCTAGAAGGTAAAAAAATTGATGAGTAAGGTGAGTATCATCTAAACAACATTCTAAAGGATCAAGTATTGCTGCTGACATAGATTGGCCACTAGGAAGAGCTTCCAAGGGGCTTATTTAATACTGAACATGATGCCCCTGTATCAATCAAAAAAGGTATTGTTTTCCCTCTGACTTTAAACTTTATCAGGGGTGCAGAGGGAGAATCATCCAAAAGGGCAGGGAGACAAAGACCCCCCAGCTCCTGACCCCCTAGTATTTAAAATGTGGTTGTGGAGTAACATGCCCTATAGGATGGTTGGGAAGGGAACGTAAAGGACATTCCCTGCCCCAATACAACACTGGTCCTGTCCTAGGGCAAAAGACTAGATTTATTTATTTATTTATTTATTTATTATTTATGGGATTTGTATGCCGCCCTATCTCCCAAAGGACTCAGGGCGGCTAACAACGATAAAAACACAAAATACAAACATTAAAAGGTATTAAATCAAATTATCCCATAAATAGTCCAATTAAAAACACAATAAAACAAAATTAAGAAAACCTCCCTTCCATCAGTCCAGGTCGGCCTGTTGAAAAAGCCATGTTTTAAGGTCGCGACGAAAGGAACGGATATCCGGGGCCATCTGGAGCTCCAAGAGGAGTTGATTCCAAAGGGCAGGTGCCCCCACAGAGAAGGCCCTCCCCCCGGGGGTCGCCAGTCGACATTGTCTGGCCGACGGCACCCTGCGGAGGCCCTCCCTGTGTGAGCGCACAGGGCGATGGGCAGTCATTCCTGGCAGCAGACGGTCCTGCAAATATCCCAGACCTAAGCCATGTAGGGCTTTATAGGTAAGAACCAGCACCTTAAATCTCCCCCGGAGGACAACCAGTAACCAATGCAGCTCACGCAGGAGGGGTGTAATATGGGAGTATCGGGACGCTCCCATCACAACCCACGCAGCCGCATTCTGCACCAGTTGAAGCCTTTGTGTGGTCTTCAAGGGCAGTCCCATGTAGAGAGCATTGCAGTAGTCTATCCGGGAGGTAACGAGCGCATGTAGGGCATCTCGGTCCAGATAGGGGCGCAACTGGCACACCAGGCGAACCTGGGCAAATTCCCCCCTGGCCACGGCTCCTATATGATCTTCTAAACTGAGTTGTGCATCCAGGAGGACGCCTAAGTTGCGTGCCCTTTCAACGGGGGGTAACACCTCTCCCCCCATAACCAAAGATGGAATATCCTGGATTACCCGAGATGCCGGCATGTATAGCCACTTGGTCTGGGCCGGGTTGAGTTGGAGCCTGTTCTTCCCCATCCAGACTCGTACCACTTCCAGGCAACGGGACATCACCTAGATCACAGGTCTGCAACCCGCGGCTCCAGAGCCGCGTGCGGCTCTTTCAGCCGTCTCTTGCGGCTCCCAGTCCTCTACCATGTGCAGTCCAAAAAAAAAAAGTGGGAATAAAAAATCAACCAATCAATTCAAATATGCAGGGTAGGTGCATATCTCGCCTTGGCTCCACTCTTCAGTCAAACCCTGTTCTGCGCATGCGAACATGTACGTGCATGTGCACACATTTTTTGTGGCTCCCAGTTTTTCCTTTTGTGAGGGAACCGGTTCTGAGTGGCTCTTTCACTGTTTCAGGTTGCTGACCCCTGACCTAGATGTTCTGGGGGTGCCTGGAATCTCAGTGGCATCATTTCACTTTTCTCCAAAGGGAGCCCTATTGCTCCTCACCATCCTCTTCCATGAGTCCCACTTCTTCCCCCTCCCACTAGGGGTGCCCATTGTAGAGCTTGAGCCAGCAAAACAATGCTTTGTTTTTCATCCCTTGTAACCCCTTTGGCTGTTACTTCTGGTCATGATACAAAGGTTTTATAAGCTACTTCCAATAATTTTCCAATTGTGTCAGCTGAACCCCCCTTCCAAGCTTTTGTAATTTGCGCCTAATATATGGGGCACTCTGCCCAATAAAGAGCATGTTCACCAAGCGGTAATTTTCTAGAGCTTCTGGATCCAAATCACTATATTTCTAGAAGGCTTGGGAGAGGTGCTCAAGGAAGTCACTGGGGCTCTCTGATGGCAACTGATAAGCATCATAAATTTTGCCCAAATTTTTCTGTTTAGGGATAGCAGTCTTCATTGCAGTGACAAGAATGTCTTGAAAACCCTTTAACTGTTCATAGTCTCTGCTTTCATTAATATCGATGACCCATCTAGGGTCAGTTTCAGGACAAAGGACCTTCCTTTCTTCAGCTAATTTTTGGCAGCATTTCATTCTTTTGTTGTTAAAAAGACATCCAGCATGGCTTTGAGGTCTGCCCAATTAGGGTTATGAGTTCAAATAATAGACAGAACCAATTCAGAATATTTGTGTGGGGTTGCAGTGTAAGAATCTAATCAGTCCTTCTATGCATAAAGGTCAGATGTGGAGAAGGGGGTATGAACTAGGACCTTATTGGTGTCCCCCCTTCCAAATGTTACCTTCTCTGTGAGGGGGTAAATCCCCTTATAAGGTGGCAGAGCAGAAGATAAAGCAGGAAAAGGTGGTGTTGTGGGAGGTTGCCACAACCCACAGTCTTTAAGCATCTGCTTTTTCCTTTGTAAGGTCCAAAAAAGTGCATAATAAGCTTGTTGATCATGATCCATGCCTCTTTGAGTGTAATCTCCCATAGTTTCAAAAACCCTAAATCTATGGATCCCTCTTTGGGCCAAACAGTAGGCATATCCTGATGTCAGAGGGCATTGTACTTAGTTAGAGTTTCGATTTTCATATCTTGATGGGTTTTAAACTAATCAAAGTTTCTGATAACACACTCAAGGGGGTTGAGGGCACATTCCTTCTTTTTTTTATTCCATTTATATCCCGCCCTTCTCCGAAGACTCAGGGTGGCTTACAACCTTAGCAGTAGCCTTCATTCTGTGTATATGCCTGCTTATTAGGGCTTTCACACACCCCCAAGCGGCATTATTACAAAGTCAGCTTAATTGCCCCCAACAATCTGTGTCCTCATTTTACCTACCTCGGAAGGATGGAAGGCTGAATCAACCTTGAACCTGGTGGGATGCGAACCTGCACTAATTGCAGGCAGCTGGTGTTACTTAAGGAGGCATTGTGCAGCAACCATCTTGTCCTTCCCCGAGAAGCAAGTGCGAGCCTGAAGGAGACATCCACTCCCTCAGCAGGTAGGTGTCCATCTTCTTTTCCTTCCCCCCCCCCAAGAGCTTGCGATACCCCTCACGGCCCTCACATTGCCTCCCTCCTGGGGCTCAAGAGTTTTCCCCCTCTCCTGTTCCCGATGTGCCCGACTTTACAGAGGGGAAAGCAAAGTGGCCAGATGGCATGCACCCTCCCTGAGGACTCATCCTGCGGCAGCAGGTGGGAATCGAGGCCCACGTTTTTTCCCCTGATGGGCACCAGAGCAGGTGAAGCCTTCAGAATGTGGGTGTGGAGGGAAAAATGTGCCTGCCTGACTCCCTCCCCACCACTGTTGGTGACTCCGTACAGCTGGCCCCAACCTCCCCCAACTGGAGCCTGTCGACGAAGGTCAGGGGTGGCCGTACGTAGTCGTCAGCTGATCAGCAGCCCCATATGTGGCCTCCTGGTTGCACGGCATTGCACTGACCCGCCAGGAGCTCTGGCAACTCCGTACAGCCAGCCCCAAACTCCACAAGTGGAAAGCAAGGGAGATTGCCAGGAATGCGAATCGCCACGTGCTGAGAAATGCTGATCTCGCACTCCTGCAATCTCCCTCGTTCGGTTTCAGCTTGCTTTCAAGCTGAAACCAAGTGTGGGAGATTGCAGGAGCGTGAGATAGGCGTTTCTCAGCACGCACCAATTCCCGCTCCTGGCAATCTCCCTCGCTCGGTTTTAGTAAGTATTTACTGGCCTCACTTAAGAAGCAACCTCAAGCTCCCAGAGAAGGAAGGGAGGGAAGGGAGGGACAAAGAAGGAGGTAAGAAAAGAAAGAAAGGACAATGGGAGAGAGGGAGGGAAGGAGGGAAGGAGGGCACCCAACCCAGTCCCACCCCCTCCACCAGAGACCCATGGATTCCCCCCCCCCCACAGGCACCCTGCAACCTGAGGGAGGGAGGGACAATGGAAGGGAGGAAGGGAAAGAGGAAGAGACAAAGAAGGAGGTAAGAAAGGAAGGAAAGAAGGAAGGAAGGGACAATGGGAGAGAAGGAGGGAAGGAGGGCACCCACCCCAGTCCCACCCCCCTCCACCAGAGACCCATGGATTCCCCCCACACAGGCACCCTGCAACCTGAGTGATGAGCTCCCCCCCCCGGGCCATTGACGTTGCTTGTCAAAAAGTTGCAAAAGGTGATCACATGACTCTGGGACACTGTATATATCCAGTATGAATCAGTTGCCAAGTATCCGAATGTAAATTACATGACCCTGGGGATGCTGCAACAGTCATAAGTGTGAAAAATGGTCATAAGTCACTTTTTTCAGTGCTGTCATAACTTCAAACAGTCACTAAGCAAATTGTTGTAAGTCGAGGATTACCTGTACTTTATCATTTTTTTCTTTTTGTTTTTTTGGTCACGTTTTTGACACCTTGCTGGGCGACTGGTGGTACTCGGAGAGTGCCTTATCCTAAAAGTGGTACAATGGGTTAAAAGGTTGAAAAGCCCTGTCCTAAGACACCATATATTCCTGGGTGGGCTAGGATATTGGGTGTTTCCTTTGCTGTCCTTTTATGACCTTGCATTCACGGTTCTGCAAGTGGCCAGAGGTATTGATACTTTCTATACTGTCCCCTAAGTCGGGGTCAACATAATGAGTGGATTAAATAAGATTAGGTAAATTGCGAGATCATAACCCTGAGGTCGGTGGCACTGACATTGAAAAGGATTCCTGAAGCACTGTCATTAAAGAACCATCATAAAATTCTGTCTCCAAGTTATAGTCAACTTAGGTGATAACTATCACAGCTATCAGAGTTAGAACACTGTTATAAAAATGCCCAGCTTTGTTCTTGATACTTTAAACTACAAAGATTAAAGCTCAAGCTGCACCATTCAGAAACATACCAGTTACAGTTGAAAAAGCAAAAGCCAAACTTACATGAATTGTTACTCTATACCTATAGTATCTATAGTGATCCAGAAATGAGCAATTCTATGTGCAGTTTGGCTACAATGGACCCTATATTAGCAAACTTAATTAGCAAACTTCTGTTTTCCTTCACTGAATAGAACATACGTACAGTGCACAAATATTTGGCCTCCTTGTTAAAAGGTAGTTACTGACTACTCAAATTTGGCAGAAGTGATACTAAAAAAGCTCTTTCATTGGAGTGAAAATTAGGATCTTCAGCATGGTATCAGAAGGCATATTAGTACTTGAATTCCTACAACTTTAATGGGCATGCTTGCCTACAAAGAATCTTGGGAATTGTAGTTTCATCTAACTCACACAAAATGAAATTCAATGGTGAAAAAAGTAAGGTTCTACATTTAGGCAGGAAAAATCAAATGCACAGGTATAGTATAGGTGGTAACTTGCTCAATAGTAGTAACTGTGAGAGGGATCTCGGAGTCCTAGTAGACAATCACTTAACAAATAGCCAGCAGTGTGCTGCAGCTGCCAAAAAATCCAACACAGTGGTAGGCTGCATTAACAGAGGGATAGAATCAAGATCACGTGAAGTACTAATACCACTTTACAATGCCTTGGTAAGGCCACACCTGGAATACTGCATCCAGTTTTGGTCTCCACGATGTAAAAAAGATGTTGAGACTCTAGAAAGAGTACGGAGAAGAGCAACAAAGATGATTGGGGGACTGGAGGCTAAAACATATAGGGAATGGTTGCTGGAATTGGGTATGTGTAGTTTAACGAAGAGAAGGGTGAGGGGTGACATGATAGCAGTGTTCCAATATCTCAGGGGCTGCCACAAAGAAGAGGGAGTCAAGCTATTCTCCAAAGCACCTGAAAGCAGGACAAGAAGCAATGGATGGAAACTAGTCAAGGAGAGAAGCAACCTAGAACTAAGGAGAAACTTCCTGACAGTTAGAACAATTAACCAGTGTAGCAACCTGCCTCCAGAAGTGGTGAATGCTCCAACACTGGAAGTTTTTAAGAAGAGACTGGACAGCCATTTGCCTGAAATGATATAGGGTTTCCTGCCTGAGCAGGGGGTTGGAGGTCCCTTCCAACTACTTCTTCTTCTTCTTCTTCTTCTTCTTCTTCTTCTTCTTCTTCTTCTTCTTCTTCTTCTTCTTCTTCTTCTTCTTCTTCTTCTTCTTCTTCTTCTTCTTCTTCTTCTTCTTCTTCTCCAGAGGGAGAGAGAAAAAGGCATTTAAACCAGTTTAAGGTAGTACTGTAAGGGACGCGGTGGCTCAGTGGGTTAGGACGCTGAGCTTGTCGATCAGAAGGTCGGCAGTTTGGCGGGTCGAATCCTGAGTGCCGCGTAACAGAGTGAGCGCCTGTTACTCATCCCAGCTTCTGCCAACCTAGCAGTTCGAAAGCACGTAAAAATGCAAGTAGAAAAATAGGGACCACTACGGTGGGAAGGTAACAGCGTTCCGTGCGCCTTTGGTGTCTAGTCATGCCGGCCACATGACCACGGAGACGTCCTCGGACAAGCGCTGGCTCTTCAGCTTTGAAACGGAGATGAGCACCGGCCCCTAGAGTTGGAAACGACTAGCACGCATGTGCGGGGGAACCTTTACCTTTACCTTTTTTTTTATTGAAAAGTTTTAACATACAATTTTTCCCTTAAAAATCCCCCCTCCCCCTCCCTTCTCCCTCCCCCCCTTCCTCTCCCCCCTCCCCCCCTCCCCCCGACTTCCCAGAGCTAAATACAAGGTATATATATAAAAAAACAATCATAAACAACCATATACTAACAACCATAAACTCTAAAATCTATCACTCTCTAGCTTATATAGGATAAAACAAACCTTAGTAATATTAAATATATATATAAAAAAAACTAAGATAGAAAAAGAAAAAAAGAAAGAAGACTTATTCAAATACTACATGAAACTTCTTAACCCTATACTTATTCTGGATAAACTCAATCCATTTTCTCCCTTCCATAATATAACGTTCTTGCAAGTAATCTTTCAAATAGGCCGAACTCTTCGCCATTTCAACCAGATCGGAAACCTCTAAAGTCCACTCTTCTATGGTCGGCAGTTCCTCTTTCTTCCAGTACTGACCTATCAAAAGTCTTGCTGCCGTAATTAAGTTCAACATCAACTTAGTGTCCACAACTGTAACATCTGTAATTATTCCCAACAAAAAAAAAAAGTTGCGGACAAAACTTTAACCTCCGTTTAAAAATCTTCTGTATGTTCCACCAGACTTTTATCCAAAAAGCCTTAACCTTTTTACAAGTCCACCATATATGAAAATATATTGCGTCTTCATCACTGCACCTCCAACATTTAGGCTAATAATTCAGATACATACTTAGCTTTTTAAGATCTAAATGCCATCTATAAAACATTTTGTAAAAATTCTCTCTTAGATTTCAAGCTTGTGTAAATTTTACATTCCTCACCCAAATCTTTTCCCACCTCCCACTGCTTGGCTGTAAGTACGTTGTGAAAGTTCCATAGACTTCTGCTGATCTTGTTCTTTTATCTTTTTTGATCGTTTTAAAGCAGCACGCGTCACCCTCTGTTCTCTGGGATCATCCAAAGAAGTTGTAACTTGATCTCCTCCAGCACCATTCTCCTCTGTCTGTCCATCTTCAGCCTCTTGATGTTCTCCTTCTCCAGATCCCTTTGCAGCTTCCAGAAGTGTTAATGGGGTTGCTTTTAAAACATTATTGTAAAAATCACGCGCTTGCATCACAGTAACCAGACGGTACCTTTTACCTTCATGCATCACCATCAACCCAGCTGGGATCTCCCATCTGAACCTTATATCTCGTTGCTTGAGCTCTTGCACAAGAAATGTAAAATCCTTCCTTCTCTTTAAAATCTTTGGAGGAATTTCTTTTAGAACCAGAACTTCTTGATCAGCAATCACAACTTTAGTATCATAGGCAGCTTGTATAACTTCATCTCTAATTTCCCTTTTTGCAAAATAAACCACCACATCTCTAGGCAACTTTCTCTGTCTAGCAATCCATGAGTTCACACGAAACACTTTATCCATGCCTCCTTTTATTTCAGATGCTGGCTGATTCAATATCACTTCGAGAGCCTCAGAAACCAGCTGCTTTAGATCTTCCTTAATATTCTCCTTTAAACCTCTGATTCTAATGGCAAACTGCATCTGGAAATATTGAGCAAGACTCAATTCTCTATCCATTTTGTCTCTTAAATCTTCATTCTCCAATACTTTTGCTTCTAATATGGCATTCTTTTGAGTCAAATCTTCCACTTTTTCCTCCAAATCTTCCACACATTCAGCCACTTTATACACTGAAGACAAAATGTCTACCTTCATCACACTGAACTTCTGTTCCATCCTCTCCTCCATTCTCTCCTCCAACTTCTCCAATTTCTCCTCCATCTGTGCAAATTTATCACCCATTGATTCCAAAATTACCTGGGTATGTTTTTCAAGAGCATCTTGTAAATCCTTCGATGTCAATACATCAGGAGGATGCAATGCCTGCAATGATGATTGTTGCACCAGAGAAGTTCCAGCACTCCGAAGAGTTTTAGGGGGAGGTTTAGCCGCCATCTTTTACTTTCAATTGTGACGCACTTTCACTTTAAGTTTAAAAAATCCATCAAGCTCGAGAGTAAAATAAAATAATCCTCTTCACCTTTTCCTCTTGTACCGCTCTGCCTGCTCTTTTTATTCCATAGTCCTTCCTTCAGGCAGGGGTGGTCGCAGACGCCTGGCTCTGCTCCAAGAAATCAGGAGCAGAGGCGCTGGCCAGCTGGGAGCGACCCAGGCTACGGGGGAGTTCGATCCTTCAGCCGCCCAAGCTACAAGCTCAGGCGGCCCCGGAGAACTCGACCCCTACCTGGGGACTCACCCCCTCCTCTTCTCCCGAGAAGGGGGCTTCAAATTCGCCCGAACAGCTGATCGGCACTGTTTCGGGCGAAAATCACTCAGCTGAGCTGCGGGCAGCCCGGGAAGGCTGTCTCCGGCGCCGCGCAGCCACCGGAAGTCCTAACTTTACCTTTTTAAGGTAGTACTGTAGATAGATATTCCCTGTCAGTAAGCTTTCTAAATGTCTAAAAAGAGTTGAAGCATGCATATCTTGCACATGAATGGATTCTGACTTTAATTTCCTTTTTGAAAGTTCATTATGTAAACAGATACAGGTACATTTTATCCTTTATATGGCTGTTATCTTTAAGACTTTTAATTCGTCAGCTCAGATCTTGCAATAATGCATGCAGAGTTCTGTTCTTCTTTGCAATATGCAGATTTGTGTGTAAATGAGTGTTACCTATGGTGTTCACACTGAAGTGCTTTTCTTTGATGTACATTTCTGACATTCTGAGACTGTAAAGAAGAAAATAACTTCAAAAATTTTAAGAAACTCTAATTGAAGTTAACATAAAAGAAGATACATAGTGTTAATTGGTCTGTTTCAGGCATAATTTGGGCCTTTGAGACCATGTCCCTTACCCCCTACTAAAGTGTGAAGACTCACATCTTTAATTCAACAATCTTTGTATTAATTACCTCTGGATAAGGTAAGCTTTGATTGAGAAGCCTTTATTGTAAAATTATAGTACATTGCCTGCTTTAAGATAAATAAATTAGGGCTGAACTTGAAAAATCTCCATACCAGAACTTGGAAGTGCATTTGCGTATCAAATGCCAGATGAAAGATTTTCTGCAGAGAGTTTAATTGAAGAAAAGTGTTAACCTGTTTACAAGGCCATGATCCACAAGGATCTGCATCACACATTGTTTACAAAAATCACCTTGAAGAGAAGATAGACACGATACCTATGCAGTGAGGAAGGCTATTGAAATTATACTGTATTCATTCATTCCAACAATGCAATTCAAGTTTGGTTTACTTGAAAGCAAATCTAAATATTTGCATTTTGGAAAGGTGGGAATAGTATTGCAAACAAACACCCCATTCCTATCTACCTTTGCTTAGAAGAACTTTAATAAGAAAGATTTACAACCTTCACACAACATTTTGCTTTTGGAAGAAGGAGTTCTATGGCTTACAAAGTTTTGGTTTGAATGGGGAAATGCTAGTTGTATGAATCGAAAAATATTTTCATATATTCAAATCCCATATCAGTTTGGCCACTCTATTTATTTTTGAATGTTCTAGATATTTAAAAACTATTTTCTTCTCTTTTTTATTTCTGCTGGTCAGTGAACGCAATAACATTATTTGGTTTGCTTTTAAAGTTTACAGTTTGTAAAGTATATTCTAATATATCCTAAAGATACCACTTTGAGAGTATTATAGGTAGGCAGAAATGGGCAAGATAGATAAATTTTGACTTCCTATTCTATACATTTAAAACATTATGAGTTGCTGGTCTGGATATGCTTCACTGAAGCATTGTAGGTGATTGAGTACAATGACATTGTTAGGTCATTGGACATAATTTTGACAGAGTTGTCGGATGCTATGTTTTTTTAAGTCCTCCAAAACTCCTACATCTCTGATTGCTAATACTTTTCAGTTTTCATGTCTTCCTTCAACTTGTTTTTTTAAATCCAGTTACCAATTCTTCCTTTAGCTCATTTTTCAATTTTCCCAAACATGAAGATATTTTTCAATGATTCTTCTTTTGCTTAGGTGCCCAAAATATTTAAGCTTTTTTATATAGTCCAGTAATAAAATCTTTTGTTGTTCTGGGCATCTCTTTTGTACAGTTCTTTCATATATGCACATAATTTCTTTTTTATTTTTTTTCCTCTGATATGTTTGCTTCCTATATCCTTGCTTCTAACATGAGCATCTGGGCATTAAAAAATTCTGTCCCAAAAGGAGACAGCTTGAACTATACATGAAAATAATGTATATCGAAAGCAGATCTTTTTTTGTTCAGTCAGGAAAAAAAGGAGGGTAGTGTGATGTTTATAGCTTCATGACTTCCGTATATCCAGTTGTTCTAGGAGGAGGCTAAGTATCATTCAGAAGCTTTCATTCATTGAATGGTCACATACCTTTAGCAAAAATTGGCAATATACATCTTTATTAATATATTTCTTTAATGGAGAACAAATAGAGATGATTTTCTCTAAAATGAATGCAGTTATCAATATCATAGAATTTTTTACAATGTTGTGGACGTTCTGGAGCTATAGTTATGCTTTTCATGGTGGTGTTTTATTTTCATTACAATTTCCTCCGTCTTTCAATGGCCCCGCTATAAAGGCTTTAAGTATATATTCATAGTATTTTCAGTTGCCTTTTATAATATAAAATCCTGTCAAAGCTCACACAGTGCAGCAGTAGACAACACAGTTAACAGAGGAACCGTCAGTAGCCTCAAGGAAAACATGGCTCAAGTAAAAGGCATAGAAAATTAATACATAAATATTGATCTATTGACCTTTGAACATGACTTTGGGTAGCTAACACTGGATTAAAATAATCAAAGAAAAAGCACAGTGTATCCAAGGCAATTAATTCATTGAAAATCAATAACCAGTCATTCTAAAAATGGGTTTATATAGCATCTGGTTCAAGTTTTCTTCCCTGAGGGAAAAACCAAGTTTTCAACCTTGATATCCTTCGGATAGGTGGAATACATGGTACAATCTCTCTTTGTTTTGAATTTGGCTAAAGGCAAAATGGCTGCTGCCTAGGATAACTAGTTTGCAGCAACTGCCAGACTCAGTTGCAGTCCTCCAACATACTAGCCCATCCTGTTCTTGCTGCTATTCAGTGCTCTCATCTGGGTGCTGCACTCTCTGAAATACTAAAATCTCTGAATTTCTGTCACTGCCACTGCTTCTTTGGGGGATCTCTCTCTTCTGGACACAACATCATTGCCACTGAGTTGGAAATTATTGCCTGCTTCATTACTGCTCCTCTATCTTTAACAGTGGTACCCCAGACAAGCAGCCAGCACTGATGAACAACTGATTGACAGCATGCCTCTGTTGCTTCCCCACCACTGACTCAATCTGCTTAGCCCTGCAGTCTTGTCCAGTCCCTGTTCTCTTATAGGATGCAAACAAGCCTTCTTTCTTGGTCACTTTGGGGTGGTCCTGAAGGTTCTGCCTGTTGCTATGCCTGCAGTCACTGTGAATCTTTAAGCACCAACTCATGATTCAGAGGGGAATCTGAAGACCTTCACAATCTTCTTCAGACCCTCATAATTTAGACATACTACTTCCAATGTACTTCATTACCAAATTCCTATGGTCCTAGAATTCATCCAGCCTTAGCACCACCATGCAAAAGAAAAAGGCATTATAGTTCTTAATGAAAATTTTATATTTTTACTTTTAGTAAAATATGTGAAAAATGTGAAGCAGCTAGCCATGCCTCAAGTAACATTTTTATGTCAATTTGAACCTGACATAACTGATATAATGAATATGGATTATACAAACATTGTATATAATCTAATCCTGACATGAGAGCTGGAATATTCATAGATAATGTATTACCTTGTTTTTTACTTATTTAAATCATTTTTCTGAACCTAATGTATACCATTGACTGAAGATTGGTACACTCCTTCTATCTGGGATGGTCGTCCTCTTCCACTGAGCACGCAGCTTCGGGAGGGACGCACATGGAGTGGTGAGGGAGGAAGGGGACACCTACCTAGCCAGCCAGATCAGTCGAATCAACCCTGGTGATCCATGGGGTGACAGATGTCACAGCCAGATCGCCCTCACATCCGTGAACCTAATGTGAAACCAACAGCTCATGGACATTAGGGATTAATGGGCAGAGTTGGATTGAAGGTACTTCTTTCCTCTAATCCTGATTTGGGCATGAGGTTCATTGGACTGTTAGATTACTTCACAGAGATAAAATTAGATAGCCCAGATACAGTAGACCAAAGTGTCCTAGAGAAAAGAGGAGATCATAGAACTCAGTAAAAGTCAACTTGATTGAAGGAATTCTACAAGTACTGATGTGTTACTCTGCTGCAGACAATTTAGATTGTTCAGTTACTTCTTGCTAGGGAAGCTGTTCTTAGCCTGCTGTCCCTAGATGTATGGACCATGCTGTTTGTGGAAATTAGGCATTCCTCCACCCCCTTATTTGGAAGGTACCAGGTTGGGAAAAAGCTGTCCTACAATTTTTCTTAACCGTCCCAACTATTTGTATGAGCTTGATACTTTTAGGTCAAAGAGAATGTTGTTATATCCACTTCCCATGAGTGACTTTACTAAACTCTTTTTATAGCCTCTCATCTCAGACATAAGCTGTATTTTGCTGTACATGGAATGGTCTCATTTTTTTTCTGTCATCGCATCCTATTCATGGTACCCTCATCAGGACAATAAATCTTTGGTCTATTACAATATATCCAATGTAAATGCAGGTAATTGTCTGTTTGTAATTTTGCTTCTAAATTGAGAAAGGCTGAACGTACAATACCTTCCAGGGATTTTCTTTTTAAAATGAACAATGAATGGAGGCATCTTTTTTCTTTATGGTAGCTTCACTTACCAGCATTTGACACCAAATGCATAGCAGAAGCCGACTGTCAAATTAATTGAGAATAAAAATAAATAAACATATACTACATCTGCATTAGTCATTACAAAGTGCAGTACAAAAAGACTTGCATGGCAGACTGTGCTAATCAGAAGACGTGAGTGTTTTTAACATATTTAAATGTAGATAAGCCATTTGTTAATCAAAAGTCAAAATAAAATCTGAAACAGCATGAATGCTACTGAAAAATTCCAAAAGTGGATGTAGGTTTTCTGAAAATCTACTTTATATCCAGATTTAGTATTGTATATGATGTATAATGAGGTAACAAATATATACAAGAAAAGGAAAGCATGCTAAACTATAATTATATTAGACTAGACAACTCATGACCAACTGGGTCAACTTTTCATAGATATTTTCTTACCAGACTTCTCACTGCCTTCAACATGGCAGAACTGCTAACATATTTGAAAAGTTTTTAAAAATTCAGAGAGAGTATCAGAGATATCTCTGCTTTGAAAATAACCCATGTTGAAATAAAGCAGTCAAACATAGGGGTTGACCACCGGAAATATTTTAAACTATTTTGCATTATGTCATAAAATATTTTATAAAGTTTGTCAAATTTCGATGGGAGTCACAGATTCCAGATTTTGGGTGCATTCAGTAAGTCAGTCCTCTTGACTGAAAAAGTTTTACCGTATGGGTCACTGTGTCACACAGTTAAAGGTTATAGACATGAGAGTTTTAGTAGTATATAAATAGTGCTTGATTGGGGAAAATTGTGTTATAATATGATCCTGTCTTTTGGCATGGAGAAATAAAGTAATAGATTTGTTTTCATTTTCTTTAATACATCTAGACATTACTGTAGTGGAAAAAAATCTTACCAAATTTTCACCATAATGAATAAAAGTGATTTTAGGGGCACAAAGAGATTTATTCATGTCAGAATCTCAGAAGGCAATATCAATCAATATAGCTGGAAGGAATATTGGAGGTCTTCTAGTCCCTGCTCAAGCAGGAATCCCTATATCATTTCAGACAAGTGGCTGTCCAGTCTCTCTGAAGGCAAGCTGTTCCACTGGTTAATTGTCCTCACTGTTAGGAAGTTTCTCCTTAATTCCAGGTTGCTTCTTTCCTTGATTAGTTTCCATCTGTTGTTTCTTGATTGCCTTCTGGTGCTTTGGAAAATAAATGGACCCCCTCCTCTTTGTGGCAGCCTCTCAAATACTGGATTATTGCTATCATGTCCCTCCCTAGCTCTTCTTTTCTCTAGACTGACCATTCTACAATCCTGCAGGCGTTCTTCATATGTTTTAGTGTCCAGACCTTTAATTATCTTAGTTGCTCTTCTTTGCACTTTTTCCCAAAGTCTCAATATCTTTTTTGTAATGTGGTGATCAAAACTGGATGCAGTATTCCAGATATGGCCTTACTAAGGCTTTATAAAGTGGTACTAATACTTCACGTGATTTTGATTCTATGCCTCTGTTTATACAACTACTGACTCATGTTTAAGTGATTGTCCTCTTGGACTCCAGGGTCCTTCTCACAGTTACTATTTTTGAGCCAGGTTTCACCTAATCTGTACTTCTACCTTTGGTTTTTCCTGCCCAGGTGTAAAACCTTGCTTTTCTCCACGTTAAATATCATTTTATTAGATAAGGCCCATTGTTCAAGTCTGTCAAGATCTTTTTGGATTCTGAGCTTGTCTTCTGGGGTGTTGGCTATTCCTGCCAGCTTAGTGTCATCTGCAAATTTGATAACATCCCCTTCTCTTTCTTCTTCTAAGTCATTTATGAAGATATTGAAGAGTACTGGGCCTAAGACAGAACCTTGTAGTACCCCACTGCTTACTTCCCACCATGTAGATGTAGTACCATTAAGGACGACTCACTGAGTATGGCTTATCAGCCAGTTACAAATCCATCTACTGGTAATGCTGTCTATCCCACATTTTTCTACCTTATCAAGAAGTAGGTTGTGGTCTACTTTGTCAAATGCCTTGCTGAAGTCTAAATATACTATGTCCACAGCATTTCACTGGTCTATTAATTTAGTCACTTTGTCAAAGAATAAAATAAGATTGGTTTGGCATGATCTGTTTTTAACAGTCCTGTGCTGGCTACTAGTTATAACTTCATTTGTTTTTAGATGTTCACAAATCTGTTTTTTGATTATTTTTTCCAGTATCTTCTCAGGTATTAATGTTAGACTGATTGGTCTATAGTTTCCTGGGTCTGTTTTCCCCCCACTTTTTTTGAAGACGGGAACCACATCAGCTCTTTTCCAATCCTCAGGTAGGTCCCCAGTGCTCCAAGATTTTCAAAGATATGATACAATGGTTCTGAGATAACATCTGCCAGCTCCTTCAGAACTCTGGGATGTAATCTATCAGGTTCCAGTGATTTATATTCATCAAAATAAAACAGGTGTTCTCTTACCATTTTCTTGCTTATTTTAATTTTTATTTCAAGTTAATCTTTCACAGTTATGTTTTTGGTAGGTTGACAATTAATAAATTGCAGCCATTTTACCTTTTGCTTTTATTGTGCTTTGTCTGCTGTTTGAGATATTCAGAAGGAGGGATGGGGGAATGCTTGAGCTTTTTCAGTTAGCCAAAATAATTGCAGCTGTGTGTGAACTCAAGGTCAGTGTTAGATAAAGTATTGGTGGGTTGAGAAGTTGGGAGCCCACATTTTGGAATAATTGGTGAATGTGATTTATGACAGCCTTTCTGGGGTGGTGTTCTGTACCAGCCAGCTACCGGCCCTGCAGAAAAGGCAGGGACAACCCCTTTACAAACGGCAAGAGGCTGGAATTAAGCCTGCCAAATTTATTAAGATAAAACAGAGCAAAACAAGACACCAACCATGAAACAGGAGCTATGAAACAGGAACTAATCAAGCGGTTGCCTTCAGCAAACTAGCCCTCCCACGCATTTCCCTTTTATACAGTTTATTTTTATTTATTTATTTTTTATTTTTTATTAAATTTTTATACCGCCCTTCTCCCGAGAGACTCAGGGCGGTGAACAGGGCATATGATAAAAATACAAAACTACAAAAGTTAAAATAGAATTAAATTAATGCCCAAGATAAAACTATAAAATATACAAATATTTAAAACCCAAATTAACTCCCCATCAGGCCAGGCCAGCTTGTTCAAACAGGTGGGTCTTTAACCCGCGTCGGAAGGAGCGGAGATCCGGTGCCATCCAGAGCTCCACCGGCAGTTGATTCCACAAAGCCGGGGCGCCCACAGAGAAGGCCCTCCCCCTGGGGGCCACCAGCCGGCATTCTCTGACTGGAGGCACCCTGAGGAGGCCCTCTCTGTGGGAACGCACAGGGCGGAGGGGAGTTGACGCCGGCAGTTGACGCCATGCCATGTAGGGACTTAAAAACCATCACTAAGACCTTGAACCTCACCCGGAAGACAACTGGTAACCAATGTAGCTCGCGGAGCAAAGGTGTAACATGGGAGTACCGGGAAACTCCCAAGACAACTCTCGCGTCCGCATTCTGTACCAGTTGGAGCCTCCGAGTGGTCTTCAAGGGAAGCCCCATGTAGAGAGCATTACAGTAGTCAAGGCGAGAGGTCACGAGCGCATGAGTGACCGTACACAGGGCATCCCGGTCCAGATAGGGCCGCAACTGGTGCACCAGGCGAACCTGGGCGAAAGCCCCCCTAGTCACAGCTGCTACATGATCTTCCAAAGTAAGTCGTGAATCTAGGAGGACTCCCAAGTTGCGAGCCCTATCCACGGGGGGTAACAGCTCACCCCCCATAGAAAGAGATGGAACATTTTGAATGTCCCGGGATGCCGGAATGTACAGCCACTCAGTCTTGTCTGGGTTGAGTTGAAGTCTGTTCCTCCCCATCCAGACCCGAACCGCCTCCAGGCAACGGGACATCACAACGAGGGCATCACTGGGGTGGTTTGGGGTAGAAATAAAAAGTTGGGTATCATCAGCATATTGATGATACCCAACTCCAAAACCACGAATGATCTCACCCAGCGGTTTCATGTAGATGTTGAACAGGAGAGGCGAGAGAACCGACCCCTGAGGAACTCCACAAACGAGAGACCTAGGGGCCGATCTCTGCCCCCCTGCCAACACCGACTGCGAACGTCCCAGGAGATAGGAGGAGAACCACCGAAGAACTGTGCCTCCCACTCCCAATCCCCTGAGACGCCGCAGCAGGATACCATGGTCGATGGTATCGAAAGCCGCTGAGAGGTCTAATAGGACTAGGACAGAGGAACATCCCCTATCCCGAGCCCTCCAGAGATCATTCACCAGAGCGACCAATGCCGTCTCCGTGCTGTACCCGGGCCTGAAACCCGATTGGTACGGATCCAGATAATCCGCTTCATCCAGGACCAGAGGAAGCTGATGCGCCACCACACTCTCAACAACCTTCGCAAGAAAGCGAAGGTTGGAGACTGGACGAAAGTTGTTCAACACAGCTGGGTCCAAGGCAGGCTTCTTGAGGAGGGGTCTCACCACTGCCTCCTTCAAGACGGTGGGGAAATTACCCTCACTCAAAGAAGCAGATATCACCGCCTGGAACCAGCCTCGTGTCCTCTCCCTAGCTGCATAAACCAGCCAGGAAGGGCACGGGTCCAATAAACATGTGGTGGAGCTCAGCCTCCCCATAATCCTGTCCACTTCATCAGGGGTCACAGAATCAAACTCCTCCCAGATAACATTGACAAGACCGCCCGTGTCCTGATCGTCAGACTCTGCCCAGCTGGAGTCCAAACCGGTCCGAATCCGAGCAATTTTATCCAACAGATGCTGACCAAACTCCTCGGCACGACCCTGTAAGGGATCCCCCCTCACCTCCTGATTAAGAAGTGAGCGAGTCACCCTAAACAGGGCGGCCGGGCGATTATCTGCGGACGCGATGAGGGTGGAGAAGTAATTACACCTCGCCACCCTCATCGCAGCGAGATAAGACCTAATATAGGTTCTTAACCGCAATCGGTCGGATTCGGATCGGCTGGACCTCCAGCAGCTCTCTAGGCCCCGTTTCCGACGCTTCATCTCCCGGAGCTCCGCGGAGAACCATGGAGCTCGTTGGGATCTGCACCGGGTCAGGGGCCGCAAGGGTACAACTCGGTCCAGTGCCTCAGTGGCTGCCCTTTCCCAGGCTTCCACTAAGGCATCCGCCGAGTTGTGAGCGACGGAAGCAGGTGGGGATCCCAGCGCTGCCTGGAACCCATCGGGGTCCATTAAGCGCCTGGGGCGGTACCATCTAATTGGTTCCGTATCCCCACGGCGGGGGGTGGTAAAACGGAAGACCAGCCAGTTTAAGGCGTGGCTTCTCTCTGCCTCCTTCCGAGATGCCCCATTGCCTTCCTCTGTTTACTCCTAATTGACTGCCTCCTGCGTCGGGCGTCCTTGAACAGGGCCAGCTGTGGGTCATCTTCATCCACACTGTCAGGGTCACCCAGCTGGGTCTCCGTCACGACCAGGTGGGAGGGGCCTGGCTAAGGGCTCTCATCAGCAAGATCTTCAACCACCTCAGCAAGTTCTTCAACACCCCCCTCCTCCTCTGAGTCGTCCGACCCAACTGCCGAACCCACAGGCTGACCCTGAATCACAACAGGTGGGAATTACAACTTGTTACTTTGTATCGGGGGGAGGGAACTTCAGTCTTGGGTACAACTATATAAGTGCTGATACTTTGTTTCCTGAATAAAATGTTCTTTAAGGAAGAAATCTTTGCCTCGAAGTTCTTTTAATTGGTTTCATCTATTGGAACCATGACATTAACTCAAGACTCCCTTTTTCCTTAATTTTACGGGGTCCTGAGCTCCAGTCACCTACCCGAAGGAGAAGGGAGGCTGACAACAATCAGGAAAGGTCCCAAAATGGAGAACGAGGAACCTGTCACCAGCACCACAACCACAGCTACTACATCAGCAGATGGAGTGCAGGCCATTGCACCAATGAGAGTGTGGTTTCTGAGACTCCAATGGCAGGATTGAGACCAAAGACCTGAGAGCACATCTGGTCATCAGAATGGACCCTGCCTAGTGGAGACTGATGGCATTCAGAGATGGCCCAGCCGAAGAAGAGTTCTTCAAAGGCTGCTGAAGTTAAATTTCCACTGATTGCCTCCCAGGAGTCATGCTCTCCTGATGGTAGAGCAGCTAAGTGGGTGGTGCCATCAGAGGAGTTGGGTGAGTGGAAGTATCTGTCAGCAATCCGAAGCCAGTCAATTGATTGTCTAAGGGAGATATTCGAAAAAGTAGACATGGAAAGCAAGGAGCAGACCACCTGCCCATTGCTAACCAGCGAGTGAGATGACAGGCGCCTCTGAGACATTCCCAGTCCAGGAGAAGCCCCAGTCCCATTGTTGGGGCTAGCGCTGCTTCTCCATGAATGAAGCCACCAGCTTTAACCTCAAGCCCAGTGTGGAGAAGCCCAGGTTGTCAGGAGCAATGTGCTAGTCCCAACCATCATCGGCAGTTGCTGAGTCCTGACTACCACCAGTGACGTGACAGCCCAAGGCATCAATAGCGGTATGTTAGCCCCAAGTGGCATTGCCCCTATGCGAGCCCCAACTGGTACCCACACCATCATAGCCCAGACTATCACTGGTGCATGGAGAACTCTGATTGTCACTGATACCCGGACAGCCCAGGCTGTCACTATCACGATTGAAGCCCTGAGCCTCACTATTGGCAACACAGCCCTGAATACTGTCACTGATGTTACACCAGTCCAGGGCCCATGCCAAGGTTTGATCAGGCAGGTGGCATTCAATATGGCCTGATGCAACAGTATGGACGGTTGCACACCTTCCTAGACAGGCAGCAACCCGTAACACCCCCACCTTTTAAACCCACTTTTGATGGAGACCCTGAGAAGTTAACTTTCTTTTTGAACCAAGTGCAATCCTACATGAACTGAAATGCCAACACCTTCCCAGACCCTGCCACGGTGATTGATGTCATAGCGGCAAACCTGGCGGGAGAGTCATCGGAGTGGCTGAATAGTTTGTACAATGAACAGGCACCAGAGCTATGGGACTATAGCATTAGGATACTGTTCCACAACTGAGTTTGCAGATTCAGCCACCCCATTGGTAGATGGGCAAAAGGCCAACGATAGTCCTTGAGATAAGCCAATTAGTTTAAGAAAACTCCTCCAAAACTTAGCTGTAAACTGCACCCCCCGGTAAGAGATTATTCATTTAGGTGTGCCATGTAGTCTGTAGATATGTTTCAGAAACATCTTGGTTAGTCACTGGGTGGACAGGAGCCCTTTGCAGGCAATAAAGTGAGCCTGCTTTGAAAACAAATCTATCACAGTCCAGATGACTGTATTTCCCCTACTTTCAGGTAGATCTATAAAATCCATAGCAATTTCTTCCCATGGGAAGAGTCCGCCATTGGTTGTAATAGCCCAGTGGGTTTCCTCGGAATTCTTTTCATGGTGGCACATACAGCACAACTCTGGACATGTTCTACGTCCCATTTCAATCTCAGCCACCAAAATTGCCAACAGATGAGGTGTAGTGTTTTTAAATATCCAAAGTCCCCAGCCTGTTTTACATCATGGTCGTGCTGGAGTGCGTTAAGGTGGAGGGTCTTGGGCAAGTACAGCTTTCCCCCTTTGTAAGCCAAACCATCCCTGCATGTTAGGGAGGTTTGATAGTCTTTGAACCATTGGTCGGTGAGGAGCTCTCATTTTATTTTCTTTGCCCCAGGTTCATCAGGGTTTGTGGCTCTTGAAGATGGGACTCTGCATGGCATGAGTTGAGAAGCAGTTTGTGGAGTGGAAATAATTGCTTCATTAACCTCTTTATGCTGCTTTTGTATTGGGGCAGTCTGGATAAAGCATCAGCTAAGAAGTTTTTTCCTCTTGGTATGTACTTTAGGGTGAAACTAAAATGGTTAAAGTATTGCACCATTGTACTTGTTTGGGGGACAATTTGCAGGGAGTTTTCAGTGCTTCTAGGTTTTTGTGATCAGTCCATACCTCAAAAGGAACCTTGCTCCCTTTTAGATAGTGTCACCAGTTTAATAGAGCCCAACGAATCACAAAGGCTTCCTTCTCCCACACAGCCCATGTCTTCTCACATTCTGAATTTTTTTGAGGTGTAGTCTCAGGGTTGTAGAATCCCACTCTGGTTCTTTTGCAGTAGCACAGCTCCAACGGCCATGTTGCTGGCATTGGCTTGAATCACAAAGGGCTTCCCTGGGCAAGGATGCTTTAAGACCGGTTCAACTGCAAATAGTCTTTTTAAATTCTCAAAAGCATTTTGACAGTTCATAGTCCATGTTAGTGGTTGGCCTGGATGCAGATTTCCTCCCTCTTTGCCTGTTTTCAGTAATTCTGTGAGGGGTAAGGCAATTTCAGCAAATGAGGGGATGAACTGGTGGCAAAAGTTGGCAAATCCCAGAAAGCTCTGGAGCTGTTTGCAAGTCTTTGGGGGCTGCCATTCAATTATGGCTTTCACTTTGGTTGGGTCCATTTCAATGTCCTTGTGGGAAATTCTGTAGCCAATATAATCTAGTCCAGTCCAGTCCAAACTGGGAATAAGAAAATGGAGACTGCTTTAGGAAAGAAGGTCCAGTTTATTCAGTTGCAGAATCACAACTGCATGTGGTTCTGGGGCAGCTGACCAAGTGGGATTGGGATAGGTGGGTTTTTATACATTCTTTGGGGTTTTGTGTTTGGAATGCTCCAGGGGGTTGTGCAATGAGATGGTCTTTTGTGTTCTAAAAGAGTGTTGGGCAACTTCTATTGTGGCTGATGGCTATGTCCTGTGTTAGATTTTTTTGGGAGAGAGGTTGCGGGTTCTAATCCTTTCACTTTGCTATAGTCAGCTGTCAAATCTTGCTCCAAGAGATTTCAAAAGATCCTGTCTTGAATGGGCTTCTGCCCAGTATTTGTTTGCTCATGAATGGTGCCTCAGTGTTTCTGAATAGATTACTGAATCTGCATTTCTAAAAGGTGGCTTCCTGAGTTTCTGCTTGGGGCAGGGAGTCTGGGGCTGGTTTCTGGAGGCTGGTTTCTAAGATTGTTCTATTATTACTTTGGGGAAATATAATATTCTGCCTTTTTTAATATCCCCCCAAAACATTTACTTCTCTAGGAGGGTGGTTGGGTGTTGATTTCAAACAGATCATTTTGATGTCTTTCATTGTCAGGATATCCTTTTTAGCTACTTGGTTCAATCCAATAGATTTTCTGGTTGAATGAAGAATTAGTGGAAATATAATGAGAGATACTGTATATCAATGAACTAATAAAAGCAGGACAGAAGGTGATGTGTGAAAAAATATTTTACTGTATTGAAGTGGGGGGTGCCTTTCAGTAAGTTTTTGACTCCCAGCAAATTGCCTGACTAGTGTCTGGATTTTTCTTGACAAGATTTCAGAAGTGATTTGCCATTGCCTTCCTTCTAGGGCTGATTGTCCCAAGAGTTATAATGCCACAATCTTATCCTATGGGGTACTAAGATCTGGATGGGAAGAAACAGTTCAGTCATAATCCCAACTAGACTTGGTGGTGGAAAGATTTTTAACTCCAGTGCTTTTTTTGTAAAAAAAAAAAAAAAAGGTGCCGGAACTCACACACAGCTCTGGCTCCAGTCAAAAGCCCTTTATAGAGCAGGGGGGGGGGGGTAAGAGAAGAAACTGCTTTAGGAAGCTTCCGAGACACAGATCCTGTGAGCAGCATCAGCTGATGGATGCCATTGCTGCAGCTTTTGAGAGGGCACTTGTTCGGAGCCGGCATGTCTTTTGCTACCTCATCCTCCTCCACCTCTGATGACACAGAGGCTTCCTCTGGAGCCAGAGTGACTAAGACAGCGGTGGCACTCCTGCTTTGGGAGGGTGCCTGGTCCCTCAAAGAGATTCACTCCAGGAGTCAGTCCTGGTCCCTGATGGCCAACATGGGGATGAGGACAGGTGGCAGTGGTGGGGGGAGCCCCATGACCCAAGGCAGAGAAGAGGGTCTGCTTTCATGGCCATGGAAGTGTTTCTGGGTCAACCTTCGATGCCCCCAATTTCCCCGGCCAGCTTCCTTTCACTGAGCCATAGCTTTACAGGTAGTCCTCAAGTTAGGAGTGTAATGGAGCCTGCCCATTCCACTTGAAAACATGTAGCATGAATCTCGTTCCTTTAGCGAGATCACTTTCTTGCTCATTAAAATGCACACAGCTCGTTAAGTAAACATGAGGTATCTCAGGGTGGGGAGGGCCATGGAGGGCCTATTGATGGAACAGGCCCCCAAGGCCTCCCTGACTCACTAAGATACCTCATGCTTCCCCCTCCCTTCCTGCTGCACGGGACTCACCTGGAAAAGGTCTGTCTTCTCTCTGCCGCGGTTCCTGTTACCGCTCCAATCTGAGGCCAGAGGATGTGTCCACAGCCACAAAAGTCTACAAAACTTTTATTTTGATCAAAATAGAGTTGGGTGGCCACATCTCTCTTCCTGACTGGTAGAGAGATGAAGGCAACAACCAGGAAAGATGTCTTCCACCTTTTATACCTTTCCAGAACAAAGAGATCTGGTCTTGGTACTAGGAACCAAAAGGTACAGAAAAATAATTCCTAGATGATGACTCATACAAAACAACCCAGGCTCCACCATAACTTCTTTCCCCACTCCCCTTACCATGCTCTTTTCATGTAAGCAATCCCCTGTACCTAAAGCATGAAACATTTGCTTTTATATAACTAATTTCTCAATATAAAGCACCAATAAAGCTGCTTGCACATAAACAAAGATAATTACAAAGTATCACTACTAATATCAATATTACTAACATCAACCTTAAGCATAATAAAATCCCTTCAGGTCTTTTCCAGGCCTCTGGCCTCAGAACGGAGCAGCAGCAGGAACCGTGGCAAAGGAAAATGACCTTTTCCAGGTGAGTCCCATGCGGTAGGAAGGGAGGGGGAAGCATGAGAGCATTAAGCGAACACTCGTAACTCAGGGATTACCTGTACTCGCACTGGCAGCTTAGAAGGAACCGGTTCTTCTGTTCAAAAAAAGGTGCCGGAATGCCATTCCATGCGTTCTATGACAAAAGAAGCACTGTTTAACTCCATCTATGACTCTATATATGTTTTTGCTTTTGTATGCAAAGGTGATCTGTAATCTTGGGGCCTTCTGGACTTAGAGGTCTAGTTCAAAGAACAGGTAGCAGCTGTGGGAAGACTTTTGCTCCATCTTGTGGGTCAGTTTCAGTTTTTCTATATTGGGAGGTTTTGTTCATTGTCAGGCAAGCCTTAGTTTAAGCTTCTGCTGTTGATTCTGTCCTTGAAAATCACTTTGAAGCTCCAATTGATCCAAAATGCAGCATCTTGAGCAATTATGGGCACCATAAATCTAGAGAGCATCAAACCAAAGAACGGTAGTGTCAATTTGTTTGTATTCCTCTATTTCTATACAGAGTTCATAAGGCAGTAATTATAAATTACACTCATTAAGTTCCTCTGGGTATAACATATATTACATTTATTTTATTTATTAAACAGATTTATATGGCAACCTAACTCACACAGATATGACTCTGGGTGGCTTACAACATTAAAAATAACAATATAAACTCATAAAGAAACTCCCCAATGGAAGCAGCAATACAACAGCAACAGCCAAATGGCATTCAACATGTTTGGAAGCAGAGTCACACATCATATTAAGTGATGATTTGTCTCTATGATTGAATGAGCACAATGTCTACATTTATAATTTATACCTTCTCTATAGTTAAAAAATAAAAATGGCTGGGTTCATGCTATGTTGAAATCCAACAAAACCACAAAGATGTCTCGTATGGTATTCCTACATAGTATATTGCATGAACTCAAAGCTTTTACTTACGGAGGGCATCTTTATGTTTTCTCAGTTACTTAAGGTTTTCTTTTTACAATATTGACTAAAACCATATTTATTTTCCACTCTTTAACGATCTAAATGAGGAGAATGTTCTTAACCTGTATAAATGCTGTCTTAGGTGTCAGAAAGGAATTTAGTATATCTGTAGAGGGAATTTTTAAAAGAATTAGTACAAAATGTTTGAATGATATATATTTTACAACTGAAAAATATTGAACAACAGATGTAGTTTAGCTCACATGTGGATTAGAGGCAAGATCCCATATGTTCACCATGTTAAATGGCATTATTTTTATTGTATTTTGTGACTATGAGTTATTACTTTAAATAACATTATGAAAATTGATTAATAATATTATTTAGAACAGATCTACTGTGTATAGATGGTAGTAGTTTTGATTTTGTTTGAAACAGTAGTTATATATGAATTTGAGGATGTACTTTTATTATGCCATATGAGAACTCTGCACTAGAGAGAAACACCAACCTTTTTATGCTTTTAGAAACCGATTAAAGAGATTGGAAAGAGAAATCCTCCCTGTTTAGGCCAAGACATCTTAATTGAATTGATGGCTCAATTACTTTTGGATAAAAGGAATTGCCACACAGTTAAAACACTGGTCTCAAGAAAATGAGTCTGTCTTTTTATAAATACCAGCAAAAGAAAGAGTCATGAAAATGTGAAAAATATGAAGGGACATTTTATCATGCATGGCGAACTAGTGGAAAAGTTAAAAGATACTGAACATATATGTAAAAAAGCCATTGTTAAGTCAAACAGGGAACACAAACTCTGTATGTGTGTGTGCCCTTACACACATACAGAGTTTGTGTTCCCTGTTTGACTTAACAATGGCTTTTTCACATATATGAGTCCTTCATTAAGTCATTGTCAGGCCCCCAGAAACTATGAAATATATATGGTGTCATCGTTCCAACAGATGAAACTCTTGAAAAGAACTTTGAGGCATTGTTTACCTTAAAGGCTCTTTTATTCGAGTAGCATAATATCAGCACTACATAATTAAAGCCAAAAACTGAATTCTCCTCCCCTGGGCATATAGTATCAAAGCACAATTCCCTCCTCCAATTAACAGTCATAAATCACATTCCCCAATTAGCTTGAAGCGTGGGCTTCCTCTCCAGCCCGTCAATTCTTTATCAGCTCTGGGCTCAATAACCTTGATTCTCACACTAAGTTTAGCATTGTTATGTCTAGCTGGACTCTCATTCACATCCTACCCTTCTCAGCATCATCTAACTCTAAAAGTGAAAGGGAAAAGATGGTTACATTTCCATTTGTTGTCAATGCAAAAACATCCAATGTTAGCAGCATTGACATATGGAGTTACTTCTGAGTAATTTCCTTTATTATTCCTCACCGATAGCTAAGTTCAAGTATCACATTTAGGTAAAGCTGAGGAAGATTTCTATAGATTTTCCAACTTTTTTCATTTAGGAAAACACATGCATGTTGTACAAGAGAGACCTAATCCAGGGTTTATTTACCACTGAACATTATATATTTGAGGAATTTCCTTGAGCCAAGAAAAATAAAAGTTTTCTAGCTCATATGAGCAAATATATGCTAATTGGTTATTCTGTGAGACAGTTTTCCAGCTGTAGATTAAAAATATTATAGTATACAAGATTACAAATGATTGTAATCATCTAATTATTATATGCTTCTGCCATGGGGTGTGGTAGCAGAGATCCAGTAATTACTCTTCATCAAATATTCATTATGTTACTTCTTGCCTGGTCTCAAGTTCATGTTGAATAAACGTGGCTGTAATCTTTTTGATATGGAGCTAGATTTAGAGGTCATTGCAGAAGCATTAATTAGGCCTAGTCATCATAAAATATTTTTGAGGCCCTTGAATTATACTTCACTTAGGATGTGGCTACAAATTTCCATTTATAAAATATATGCAGAGTACTAGTGAAGCTGACATTTCTGTGTCCAAAGAATCTAAAATGATATACAGAAAGCAAGCCCCAAATTCCATACTGTTTACAGTGGTCTTTGGAAAATAGACAGAGTTTCAGGATCTTTTCTTTACAACTAGACATTTGAAAAAGGGGGAAAGCATATCCCTAGAAAATGATGTGGCCTATTTTTCTCACATTAAATTAAAGTCTTAATTAGAGCTTGCTGATAAATGTTTCATAGAAAGTAAAAAATAAAAAAGTATTTATGGAAATGTTTTTCAAAGTAATCCCTAACTTACTCTCCCATTTTGCTGATAAGATTGAGATAGATTTCAGGGTCAAAGATACTTAGCAGCAACATCTTTTCCACAGAAGAAAAGCATATCTCCAATATCATGAGAATAAACTACAATCTCTTTGCAACTGAATAGTCACCTGAACAGAAGTCTGAGTTTCCCTTGTCTTGTTTATTGTTTATCCAAAGATAACCAGCTAGTATCAGCCTTTTAAGGTAGAACAGATTAAGAAACAGAGACTGTGCAGACCTAAAACTATTTGTATTAGAACAGCTATACGTAGTAACAGCATGTGCCTCCATTCATACCTCTTTTATTTTCATCTAGATTGGATTTTTTATAAACCACTTTATCATTTATCTGATTGTTTCATTAATAAAGGGACTTTCCTTTAAGGCTATCATCAATATTCAAACATGACTTCCTCCATCAACCTTACTTCCCCCCTCCCCTATGTTTCCAGGAAAATCTGATCAGAGCCCTGGAAACCAAGTGCAGATGTGTTGCACCCCTCATTCATTGGCAATTGCTCCACAACTCCCATAATACAATTATACCCTGTGAAGTGACTTGCCTCTCCTCATTTCTTTTTGCTATTCAGTTATGTCTACATCTTCCTATTCTGCTAGTCCTTGTCTCTCCCTGCCATCCCCAGTCTTGCATCCCAGATGTAATTGGACTTCTTACCTGTCATTCAGAGAATTGGTCTCTGAGACATTTTTATAAACTACTTTGACCTGGGCTCATGTACCATTTACAGCAGTGATGGCAAAACCTTTAGAGACTGAGTGCCCAAACTGCAACCCCAAACCCACTTATTTATTGCAAAGTGCCAGGGCCACATCAGCATTGTTGTGCCCTTGGGGGGAGGGGGTGGGGGTGGCCCACTGGGTGGGTGTGGCTGCGGTGGTCACAGCAGACTGGGTGGGCATGGCCACCTTGATGTTGCTCATGGGGGGATGCCTGTGGGTGCCAGGCAGGGTTGGGGGAGATCCAGGGGGTCTCTGGTGGGTGGGGCTGTGGGCAGGAGGCTCATCCTGTGGGGTGAGGCAGGGGGCAGAGCAGGGTTCCATTGCTGCAGGGCAAGGGAAGATGAGGCAGGGGCTGGGGCAGCTGCTGCCTGACACCATCAGCCCCCACACACAGAGGCCAGCAAGCACGTGGGGCTAACAGTGTCCGTCAGTAGCCACAGCCTGCCATCCCCTCAATCGGTGCACTCTGGGGCTCCACAGCCTTCTGCCAATACCAATAAGGTGGCCAGCCCTCCGGCAGCAGGCAGAGTAGGGGAGTGGGGAGGCATGTGATGCAGACCACCGGATGCACCTACTCTGTCCCATCTGTTTTTGCTTGTGGTTGGAGAGTAGGGTGGTGCTGGTCATCTTGGCTCCCTTGCAGATCTTGTGCTTGGCCCGCACATGGAGCCTGTTTCCCTCACACACTTGATGTACCTTGGCTCCGCCTCAGGCTGCCGTGGTGGCCTAATAGATCTGTGTGAGCTGCTGGCAGCAGCAGCACATGTGCCCACAGAGAGGGCTCTGAGTACCACCTCTGGCACACATGCCATAGGTTCTCCACCACTGATTTACAGTATCTGAAAGTTGCCTTTGTTGTCAGAACCCACTTCTGCCCACATCTTAAGAAAGGACTCTTGGAGACAAAATTTTCCAAGCAGGAACTTTTACTAAGAAATAGGAGATAGCAGGCATAATAGTCAGGATCTGAGGAATCCCCTCACAGTTCGATATTTTTAAAGTGTCCCCAGGCAAACCTCACCCCATATTTCATTCGGTCAGTTCTGGATCAGCCAAGGTCCAGGTGGTAAGTCCATCACGGGAGAGAAGAAATAACAGTCCTTTTGCAGTAGGATCATTTCCACCCCCCTCATACTTCATTTGGAGAAACAAACCAGATTCTAGAGAGTTTCATTTCTCCCTTTTCCACCCCCTTTCTTAGTTGCCTGTAAGATGAGAGGGAATGCCTAGTGAGAAAGCAATTGATTATATTGTGATGGATAGCAAGCAGGCAGAATAAACAAAGTTTACATTTAAGGGAGGAAGTGAAAGCCATAAAACTCTATGCCTGTTCCCTCTCCCTCTTGGGAATGGCAGAATTCAGGGGGAGATGAGATCTGGGGTTAGCTCAGAGGAGATAGTTAGAAATGAGATATAAATGGATTCTGACATCCTGCCCCCCTTTAAAAATAGGAGAGATCCACCTGCAGAGGAAACAAAAATATAGATGTTAGCCTGGTTTGCTGGGATATTCTGTATGAAACATATTTAGCAACTTAGGTGCTCTGATGTGACATTTATGGACCCACTCATTTTCTGAGGAGGGAAGGTGTTTCCAAGCTACTGGATATTGAATTGCTCCATGGTACTTTCTAGAATCTAGGATTTTTTTTACCTCGAAGTGTTGTTCTCCTTCAACCATGATAGGAGGTGGTGGTGGTGGTGATGGTTGGCTGTAAAGGTGACTGTTGTTCCATTTTTAGCAAACTGCAGTGAAAGATTGGGTTTATTTGCCTAAGATTTTTGGGTAGTTCTAATTCTACTGTTACTGGGTTTATGTTTCTTTTCATTGGAAAAGGTCCTATATATTTTGGTCCAAGTTTTTTTACAGGGCTGTAGGGATTTTAGGTATTTTGTAGATAAATATACCATCTCTCCTACCCCGAATGGTGTGGGTTCAACTCTCTTTTTGTTTGCCTGTGCATTGTATGCTTGCCTAGCTTTGTCTAAAGCTCTCCTAACAATTGGCCAGGTGTTTTGCAATTGTGCAATCCATTCTTTCAGTGCTGGGATTACTGGTTCGTTTGGGATTAGTTCTGGCATAGGGTTGAAACTTTGACTGGTGGCTATTTGAAAAGGAGTGTAGCCTATGCTGGAGTGGACTGTGTTATTGTAAGCAACTTCTGCGAAAGGGAGTAGGTCCATCCAATTTGTTTGCTGAAAATTAATAAAGTATCTTAAGTATTGCTCAAGTACTGAGTTCCTGTGTTCCGACTGGCCGTTTCCCTGAGGATGATGATTAGATGTCAGTCCCTGAGTAGTTCCTAAGAGGGATAAAAATTCCTTCCAAAACTTTGACGTAAATTGCACTCCCCTATCACTTATGATGCGTTGGGGTGCTCCATGCAGTCTGTATATATGCTGCATGAATAGTTTCACTAAGGTTTTTGCAGTGGGAATCTTTTGGCAAGGGATAAAGTGCACCTGTTTGGAAAACAAATCCGTAACCCCCCCAGATGACAGTGTTCTCGTTGCTTTCTGGTAATTCCAGTATAAAATCCATGGCTATTTCTTTCTAAGGGGCTGAGGGTTTCGCCACTGGTTGTAACAGTCCGGGCGACTTCCTCTGCAGTCTCTTAGCTGTTGCGCATATTTGGCAACTGGCCATGTAGCTCTCTATGTCAATCTGTGAGGGGATTCCTGAGATCCTGTCTAATGTCAGAACCAACTTCAGCCCACATCTTAAGAAAGGACTCTTGGAGACAAAATTTTCCAAGTACGAACTTTTACTAAGAAATAGGAGATAGCAGGCCATCAGAAATCAGAAATATCAATCAATCAGTATTTATTCAGTCAATGACCAGAAAGTTTAAAAGAACAAAAATAGAGCAAATCAATATAATAATATATAAACAACTAGAAAAGTAAATCATATTATAACACTTTGACATTCTATTACTATGTTAATGCAGTTCCATGGGTGGTTATAAATCTAAAACATTGATAGTTATAAAATATAAACCATATATGTCATAACAATTTATGTAGTAAATCAAGAATAATATTTAAAGGAAGGGTACTGACATAATAAAATCCATTGCAAAAGATTATTAAAAAGGTCTACAATGATTATTTAAGTTTTTGGCGAATCTCCAATGCTGCTGCACAGAATCTGGCCACCTGCGCCATGATCTCTGCCTGCTCATCCTTAAGCAGCCACTGGAGATAAATATTTTCTGAACGACCAGGATGCCTATCAATAATGGGGAGGACATTGTTTTTCTGAATGGCTCTGTAGAAGGAGCATCGAAGGAGTATGTGACCAATGGTCTCCACCTCTCCAGAGCCATAGGGACAGAGTTTTCAGACAGTGGTGTCTTGTTGTACTTGCCATACAGGATGGCCGAAGGAAACTCATGGCACCGTGCAAGCGAGAATGCTTTCTGTTGGTTTACTGACTCCAACTGACTAAGATACCTGGCAGGTGTAACCACGTATCTAATAGAGTCAGGAGCCAGAAACAGCGGAGCTAAACCTAAGTCCACTTGCCTCTCAATGTCCCCTACCCTTTGATGCAAGGTTTGTTTTACTTGGTTGTAGTCCAATTTGAGAATTGAGGTGGATGAAAAGCCTAGTTTGGCAAGGTTGGACTCGACTGCCTTGATCCATGAAGAGGAAAATTTATCTTGTAGAATTAGTGGAGCAAGGCCTTGCGGAAAGCAATTAAGCCTTAGCCAGATGTTTAAGGAAGCTATACAGATTCTTGCTTCAACTTTTATCAATCCTTTCTCCAGGTGCAGAAGTGCATTAGGGACACAGCGCGGCATCTGGAGAATTGTTCTAATAAATTTGGATTAAACTCTTTCCAGTGGTGTAAAACACAAAGCTGAGGGTCCAAGCGAGGTCCTGTAGAGAAGCTGTGCTAGCGACTTGGCCAGAAAGAGCTTAATTGCAGCTGGAACATAGTGTCTTCCCTTTGCATGAAAAAGAATTAAGAATGGCATTCACTGATCGTTGGCCAGAGGCAGCCACGTACTCTCAATGGGATTTTTGTGAGCTGGTGGCATGGATGACCATCCCAAGGTACTTAAAGGTAGTTACTTGCTCTATTTTGTGGCTATTTAAATACCATGTCTACTGTTTAGGCCTTTTTGCAAAAGCCATAACCTTTGTTTTCCCATAATTTATGTCCAGTTTATTATATTTGCAATACTGGACAAGGGGTTGCAAGGCTCTTTTAAGGCCAACTGGAGTTCTGGAGAGAATCACAGCATCATCTGCATAGAGCAGCAGAGCAATGCTTTGGTCACCTATTTTTGGGGGGTGGTAATCCCCTTCATGGATTACTGCCTTGTCATGGGAAAGGGGCTTGTGTAATTCAATGAAGCTATGAGCTATGCCGTGCAGGGCCATCCAAGATGGAAAGGTCATAGCAGAGAGTTCTGACAAAATGTGATCCACTGGAGAAGGAAATGGCAACCCACTCCAGTATCTTTGCCATGAAAACCCTATGGACAGTACCAAAAGGCAAAACGATATGACGCTGGAATATGAGCCCCTCAAGTTGGAAGGTGTCCAATATGCTACTGGGGAAGAGCAGAGGGCTAGTACTAGTAGCGCCACAAAGAATGAAGCAACTGGGCCAAAGCCGAAAGGATGCTCAGCTGTGGATTTATCTGGTGGTGAAAGGAAAGTCCAATGCTGTAAAGATTTTTTTCTCCATAGGAACCCGGAATGTAAGATCCATGAATCAAGGCAAGCTGGATGTGGTCACACAAGAGATGACAAGACTGAACATTGACATCTTAGGAATCAGTGAACTAAA
Source organism: Vipera ursinii (assembly GCF_947247035.1). Lineage (NCBI taxonomy): Eukaryota > Metazoa > Chordata > Lepidosauria > Squamata > Viperidae > Vipera > Vipera ursinii. The sequence goes on along the minus strand of NC_139514.1, from coordinate 80,383,341 downwards.
ATTGACAGGAATGGGTGAATTTAATTCAGATGACCATCAGGTATACTACTGCGGACAAGAATCCCTCAGAAGAAATGGAGTAGCCTTCATAGTCAATAAAAGAGTAGGAAAAGCAATACTGGGATACAATCCTCAAAATGACAGTGATCTCAGTTCGAATCCAAGGCAAACCATTCAATATCACAGTAGTCCAAGTCTATGCCCCAGCCACTGGTGCTGAAGAGGATGAAATTGACTGGTTCTATGAAGCCCTACAGCACCTTATTAGAACTAACACCAAAAAATGATGTCCTTATCATCATGGGGGATTGGAATGCTAAAGTAGGAAGCCAAAAGATAAGCGGAATAACAGGCAAGTTTGGCCTTGGAGTATAAAATGAAGCAGGGCACAGGCTGATAGAATTTTGTCAAGAGAATACGATTGTCATAGCAAACACTCTTTTCCAACAACCCAAGAGACGGCTCTACACATGGACATCACCAGACGGTCAACACAGAAATCAGATTGACTATATGCTCTGCAGCCAAAGATGGAGAAGCTCTATACAGTCAGTAAAAACAAGAGTAGGAGCTGACTGTGGCTCAGACCATGAGCTTCTCATTGCAAAGTTTAGGCTTAAACTGAAGAAAGTAGGGAAAAGCACTAGGCCAGTCAGGTATGAATTAAATCATATCCCTGCTGAATATACAGTAGAGGTGACAAATAGATTTAAGGAATTAGATCTGATAGACAGGGTGACTGAAGAACTATGGATGGAGGTTTGCAACATTGTACAAGAGGTAGCAACTAAAACCATCCCAAAGAAAAAGAAATGCAAGAAAGCAAAATGGCTGTTTGAGGAAGCTTTGCAAATAGCTGAGGAAAGGAGGGAAGCAAAAGGCAAGGGATAAAAAGAAAGATACGCCCAATTGAATGCAGAATTCCAGAGAATAGCTAGAAGAGATAAGAATGCCTTCTTAAATGAACAGTGCAAAGAAATAGAAGAAAACAATAGAATAGGGAGGACCAGAGATCTCTTCAAGAAAATTGGAGAGTTGAAGGGAACGTTTCATGCAAAAATGGGCATGATAAAGGACCAAAATAGCAGGGACCTAACACAGGCAGAAGAGATTAAGAAGAGGTGGAAAAATTACACAGAAGAACTATATAAGAACGAGTTTAATGTCCCTGATGACCACGACGAGGTGGTCACTGACCTCAAGGCAGACATTCTAGAATGTGAAGTGAAGCGGGCCTTAGGAAAGCTGAGCAACAACAAAGCTAGTGGAGGTGACAATATTCCAGCTGAGCTATTCAAAATCTTAAAAGACAATGTAGTAAAAGTGCTACACTCAATTTGCCAGCAAATTTGGAAAACTCAACAGTGGCCACAGGATTGGAAAAGATCAGTTTACATTCCAATTCCGAAGAAAGGCAGTGCCAAAGAATGTTCAAGCTATCGCACCATTGCACTCATTTCTCATGCTAGTAAAGTTATGCTTAAAATCCTACAAGCTAGACTCCAGCAGTATGTGGATCGAGAACTACCAGAAGTACAGGCAAGATTTTGAAGAGGCAGAGGAACTATAGATCAAATTGCCAACATACACTGGATCATGGAGAAAGGTAGGGAGTTCCAGAAAAACATCTACTTTTGCTTCATTGACTATGCTAAAGCCTTTGATTGTGTGGATCACAACAAACTGTGGCAAGTTCTTAAAGAGATGGGAGTACCAGACCATCTTATTTGTCTCTTGAGAAACCTATATGTGGGTCAAGAAGCAACAGTGAGAACTGGACATGGAACCACTGATTGGTTCAAAATTGGGAAAGGAGTCCGTCAAGGCTGTATACTGTCGCTCTGCCTATTTAACTTATATGCAGAGCACATCATGAGAAAGGCAGGGTTAGATGAATCAAAAGTTGGAATTAAGATTGCCGGGAGAAATATCAACAACTTAAGATATGCAGATGATACCACTCTAATGACAGAAAGTGAAGAAGAACTAAAGAGCCTCTTGTTGTGGGTGAAGAAGGAGAGTGCAAAACTTGGGTTGAAACTTAACATTAAGAAAACCAAGATCATGGCATCCGGCCCTCTCAATTCCTGGCAAATAGATGGGGAAGAAATGGAGGTAGTGACAGATTTTATTTTCCTGGGCTCCAAGATCACTGCAGATGGGGACTGTAGCCAAGAAATTAAAAGACGCTTGCTCCTTGGGAGGAAAGCAATGGCAACTCTAGACTGCACACTAAAAAGCAGAGACATCACCCTGTCAACAAAAGTGCATATAGTCAAGGCTATGGTCTTCCCAGTTGCAATGTATGGCAGTGAAAGTTGGACCATAAGAAAGCTGAGCACCAAAGAATTGAAGCCTTTGAACTATGGTGCTGGAGAAGCCTCCTGCGAGTCCCTTGGACTCCAAGGCAATCAAACTGGTCAGTCAGTCCTAGAGGAGATCAACCCTGACTGCTCTTTAGAAGGCCAGATCCTGAAGCTAAAACTCAAATACTTTGGCCACCTAATGAGAAGGAAAGACTAACTGGAGAAGAGCCTAATGCTGGGGAAGATTGAGGGCAGAGAAGAAGGGGATGACAGAGAATGAGTTGGCTGGATGGAGTTACTGAAGCAGTAGGTGTGAGCCTAAATGGACTGCAGAAGATGGTAGAGGACAGGAAGGCCTGAAGGAACGTTGTCCATGGGGTCGTGATGGGTCGGACATGACTTCTCAGCTTAGAACAACAACAATTTGAATTATTTAACCACTTTACTATATCGCTTATGTAAAAATTGAAGAGCAAGGGGGCCAGTATGCACCCCTGTTTAACCCCCTTTGAGTTTCAACTGACCTCAAGAGAGACCCCTTGCATATTACACCTCACCTTGAAAGTTGTTTTGGTATGTAAAGTACGTAACAGATGGAGGAGTCTGTGATCAATTAAGGCAGCTTACAGCTTCTCCCATAGCTTAGACTTTGTAACTGTGTCAAAAGCTGCCTTAAGGTCTGTAAAGGCAGTGTATATTGGCCTCCACATGAGCTGCAGTGATGAGCATACTCTCTTGGTTCACACAGGCTGGCATGTGGGAGGTTTGGGAAATGCTATGATAGAGCTTTCACATATATCTTTTAGTATCTTGTTTTTGTAATGATCTCATAGGCACCTGAGAAGTTCTCACTATGTATCCAATTATCTCTCTGTATTCTATTTTGTATGAGATTGATGGAGTTTTTGTAATGTTGGTATTCAGAAGAGGGAGGTGAATAAAAGTTCAGCGGGCAGTTGATCAGGAGATTTTTTGGTGTGACAAGGCTGCCTGGCTGGTTCAGAGCATCTCTATCGACCCGGGTCTGAATTCTTTTCTCTACTCAAATGATGGAGAACTAAACACTGATCTATGGTGCCTCTCCCCTCTTTGAATCTGGCTTGTTCTTCAGCAATCAGGTTCTCAAGGTCCAGCCACTCCTTTAATTTATCTTGGAGGTGTTTGGCATAGAGTTTGCTGATTATATTTAGCAAACTTATTGGTCTGTGGTTTTCAGGGTTGTCTCTCTTTCCCTTTTTATAAATTTGGACCACAATTGCCAAGCCCCAATCTTTTGGGAGATGGCCAGTGGAGTCAATATAGGTGAATAGGGCTGCCAGGACAGGTATCCACCACTCCATATTATTTTTTAGTAATTTTACCGAGATGAAGTCAGCTCCTGGAGCCTTCCTGATCCTGAGTTGGCCAATGAGGGATTTGATTTCAGACTCTGAAACTGGAGGCCACTCAGGTAAATCCTTCATTATAGACTTGTACTCTTGCTGGAGGGTTCTTCATACATTCTCCAAAAATGGAGTTCCCATTTATGGCAGTCTAATGGGGCATAGATTCTTTTATTTTTTATTTTATTTTATTAAAAAGTTTTAAAGTACATTTTTGAACATAAACCCCATCCTCCCCTACCCCTAACCCATACCCTAACCCACCCAATACCCCTACCTCCCCCAGCCCCCCCCCCGACTTCCCAAAGCAGAATACAGGGTATTATTTTAACAATCTTAATCTAAAATATACTAACTATAATTACACTTTAAATCCAGTCGCGCTTTAACTCTCCTTAAACATCATAATATATCTCCATTACAAATATTCTTCACATATTCCAAATTCTACCATTTGGAAATGATGATGATAACTTTATTGTTACTTTGAATGTACACCAATCGGCATACATCAAAATGAAATTTTGTTGCATACAGCTCTCAAAGGGTCACCACCTCTGATATATACTTCTTGTTCGTGGCCCGCTCAAATTTCACATTGTCCATTTTAGTCTCTAGGGAGTGAACAATGGCACACAGGACAGATGGAAATGGGGCTCCATGTTGATTAGCCCTCAAATTCGCTTGTATTCTGACAACCTCGCCTTCTTTCCTTTTTCTGATCCTGACTCTTCCACCTTTTCCTTAAAGAGGCCTTGCTTCTTTTCGCCCCTGGAGCATGCTGCTGCTGCCACCAACTCCTCCAAAAGCCCCACTCCCTTCCTCTGGGCCTGCCGACAGCCTCATCCAGTTCCTTCACTCCATAAGCTCCAGGTCCTCTCCTCCTCTGCCTCCTCTGGAAACAGCCCTGATTTGCAATACAATCCATCACTGGGCCAGCAGTCAGATCTTGCTGCTGGTAGAACAAATTCAAACAGTGCCAACAACTTTTAACGGTCTCACCAACAGTTCCAAAACCACTAGAAACTCGCCAGGCCAGCAAAGATTGTCGGTCGTATGTCGAATGTTACCTTAGTTCCACCATGTTGCTCAAACACATTAAAATCTTCCTGATCATGTGGCCTATAGCCCTTACTATCCCTCCCAAAACTATTTGCCTTCAAGAGCTAATGCAGCCGCAGCCATTCCAGGCGCCGCCATCTTAGATCTCTAATCTCATTTCTATCTAATTCAAAACTTTCAAAATCCATTCTTCTATAATGAACAAATCAGCCTTCTTCCAATATAACAGTACCAAAAATTCGGACTTCCGGTGGCTCCGCGGCGCCGGAGACAGCCTTCCCGGGCTGCCCGCAGCTCAGCTGTGTGATTTTTCGCCCGAAACAGCGCCGATCAGCTGTTCGGGCGAATTTGAAGCCCCCTCCTCGGGAGAAGAGGAGGGGGTGAGCCCCCAGGTGGGGGTTGAGTTCTCCGGGGCCGCCTGAGCTTGGAGCTTGGGCGGCTGAAGGATTGAACTCCCCCGTAGCCTGGGCTGCTCCCAGCTGACTGGCGCCTCTGCTCCGGACTTTATGGAGCAGAGCCAGGCGTCTGCGACCATCCCTGCTTGAAGGAGAGACTATGAAAGGAAAAGAGCAGGCAGAGCAGTACAAGAGGGAAAGATGAAGAGATGAAGAAGATTATTTTATTTTACTCTCAAGCTTGATGGACTTTGCTTAAAACTTAAAGTGAAAGTGCGTCACAATTGTAAGTAAAAGATGGCGGCTAAACCTCCCCCTAGAACTTTTCGGAGTGCTGGAAATTCTCCGGTGCAACAACAATCATTACTGCAGGCGTTGCATTCTCCTGATGTATTGACTTCGAAGGATCTTGAAAAACATACCCAGTTAATTCTGGAGTCAATGGGTGCTAAATTTGCACAGATGGAGGAGAAATTGGAGAAATTGGAGCAGAGAATGGAAGAAAGGATGGAACAGAAACTTAGAGAGATGAAAGCAGACATTTTGTCCTCAGTGCATAAAGTTGCTAAATGTGTGGAGGTGCTGGATGACCAAGTGCAAGACTTGACTCAAAAGAATGCTATATTAGAAGCAAAAGTTTTGGAAATTGAAGATTTAAAAGACAAAATGGATTGTGAACAGAGTCTGGCCCAATTTTACCAGATGCAGTTTGCTGTGAGAATTAGAGGCCTAAAAGAGAATATTAAGGAAGATTTAAAGCAGCTGGTTTCTGAGGCTTTTGAGGGGGTATTGAATCATCCAGCATCTGAAATAAAACAAGGTATGGACAAAGTGTTTCGTGTGAATTCGTGGATTGCTAAACAGAGAAAGTTGCCTAGAGATGTGGTGGTTTATTTTGTAAAAAGGGAAGTTAGAGATGAAGTTATACAAGCTGCCTATGATACCAAAGTTGTGATTGCTGGTCAAGAAGTTTTGGTTCTAAAAGAAATTCCTCCAAAGATTTTAAAGAGAAGGAAGGATTTTATTTTTCTTGTGCAAGAGCTCAAGCAAAGAGATATAAGGTTCAGATGGGAGATCCCAGCTGGGTTGAGCTTCATGTATGATGGCAAAAGGTACTGTTTGGGTAATGTGAAACAAGCGCATGACTTTTATAACAATGTTTTAAATGTAACCCCATCAACACTTCTGGAAGCTGAAGAGGGATCTGGAGAAGGAGAACATCAAGAGGATGAAGATGGACAGATAGACGAGAAGGGTACAGGAGGAGTTCAAGCTGCAACTCTTTTGGATGATATTAGAGAACAGAGGGTGACGCGTGCTGCCTTAAAACGCTCAAAAAAGACAAAAAAATAAGACCAGCAGAAATCTATGGAACTTCCACAATATACTTATAGACAAGTGGTAGTTGTGTTTTTAAAAGTTTTGGGATGATATGTATGGTAACAGAATCTTTAATTTGGAATTAATGGACAATTTATTACAGAGGAAGAGGAAGAAAGTTTTGTGGGTTAATGCGGGTTAATTTGTGTAAGAACTATCTATTATAGTCTATTTTGGCTAGAGAGGTTAATAGGGATAGGTGTTTGTGATGTGTAAATGAGAATATGTTTAGGTAATAGGGAAAGGTGGAAGAACATAGATGGGAATGATGCTAGTTTTCTTTTATTTTAGTTCTTTATATATATTTAGTATTGTTAAGGATTGGTTTACTCTATATAAGCTAGAGAGTGATGGATTTTAGAGTTTATAATGGTTAGTATATGATTGTTTATGATTGTTTTTTAGATATATACCTTGTATTTTGCTCTGGGAAGTCGGAGGGGGGGGGGAGGGGGGGAGGAGGGGAAGTAGAGGGGGGGAGGCAGGGGAGGGAGGAGGGAGAGGGGGAGGGGGGGAGATAGGGGGGAGGTAGGGAGGGGAGGAGGGAGGGGGAAGGGGGGTTTCTTAAAGGAAAATTGTATTTTTTAAAACTTTTCAATAAAAAAAAAAAACAGTACCAAAAATTCTACTATAGTTATTAGTTATAAATATCTTTTTCTTAAAGATCTTACATATTCCACTAAATTACTTTAACTTTTAAAATTGTCATCTTTTACAATTCAACCATACATAATAATACATTGCATCATCACAGCCAAATCTTCAACATTTAGACTAACAATTTAAATACATACATACTAATTTTTAAGATCTACTGTAAATACCATCCCCAAAATATGCACCATTATTAGACCTTGATTATCCTACGATCTTTAACAAGTTCCATTTCTAAATCTTATTTCTATCAAAGTCCTCCATTAATCTCTATTATTATATTATTATTATTATTATTATTATTATTATTATTATTATTATTATTATTATTATTATTATTATTATTATTATTATTATTCCTTAAATCTAAATGCAGCCCGTGTCATTCTTTGAATCTTAAGATCTTTAAATAAAGCCAAGGATTGCACAGCCTCCGAAACTATTTCTTGTAACTGTCGCTCTCCTTCTTCCTTTCCTTTTTTTTCTTCTGAGGATGATGATAAGCCTGCTTTCAATACATTAGAATAAAAATCATGTGCCTTCTCTACTGTATTAAGACAATATCTTTCTCCAGAATAATTCACCACAATCCCCACTGGTATCTCCCACCTAAACAAATTAAATTATTAAATTAAATTAAATTAAATTAAACCGAAGCTGTTGTTTCTTTAATTCATCTGTCAGAAAGAAAAAATCTTTCCTTTTTCTCAAAATTCTTGGAGGAATCTCTTTCAAAATCAAAACCTCCTGATTAGCCACTATAAGTCTTTTATTATAAGAGATTTGAATGATCTCATTTCTAATCTTTCTCTTTGTAAAATACACAACCACATCCCTTGGCAGTTTCCTTTGTTTAGCAATCCAAGAATTAACACAAAATACTTTATCTATCTTCCCAAAAAAATCCCCAAGTTGAAACCCCAAAATAGGCGCCAGGGCATCCACCAACGTCTCTTCCAGATTCTCCTGCAGATTTTCTTTTAAACCTCTGATCCTCAGGGCAAATTCCATATCTCTATATTGCATCATCATCATTTCATCTTCAAGTTTTTCCATTTTATTCTCCACTTCACCCATTTTAGCCTCCAGCATCAGATTATTTTGTTTCACTTCTTCCACACATTCATCCAGATTCTCAATACAGCCTGAAAACACTTGAAGTGCCATCAAAGTATCCTCCCTTATTTTCTTGCTCTCCTTTCCAATAAATTCTGCCACCTTCTCAAATATTTTTTCAGGCTGAATTTTTAAGGCATCGTTTAGAGCATATTGTAAATCTTTTAAAGTCAATAGAGACGCAGTAGCTTCGGGAGGTAACTTCAAAGACTGCGTTCCAGATTGATGAACAAACAATGCCTCCGCACTTTTAAAAATGGTCTATGCGGTTTGGGAGCCATCTTTGCAACTAATGACTTTCAATACACACTTTCACTTTCTAGTCCATTTATTACTTTGTAGTTAAACCGTGAAATAACCAAATTTTAAAAATAACTTTTTAGCACCTCCAAATTATAAGTAGCTCTTTTAAGGTTTAAAAGTCCATTTTACATATTCCAACTCAGTTCAAACAGTCACTTTACTTTAAAGAAAAACACTTTCGCTTCTTGTTAAAAAGAAAAAAAATCAGTCAGGCGCCATCTTTCCCTTCTTTCAAAACGATCATTGGAGCAGGAAGAGAGTTTGACTTTCAGAGTTAAAGCTTTGTACTTGATATTTATCTTGCTCCTGCATCAGCTCTGCTGCTACCGTCACTCAAGATGTCAATCAGATCCGGCAGGAGTGGATTCAGCGTCTTGTTCTGCTAAAGCAGAAGAGTCCTTCATCCGGAGCATTCCCAGGCTTCGGGGGGGCTCTCACCCTTCATGCCCCAGAACATGGGGCTCTAGGGGAGCTCTACCCCTACCTGGAAGCTCCCCCTCCCCTCTTTGCCCAAGGAGAAGGGTTTTCGAGTGGCGAAACAGCTGATCGTCGGCTATTCCACCGCTTCAACAGGATCGAATGGCCGGCAGTCGAATCCAATCATCCTCGCCGCTGAAGCGCCACCCGGAAGTCCCCGGGCATGGATTCTTTTAGAGTGGTAAGCTATTAAACGCCAAAATAAAGAAGAGTTCTTTTGCTTTGCTGCCACAATGAGCTGTTACCAGGAAGACCTTGTTTCTTGTCTCTTCTTGAATGCAATCAATTGCTTGAATTGTTTTTTAAGTGTAAGTAACTGTTTAAGGATTGCTTTATTGCCATATCCAGTCTCGCTTTTGTACTCCTTATATGCCAAGTTAAGGGCTTTCTTGGCTTCAATGCAATCCTTATCAAACCATGGTTTGGAGGTGGTGCAGGACATCTTAGCTGAGAAATTTCAGTCATGTGCTAATAATGGTTGTAGCTCATAGTCTAAATTCTTATATAGTTCTAATAGATCTTGAGATGGGTTCGCTGATATGAAGGCTGCACAGATTTTTTTTGAAAATTATCCTCCATTAGGGCTATCCTTACCTTGTGACCAAGTTGTTGAGTCCATTTGAGCCGGCATCTTGTTAGGCCGGCTGTAGAGATTGCAGGGATAAAATGGTCCTTAGAGGGTAACTGCCTGATAAAGGGCTTCATGTATATACACAGAGGAAGATGATCACTTTCTAGGTGGGCAGGACTTCAAAATCTTCTATATAATGTATTAAGTCCATAGAAGTTAAGATGTAGTCAATGGTGCTGGTTTTGGACCCTGCTATGAATGTAAACATGCCAGGATAGTTACCAGGCCATGAGCCATTTGATATGAAGAAGTTAAATTTATTTGCCAACTTGGCAAGACAGAGGCCAGCATAGTTGGCTCTAATGTCTTTAGAGAGTTGTGTGAGGTGGGTGTTGGTTTGTATAGGGACCTCTGATGGTGGGTATTGATGATGCTTCATAAATAATGTATAATTATCTGGTCCCAATCTGGCATTAAAGTCTCCCCCTAGCAGGACCCTGGCATTTGGGTATTCCATGAGTTGTTTATTAACATAGTGTTCCAAGTCCAGCCATACAGTGGTGGTTTCAGCTTTTCTTAGTGAAGGAGGGAGATAAACATTAATTATCAAAAGCAGGATGGATTCCTACTTGAGGAGAAGGGCCATAGCTGAATGGTTTAAAGGGTTAATAAGTGTGGACTCTGCTCTCAAATTGGTAGAAATAAATATGCCCAGCCTTCCTTTCAGTCTCCCTGAGCCTCTGCCAGGCCTTGCTTCCAGCTTATATGAATAAAAACCATTAACCAGGAGATCATCAGTAGTCCAAGTCTCTTGCACCAATATAATGTCCATGCCTTTCAGAGGATCAGAGTGATTAAAGCCTCAGAAATGATACCACCCGGCTACATTCCATGACATGATGTTTAAAGTGTTTTCCTTGCACTGGCCTTCATATAGTCAGTTCAAGTTCTATATAGGGGCACTTGTTGGAGGATCATTATGGGAGTTGTTATTTGATGTATTAGCTTGAGTAATTATTGTCAATGCTTCTTTTAAACCATCCAGTCTCTGTGTATAAATAGCTTGCACAGGATCTGGCAATATATCATTAAAGTCTATCAACATTTCATCTGGCACGCCCTTAGCAGAAACAGTGACTCTGGGTAACTCTGTTTGTGGGTCACTTCTCTGTTTTCTCAGGGTTGATGTTATGTATGCAGGCACCTGCATAGCAACAGCCACCAGGGGGCGTTGGCCTGAACGGTTTTGGCGGGAAACCCATTGGCTGTCCGCTTACCTGGCTAGGTATTTAAGGAGGCCAGGTAACCCTCATCCCCCAGTTCGCTACCCCCCATCCAATAAAGAGCTGAACTCGCACACCGGCTGGCGTCTCTTCCTTGCGTCGGACCCACTACACAATAGTTGATACAGCTGTCCGTGTATCAAACTTGTCAGTATGAGGACTGTTGCCGCTTGGATTTAAAGCAATAGTTCCCTCATGGAGAGACTGAACCAGGAGTGGGCACAGGTTCCCTGAGCGGAAGACACGTATTGGAAATATTGCAAAGGTGCTCAGGAAGTGCTTCATTCTAAGAAGCATTGAGGGAATTATGGACTGCTTGAAGAATAGCAAAATCCGCATACAATGCCTTCTTGAGAGCAGCCACTCTGCATGTAAGAAATCAATCTGCATGTACTCGCAGTGGAGCAGCTGGCGCAGAGACTGCCTAACAGCTTTCCTATCCCTCCAATGTCCTCTATTTCATCTGTTGTCATAGATTTGCAAGGTAACCTGGTTGGTCTGTAAACTGAGATTGTAAAGGTCACCTCTAGAACTGTTTGATTGAGTGTTGTTTTCTTTGTGGATAGTCTTTCCTCTCTCATTTGTAGAAGAGAGAGAGGGGCCTATTCTAGTTTCCATTTCTGCATTAGCCATCCCATATCTATCATTATATGTTCTCCTGGGTCTTTCTATGATGTTTGTTTGACTGCTGATAAACTTTGCAAGAGACTCTTTCAAGCAGTCAACCTTTTTGTGACAATTGATAGGAGTTCGTAGATTGAATTTACAGTTTGAGCTGTGAGCAAACATTGTCTGAAAAGAAGGTCTGTTTCATTCTCCCTTACTAAGTTTGTTACTATCCCATCCTGTGCAGGAAAAGTGGGTGCTGGATTCCAGGGAGGGGAGCTATTTTCTGTGAAAGAAACAGAAAGTTCTCTATGCTGTTTGCTTTCAAGTTCAGTTTGTAAATTCCATTCCAATGTGTCAAATACAGATGAGTTACTTACTGGAGCAGGCTGTCTATTTGCAGTGAAATTTTCCATTTTCTGCTGCTTCAGTGGCTTGGAAGAAGTCTGTGCTGCCGAGTGAACATGCTGTCTCTTTCTCCTTTTCCCCATTCTTGGTAATCCTGATTTGTAGAGTTGTTAAAATGTAGGTAAAACAATGGTAGCCTCTCCAGTATATATCCTTGTAAAAAGTCTTTGACTATTATAAAAGTCAAACAAGTGTTAAAACAGGTTTAAAAATAAGTTTAAAACTAGGTTTAAAAAAGGTTAAAATGGGTTTAAAAAGGTTAAAATAGGTTAAAAAGGGGTAGGTTGAAATACAATGTTAAAAGAGGTTAAAAAGTTAAAAATAAAATAAAATAAAATAAAATAAATAAATAAAATAAAATAAAATAATAAAGCTTTTACTTTTGGAGGACCTCTTTACAGCCTTTGCTGCCTGTCCATGATCTTGGCTCCTCCCCTTCGAGATAGCAGGCATAATAGTCAGGATCTGAGGAATCCCCTCACAGTTCCATATTTTTAAAGTGTCCCCAAGCAAACCCCACCCCACAGTTCATTCGGTCAGTTCTGGATCAGCCAAGGTGATAAGCCCATCATGGGAGAGGAGAGATAACGGTCCGTTTGCAGCAGGATCATTTCTACCCCCATCACACTTCATTTGGAGAAACAAACCGGATTCCAGAGAGTTTCATTCCTCCCTTTTCCAGCCCCTTTCTTAGTTGCCCATAAGATGGGATGGAATGCCTAGTGAGAAAGCAATTGGTTATATTGTGATGGATAGCAATTAGGTGGAATAAACAAAGTTTACATTTAAGGGAGGAAGTGAAAGCCATAAAAACCCTCTCCCTCTTGGGAATGGCAGAATCCAGGGGGAGATGAGATTTGGGGTTAGCTCAGAGGAGATAGTTAGAAATGAGATATAAATGGATTCTGACATTTGTAATGGAGCTTTCCTCTCTCCTTTATGGGCATCCTCCATTCTCCCTACAGCTAGCTACAAAGGGAAACAGGGTGATGCACTAATAAGAGTTTCATCTCATTTAACAAGTCTGTTTGCTTGTTTTTATGTAATGAGTAAGTTTATATTAAAAATAAAAAAGAATGAAAATGAAATAGTAAAATATACAAGATTAAAAAATTCCAATTTCTGACTTCCTGTTCCTGTTTCCAGTGGAGCAGTCAGAAGATTCGGAATGCCGAACCCTTCGGCTGAAATTTCTTTCTGTTGGGAACCCTAAGGGGCCAGAACCCACCCCAAAGAGGTGGAATGAAGGAAGGAAATCCCAGGGACTTAGGAGAGACAGTGGTCTCCCCAAACCGTCCAGGAGAAGCCTTCCAGAAACCAACAGAAGAAAAGGCTACCTAACTCCATTGTCTAGTTATAGCTGAAAACAACAGAAGTCACAAACTTTATATTAAGCAGATTTTAAACAGCATGCTTGAATCTGGGTAAGAATATTGATTTTCTCTATCCTACCTATTTTTCTGAAGAAGAAAGTCCCCAAAATAAGAGATCTCCAGAAAAAAAAGGAGGGGGTATCTACTCCCTCCTTTTGGCTACCGGAATCGGCAAAACTTACCCTTTGGAGAGAGAAAAAAAAAAAGACTAGAAAGATCTGAAAAATGAGCAAATGCTGACACCTACTGGTGGGTGAAGATTTTTGTCTCTGACCTTCAAAGTTCTTAATAAGTACAGCTGTGTAAATAAAGTGAGTCTAACAAATCTGAAGCAATAAATACTTCACAAAGGAAACATGTGATAAGTGGCAACCATTTCAAAGGACAATGATTTTAAACTACAAAGAAATACAGAACAACTTTGAGAGTATGAATCAACTTATCTCCAACTTAATTTCACTCCAAGAAATTTCCCAGGAAAATACAGTAGAGATGACTGAACATAATTCTGAGGATAGAGACTTAAAGATGGAACTGTATAAAATAAAAAAAATCATGATTTAATTCAAGTGGGAGATATTTCAATGCATCCAAGCAACTTTGAAGATAAGAAAAAGAATGAGAAAAAATACTTTACAGAGAAATGAATGATGCAGCAAAATACACTGATTAAGAAAGGCAATGGCCAGAGAAAAATGATTAAAATGGAAACAAAAAAAAAAATAGAAGATGGGACCTATCAGAAAGAATACTTAAAAAACATTTGTTTGAATATAGCTAAAGAAATGGAAAAACTTTGGAATATATTACTCTTAGAGGGATGATTTTTTTAACTAATACAATATGTTTTTTTTCTTTTTCATTTCTGTAAAAAAAAGTTGAAATGATTTAAAGAAAGCAAATGTTTTAGTTATTTAAATGTGACGATAAGAAAAACATTAAAATGTGTTTTGAATTAAAGTGAAAGGATTAGATGATTAGATCTATTGAATGGAATACTTAAAGTTTAAATAGATTAAATATATTCTCAGCTATGGTTAAAAAGAATAAGAAATTGAGGGAATAAATATATATTAAATTAGGAGGGATACATATTTTAAGTAGTATGTTATTTTTTGTATTTCAGTACTCTTGTCTTTTTTGTTTTCTCTTTCTTCTTTTACTCCTCTTTTTTGTCTCTCTCCTCTTTTCTTTTTTCTTTCTACTTTTTTGCCTATTGATTAAGAAATATAAAAGTATGAGAGGGCTTATATGGAAAAAGTATAATTAAATCCACCAATGTAAATGTAATTAATTGTTGAGAAAACGGTCACTAGTAAGAATATTTAGAATTTGGGGGGAGAAATAAACTGAAATAAGCACGGTAACAGGATTTACGATAAGGCAACTAAAATGACAAATAGGAATATTGGAAAAACTATATACTTAATTGTTGCTTATCAAAATAATGAGAATTGTTCTAATCTAATGTTTGCAAAGAAAGATACTTTGGGGAAAGGGGAAATCAACTGAAATTAACATATGGAATATAGATTATAGAAATCAAAACTGCTGCTCTGCATCATCCTGTGCACACCCCAGCCCCTCGCTGCCATCTTCATCTGCCGGGGAAACAGGCTGGGTGGGGTGGAGGAGCTGCCAGTGCCACTGCCACAAGGTGAAAGGGGATCAGACCCATGCACCCATTTCCTGGTGTCCTGCTGCAGCCTCTCATGCCACCCCACTGGTGCTGCAGCCGATTTCTGCAACATATCATGGCTGTGGCAGGATACCAGGAAGTGGGGCACATGGGTCCGATCCCCCTTCTCCCACCGGCTTCTCCTCATGGCAGCAGCATGGGCAGCTCCCCCCCACCTGGCCTGTTTCCCTGGCTCCATTACCAGCAGCAGTTCCCTCATTGAGTGCCCCACCGGTTTGGCTAGTTCCTCTGCTGAAGCCATAGCACAGGTGAGGCAGTAGTGGGGGCTCCAGTCTGAAGAAACAGGTTGCCCTCTTCCACTTACATGGGCTCCGGCTTGGTCATCTTCACTGAAATACGGAAGTCCGTACAGCTGCCATCGCCCCACAGGCCTTGCTACCACTGAAGGAGGGCGAGACCAGAAACAGGAAAAGTGAAGGTGGAAGCTACTCTGGTGAACTCTGTGCTGGGGCAATGGCGTGCGTGCCCAGAGAGAGGGCTCTGCGTGCCACCTCTGGCACGCGTGCCGCCTCTGGCACGCGTGCCATAGGTTCGTCACCACTGAACTAGACTATTTTTTGCATAATAATGTTAGTTGTTTATAGTTTTTTTGACAACTTTATCTAATCAGGACATTGATGAATACAGTTTTCCATAAGGTGTTTTATTTTAACACTACTAGGTCTTGACATATTTTTCTCTAAAATATGCTGATTTTTTAATATATTTTTCCAAAATTGCTCAAACCTTTCTTTCATCAGAATGATGAACTGCAGCTAACTGATTTTATCACTGCCATCACTGTGGATCACTAGTACAGCAGAGAATAATATTGTTGTGATCTGAAAGATATTTGTAATGTATTTTTTTATATCCCTTAGAGAATATCTCCTCTTTTCATAGATTCTAAGAGCCATAATAACAAGATGGATTGTTTAGTTCTTGCTCCAACAAGTGAATAGCTTGTTTTATTCCCAAAATGGAAAAAGGAAAGGAAGACTCTGATTGGCACTAGTTGCTCAATTTCCCTAAGTAGATATTCCCTAGGTATGGTACTACAATGAGTTGAAAGTACTGAGTTCCATAATATTTTTGAACTAGTATATTTAATATGAGACATTAAACATCTCCCATGGTATGCTGATGACATAGAGTTATATGAACATATATCTCTGTCTGTCTGTCTGTCTGTTTATCTATCTATCTATCTATCTATCTATCTATCTATCTATCTATCTATCTCATCTGCATATATGTATAAATCAGTACCTATTTAGATCCATATTTTGGTATTTGATCATATAATAAACCATAACCGAATATGTATAGCTACTGTGTACCAACTGTCATAGGACTGGTCCCATGAATATATATAACTACTTTATTAAAAGATCCCACAGTTCAGTTCAAAATTCTGAAACTTTGCACAAGTTTTTGAATAATTTTAGCATTTTTATGATTGAGTGCTCAGACTATTTGAGGATTAAGAAAAACATTTGATGGTGCCATCACAATATCAGGAAAAGAGATCTGCCGTCCTTTTAGGAAAAAGTTGAGCTCATTTCCTTTAGAATATGAAAACAAATGGTCTCTTCATTCGTATCTAAGGAAAAGCATAAGCATCATGATGATAGTCTTCTGTCTTGCCCTGACTGACACCATGTTTTAGCCATCTTGTTTGTTTCTTGTGCAGGAAAAGAAGTGTGTATATTTAACAAACAAACTTGGGAACTAATACAAATCCATATTGATAAATGCTTGTCAGGGAAAAAACCCAAAAGAAATAAAATCAATATGCAGCCTTGCATCCAAACACAAGGCTTAAAGATAGATATCTTGCTATTTTCCCCTCCTTTCTACTTTCTCTTTTTATTTACTAAATAGTAGGCCCTATTTAACTTGCAGCATACAAAAATCTTAACTACAAAGCCTCCATCTAACAACAACAATAATAGCAAAAGTCAGCTTTACTTGGAACAGCTTACATTCTACAACAATACCTTTAATTTTATTAAACAACAATATCTGCCTATCCCAGATCCTTGGGAAAAACTCAATAAGTGGACCAAAATGCCAAATCCAGAGTAAACATCTGGTTGACTGTGGGACGAACCAAAATAATAATTTGGAATAATCTGTTCCATTAAGCTTTTTCAGACCTTGGTGTTTTAAAAGGGGGATTAAAAAAACTACCTATTCTCCCAAGTTTCTTTCTTGTAAAACCATTTTGCTTTAGAAAATCTCAGAGTACAAGTGAATACATGACACTTGCTATGTCTCTAGTGTACACATTTTATGTTTGATTTATGACGTTGCTATATAGGTGCACTTGACAGCTTTCAGATTGAAGCAGAGACAAGAGAGCTTTAAAGTGAGATGGGTTATCTGGGCAAATCTATCAAGGGTTTCATCCTGGGAGAACAAGGAGAGAGGCTTTGTAGAGCCCTGCTGTGTAGCAAACATCCATGCTGAGCACATCCCAGGCTCCCTGACAGTTGCGTACAGCCTTCACTGTAATAACGAATAAAAGGGAGCTCCCTGTAGATTACAGATCTTCCGTGTTTTGACATTGACCTTAATACATAATTTAACCACAAAGCCTGAGAACTGTGGAACAAGATAAGAAAAGACCACAGACCTGGCAAATAAAGTGATGTTCAATCAGAAATCATATTTGTTCTTGATAGTGGAGGTGTGGGCATTAAAAAGGGAAGGCAGAGAAAGATGGAGTCGAAAGGAAGAGAAATAGAGAGAGAAAGAGGGAGAGAGAAAGAGGGAGAAAAAATGATTGGGGATATTGGAAGAGTGATGGATCTGCTTTAAGGGACATGTGGCTGTCAAGTACACAATTGTCTGTGAAAATACAGGAAGAAAATACAAAGGAAACAAGTGTTTCTGTATTTTCAGAGCCAGTGGTTATTTTTAGGCTCAGAGCAACATAATGATACTTTTAAGCCTTGTTTGTATCCAAAGTCCACATACAGCTTTTGGGCCTTTGGAATTATAACACAGAAAACAATCACAGCAGAATATTTAAACACATTCTGTTTGTTTAAAGTCTCCCTGTACTTTTGGATTCTGCCATTGAAATCAGTAATTTCATCCTCCCCTCAAAAAAAACTTATTAAAAATAGAGTAGTTATCTATATAACATTAATTTGTGAAAAAGCTCCCAAGATACAGATGGGAAATTTCAAAACATGATAGGTCACACAACCCCCCCCCCAAATTAAAATAAAATCAGCAATAATAGATATGGTATGATAAAGGTGAACTATGTGACAGCTTTGATAGTGTGGGATGATATATTGCTGTGAAATTCTTGGTGCTCTCTGAGCTTGGTTGTTTGCTTGCAGATGTTTCATTATCTAACTAGATAACATCAACAGTGCAAGAGTGTCTGGGGTTTGCTGCTGTTTATATACAATACCTTCCTCTGCCAATTTGGTGGGGTTATGGTTTTCTCCCTGGTAGTTCCTTGATGTATTATTATCCAAGGTTTGATCAAGAAGATTTAAATTATATCATAACAGTAATTTGCATTTAATTTTTAAAAATTATGATTCATACTAATGTCTGACTTTTGATTACTATGCAGTGACTGATGACAGATATTATATTAGTGGAATATTAAGTAAAACTATTAAGAACAATCCATGCTCAGATTTTTACTTAAAGCAGCCACAATAGACTTTAGATTGGACCAATGGTGCTGTTGAGGTATTTTTGATCTTTCTCCTCTCCTGTCTGATGATTTTCTTAACTAAAGAAAATCAGCATTATTTGCTGAAGTTATTAATCAGGAAAAAGTAGAGTACATATTTATTTCCTAATATGGGCAACTAGCCCTTCACTGGGAAAGGAATTGGATCAGGAAAGTAAAAGAGGAAGGGAGGGAGATGGGCAATTAAGAAATAGGAAATATAAATAAATAAAATAAATTTATCCCATTCATCCATCCATCCATCCATTATATTAAACTGGAAATCTTTTGATTGATGATGATGACATAGAAGCTTTCCCAACTGCTGAAGTCACGGACTTTGCAGAAAATTATACAGGTTTGCCATTCCTTTTGCCAACTGCTTCCTCTGTGGCATCTGTTTTTACATCTCTGCAATAGCCTGACTTCAATGAAAGTTAATGGTGACAATGGCTACCAGAGTTCACCATTAGACTAATGAGGACACTACTATTTTAACACAGGTACAACTAAGGATGGTGGCAGAAAATGATATTGCTAGGACATTTTAGCTACAAGTAGAAAACAGCTCTCGAACACTAAAAACAGCGAACTGTAAAAATTGATTAAAACCCCAGGCATGGTGTTTTGCACCTACTGTATAGTCTGACTAGAGGAGACTATCCATCTACAGTTATTATACTTTGCCCAAGTACAGGTACTCCTTGACTTACAACAGTTTGTTTACTGACTGTTCGAAGTAACAACAGCACTGATTGCTTTTCACACATTGCAACCTCCCATGGTCATATGATCAAAATTCAGATGCTTGGCAATTGATTCATATTTATGACAGTTGCAGTTTCCCAGGGTCACTTTTTGTGACCTTCTGACAAGCAAAGTCAATGGGAAAGCCAGATTCACTTAACAAACGTGGTACTAGCTTAACTTTTGCAGTGATTCACTTAACAACTGTGGCAAAAAAGGTTGTAAAAAGGGACAAAACTCACTTAACAAATGTCTCATTTAAGAACATAAATTTTGGGCTCAATTCTGTTTGTAAGTCGAGGACTAACTGTGTTATACTAATTATTATACTTGGGCAACAATTAAGAAGTTTTGCTTTTGTATTTGTATCATATAAGGTGTTAGTGAACTCAGAAGTTGTAGCTGGAGTCCCCACATGATCCGACTATGTCCAGTCTTCTCAAGATTTAGTTCTTGAGAAGTGGTTTCCTGGCAAATGGCAAAGTTTTGGAACTGGATGATGGGAAGTCTCCCCGATTATGTATAAAATATGGAAAACAGTTGTGGAAGAGTATGCAGGCCAAACGTTCATAACTCCAGCTCTACCTTATTTATTTGGATAAATGAGAATAAATGTTACATCTCTGTAACATGTAAGAATGACTGAAACATTGATTGTTGTGAAAAAGGAGCCTAAATATCCTTGCATTGTACGTACATAATGTAGCAATGGTACTATAAGCAATGGCAATGGCAGAAGTCTAAATTGCTGAACAATGAAAAAATGGTAAGTTGGCTTTACTTGTGGCAATACACCATTTCTGACTTTCCTTTTGCTTCTAACAACAAAGCTGAAACTGACCACAAATCATTTAAAGGGGAAAAAGAAATGGAAGACTTGGAGAGGCCCTATTATGAACACAGCAAATGGGTATGCTTAAAAAGCACATGAAAAATACCTTTAACTCAGACTTTTGAGCCCTGATAACATCACCTAGTTGTGATAATGTCAAATATATGGTCAAAAGAAAAGAACATGCTGAGGTTAAGAACACACAAAACCAAATGATTTGCACAAGGAGTAAGAAGGGAGGTGAAGAAAAACATCAAACATGGATATGACAGAATCAGTCAGAAGGCATCAAAGCACTATGCAAATGCTGCACGCAGAGAGAAATTCTGCAAGCTGCCAAAGAGGAAGTCAGAAAGAGTTATGCCTGCATTTCTGAAAGCACTTGTGGGAGTTGTTGCAAATTGTACATTCTATCTAACTGTCTGAATAAGGCCAGGGCAGTCCTGGTTTGAGCAGGATCATTCCCACTGGAAAATGCCAGTTTTTGCAGAATGAGAAGAAGCTGGCACTTTCTTACTGGGCAAGCATATGGCAATCCTAGGAGGAGAATCATTCTAACTGGGTGATGTCTTCCACTACTAAAGGAGCCACATCCTCTGGAAGGCTCACTACAGCTGCTTCAGAATTCTTCACATGCTGCCTCTGCATGTACTTGTAGAGCTGCTTTGTTTTACTGGCAATCCCAGTAAAATGTGAATGCACATTCAGTAAAGAGCCGAGCTTACAGAGAACCACCTTCAAGCCATCTGGAACATTATTAACCTCTGTGTTTCAGGATGGATACTTTGCTTGAGCCTCCCTCTTGAAAAATACTCTTTACTTAAGCATTGCCTGTAGATTTATCACTTGTTTGTATCATATGATTTATGATCTATGACTTATTACTTTGTTGTCTGTATGTACACTGAGAGCTTATGCATCAGAAACAAATTCCTTGTGTGCAGTGGTAGGATTCAAATATATGAACAACTGGTTCTCTGTGTGGATGCAGCTACTGGAAGTCCATTCTGGACCTGGTCAAAAAAACATTAGCTACCGATTCTGTTGAACTGATGCAAACCAGCTGAATCCCACTACTGCTTGTGTATCCAATCACACTTGGCCAATAAAGAATATTCCAACATTCCAACAGTTAGGGTCTGCAGTAGTATTTATTTCAAAGGATTGTTTTAGAGCCAACATTAATCTCTTATCTATTATAATTTCAGGATTATTTAAATGTTCCAAGTAGGCACTTTTTTATTCAGGCTACTATTTTATTTTTTTAAAACTGCTACATTTCTTTCCAGTCTTGCTTATTTATAGTGATATATGATTTACTTATTCAGAAGAGTATTTTATTTTCAGAAACTGCTCAAGTGCTCCAAATAAAATCTTGTCTATCCAAATCAATATTTTATTTTCAAAATCCTATCTTTAGCTATGCCAAACAGAACTGCATGTAAAAGCATTCTGAAATTGTATTCACTTACTCATGTCTGCAGAGGCAGGGATGTATAAGTCATCTGAAGTATGTCGGTTTTGCAAAACATACAACATGTCTGAGACCTATCATGATATAAAGTACACATAGATACTTCCAAAATTTGCAGAAAAATGAAAATTATTTTTCTTTTAAGTAGCATAATTTTCTCTTGGTTCTGAATAGCAATTTTAGTAAACGGTTAGGCAGAATGTTTCTAGAAAACAATGTAGCTAGGGAATCAGCAGACACAGGAAAGCTACCACTCTGCTTCATTGAATAAAAAGAGAGCATTTATCACCATATTACTGTATGATGCTTTAACACTTTTTATACAGATGGTGTGGCTGGTACTTCTGGCAAAGATAAAAAGTTGTGCCCAATAGGAATGATCTTGGAAGATCCTCAAGGTTCAGTTAGGATTCATTTTGTGGATAAGCCCAGTGTAAGAACATTGTAAATGCAGATGTTGAAAGCAATGGAAAGACCATTGAAAAATGTCTTTCTGATAAGGATTCAGCCTAGAGTATATAGTTGCCTCTTATTCATTTCCTGATTTGCGTTAGAGGAAAACTGTTCCTATAAAGAAAGCATGACTTTGATCCCAGTTGCATCTCACTTATTATTTAGTTATATGTTTTGATTTGAGCTAAATGAAAATCTGTTTCTCTAGCATTCAATATAGCTTCTGGATTTACTAATCACAATTCTTTAAGGTTTGGGAACCTGAATGCATGATGGAGAGAACGAAGCAACGAATAAATTATTCAATGTGGAATTCACTCTGGGCAGCATGGTGAAGAAACCATGAACCGATTTCTAATCTGAACATACTGACAAATATGATGTTATTAAAAGAATATTTATAAGGTCACTGGTATGTAAAATCTGCCAGCAATAAGTTTCATATTCATGAAATCCAGATATATGCTATGCTACTTTCTTAAAGTAGATGCATAGATAGAGTGGAATGAAGTGAAAACTATGACTGCTGAAATAACCAGCAGTGTTTGGATGAGGGTTTTGCTTGGTGAAACAAAGTACAGTAATTGGCAGACCATAGCAATCTTTGGCCGTGGTGGCAGGGTAACTGGATGTTGTAATTTCAATATATCCAAAGAGCAATAGATTGGATAAAGCTAAGATGTAACTAAGAAAAGTACTACCAATGTAGTCAACAGAATGTAATGAGTCGTGGAATCACATTTATAATACTGAATAGTGATGATGATGGACAAGGCTTTAAACACCTGATAAATTGGACATAGAAAAAAATGCAGATGTCTCAACCTGCAGCATCATTAACCATGCAGAAGGTGTTTTTTTTAAGTTCAGCATGTGATATGTGATAATAGTCCTTCCCTCTTGTGCCTGTTGCTTGTTGGGCCTTGTTACACCTATCACAATGCCACAGATTTGTTCATCTTGCATAGTGCAGCTTAGCTTGACAGGCAGAGAGTCACTAAGATCTCTGAGGACTTTCATATCACCTGATATCTCACTCTTTTATCTTTTAATTAAGATGCCTGGGACTATTCGTACACAGAACAGCTGTTCAGATGAGCTAAGGCTTCTTCTATTTTGTTTGCAAAACTATTCAGAGTTAGAATATCCTAATTTTACCAAATTGGTGATCTAGTGATTGTAAAACTTGTGTATTATGAGTTTAAATGGAAATTAATGCATAAAAAATGTGCTATATGGACACCCAGCCAATGTTCATGAAAGGTTGGCTGTCACTTTTTTTTTTACTTTATTTTTATTTTTATACTGAAGCCATAAGAAATTTGAAGGAACTTTAACATGTATAGTCAGACTTGCTGATTGTTGTCCAATTAAGATATAACTAGGGGAATGTAATACTAAATTATGTATTGATTTTTTTCTAAGAAAAAATATAGCTTATTGGAGATGGAATGTAGCAAAGAAAATAATCATTTGTGACTGGAAAAGAAACTATAACCTAGGGTGTAAAATCTTGGAGTGAAGAATTGTGTTCACTTTCAGTCTTTGAACTGGCTCTTTATTGACATAGCAGAAACATTAAACAGTATAACTCTGTGGGGTCAAGTGTCAATCTGCTGATCTATGAGGTCCGGTGTCAATCTGCCACGTATCATAAAGTACAATTATAAAGTACTATCACATTATAAGATAGACAGATAATATTTGTATCTGTATATCTTGTGTGATTGTACTTCATAATTTTGTTGTGATTTATGTTGATTATCTATCTATCATCTATCTATCTATCTATCTATCTATCTATCTATCTATCTATCTATCTATCTATCTATCTATCTATCTATCCAGCCTTCCATCCATCATCTCTAAAATAATAAAAGTAGCCTAAAAATCAGTGGGATTTATGTTGCTAATGACTAAAATATTCACTTTGATTTCAATGGGCTTCTTGTGAATACACTTGCATCAGGATATAGCTCAGAAGTTTGTAATATTGTTAGATGGAAGTGACATTTACTTATATATAACATTTTTAGTTTTATAAATATTACGAAATATGAACAATTGTAATCCTGGGCAGTGTATAGAACAAACACATCTCCAAAACACATGAATAAACACAGTTAAATTGAATAACAATAATTAATTATAATAGGTGAATGGAAAACTAAATTTACACTACAACCCTCCAGGTGGGTACTCTAAATCATCTTGATTCCATTCCTGAGGAAGAACCATCTTTTAAAGCCTTACTAAAGGCCAGCAGAATCAGGGCCAACTGTATACTGGGGAGGGGGGAGTCATTTTAGTGGGCAGGTGCGGTAATGGGAAAAGCATACTTCCTAGCACCTTCCAGATTTATTTAAGGAAGGAACAAGAAGTGTCCCCTCCTACAACAGTGTATGAGATAGACAGATACAATTGGACATGTATCTGCAGCATTTGGACATGTGGTCCTGCAAATAATCCACTCTTGTACCATAATCAACCCTTGAACTGTACCTAAAAATCTACTGGCAGTCAGTATGGGTATGTGCAGGTAAAGAAACAGTGAAACAAATGATTGACCTAAGGTAGGCATAACTGATGCAGAAGCTCAATTAAAATAATAATTGCTTAAAAATCAATTGAAATAAAAATGCTCATGTCACTGTCAAGCTATTGAGGTGACATTGACTTTCTTTTTTTTTTGCTAATTGAAAAACAAGTAGCTGTACAGACCTAAATGAAAAACAAATTATTTTCTTTCAGAAAAATAGCAAACAAATCTGGCAACATGTTTGAATAACAGGAAAAAAAATTCTAATGCAGGGAAAGAAAACTCTATTGGGGCCCAATTAGTGTTAATTTGTAATCCAGGAGGTCAAATGTCTGATTAAATATTAACACAGGAGAAAGGTCGCCATCTTGAGATTCTCTTTGCCTTGTTTCCATATTCCATCAGATACAGTATAAAGAGTGCATTTCATAAGTTAAGGGAAGAATTGTCTTAGCTTAATCAAGCTTTGTTCTTGGTTTTGATCTTAAAAAAATGAAAATCAATCATTTGCAATAAGATGCTAATGAAAGCCAAAATATCTATCAGTTATTGGGTCCACTTTGCCTCTGATATTGGATGTAGAATATAATAGACATCATGACATTAATTTATTTAGCACCCTTTTCCCAATAACTTTTCAATTGTTTCTTGAAAGTGAGAAAAATAATTTCATTCTTTAGCAATGAGTTATATAAAGAAGTTCCATTTCCCTCCATTGCATCTGCTACCATTCAAAATCATTGCTTAAGCTTTTGCTCTTCATGTTTAATTGTAAACTACTCTATCACTATTATTTTATTTCATTTTATCCAAAGAGAATATTTTATTTCATTTTTACCAAAGAGAATACAGTACATTCTATAGCTCCCTAATATAGGCAGCAGACTTTTATTTGTATAATCTAAACTGGTGTTTGAAAAAGGCACCTCCATGCCTCTAATGTTACTTGCACATCTAACATTAACTGTGTCAAGGGTCACTTGCAAACCATGAATCTGATCTTCAGGGAAAGTAAAATCCAGATTAAGAGAAGATGTAGATCAGGCATGTCAAACTCACATGTCACATGACATTGTGTGATATATCGGAACTTTTTCCCCATTGCTGGCATGGTTTTGGCGTGATGCATCCGGCCCTTGGACTGACAGTTTGACATGCCTGATGTAGATGATAAACAAAGGAGATACAATATATACACAATCTACATTCACTGATGGTTTAAAGTTCAAATTATTCTGTCCCAGCTACTTCATCACAGCTGAAAACCAACAGCTGAAAAGTTTTTATAACCTGACATCGATTAACAGAGCTACAAGTCATGACCATATTGATGAGTCTCTTAAAGCATTACAGAAAGTTACCCAACAGTTGCCTAGCTCTTAATTATTATGAAGGACCAGAAGAATTCTAAAGTACCTGATATATGACATGTCTGTGAGTAGTACAGCAATCTCCAGTGTTTTCTTCTCAGATTTGGAGAAGGTCAAAAGTTCTTATTCTGGCAACACAATTTTAATGGTATTTAGGAATGACCCTGGGAGACAGGAGGAAAAGCAGCAGCCTGGACAACTTGCATGTAAAATATATTTCAACCCACAAAAGAAGGGAAGGTGAGTGAAATGTTTCAGAAGGACTCCTCCCTACTTTTCTAGAGAGTAAAAGGAGAGGAGAGAGAAGTACTTTGCCTTGCACGATGAGTGTTAGCTCTTTGAAGTAGTCCAGACAATTAGCACAACAATGAATATTAGTTCTATTTTCATTGCATTAATAGAATCCTGCAAATCCCCTCCTCTTTTACTTTCTGCAAAACTAGGGAAGTAGTTTCCTGCACTCTCCCTTTTTCTGTGTACAGAGATATCTTTTACATGCCAGTTGTCCAGGTTGCAGCTCTTTCTCCTGCCTCCCCATGACATTCACATACACCACTTACAAGAATCCTGGAATCTTAGTATTCTATGAATGCCAGCAACATTACCCATTTCTCAGTATAAGACATCCAGTAGAAAAAATAGAGTTTGTCCTTCCTAAAATCTAGCCTAATGTGAAATAGTTTTTTAAAAAATTTCTGATAAGTTTGAGGTAAATCCCAATTGTACATATGAATAAGCTAGCTGGGACAACGGTAGTAAAACCAAATTTATAGGTCCCATTTTTTCATCCACTTGCCCACCAGGTGGCAGTGTGGCAATTACAATTGATTCACTGGATTTGTATTCTTGCATTCTGATTATAGGAAACTTTCCCAGGCATATTTAGGTTTATATTCCTGTTATCCCTAGGATGTTACCCACCCTTAATTCAGCTGTTTGAGCTCAGCTAAATCTGGTCTGTGTATAAAAGTTTTGCTTTCTTATTTTAAAATGAAATATAAACGTATATTGGACAGCAATAGATTTCATACCAGTTGCATACTAAATTTTAAAAAATATATGAGAGAAATGAGATAGTCTTTATTTTGTGAAAAATACGTTACAGTGGGAAGACCCTTAAAAAAACACACATCAGGCTTTGGTTCACATTAGGTTGTCCTAACAGTATATCAAAAAAGGAAGAAAAGAAGGTATGATATAATTCAGGGGTCTTCAAACTTGGCCCTTTTATGACTTGTGGACTTCAACTCCCAGAATTCTTCAGCCATGTTATATATATATATATATAACAACAAAAAAAACAGAAGTAACAACAAAATTTCTGTGCTTATAGTGGCATTAGAGCTTCAGAGCTACCATCTTATGGAAAATGCACCTCTTTTGACAATTTGTATATTGAACTATAGTGGGAGGTAATGAAAAATGAAGTAAAAATTCATTGTGAAATTCTATTCTGTAAAAACTTGACTCTCTGTCCTTACCATTACATGATTCAGTCTTCAGGACCATGAGCGAGCCATTATTTTAACAGTATATAAAATGGGCTGATATTATAGGTGCTTCACTTATTGTTGGTAGAAAAGCATTGAAATATATTGATATTAACTTCACAAATTGTACAGTGTATTAAATAACATGCCTTTTTATTAGAATGACAATTTTGCTTGGATTCTTATCACTGTGTTAGGCAGATAAGATAGCAATAGCAATTTAGAAGGAAAGCAAAATTTTGGGTTTATCTGTTATTATCTATGCGCTGAATGAAGTATTGATGTTAGCAAGTGAAAAAGAACCAAATTAAAGAAACTAAAAAAATGGCTAGAAATATCAAAACCAACAGAAATATTGTCAGGCTGTCTTAAATATGTTAATTATTCCAGAAATCTTATTTTGTAGAAAGATGCAGTGTATGATGCTCACCCTTTATGAAAGGCTGTATTTAGTTCGTTACCTATGAAACACATTTTTTTTAAAAAAGAACCTGTTAAAAGAGGACATTTATAGTAGTTCAGCATTGATAGAAGTTCTGTAAAGAAATCTATGCTATATCCTCATTCTGTCAATCATTGTGATCGCTTGTATTAATGTATTTTTAGGCCTTTCCGTGTGATACAGTAAGTGGTATGAATTGACCAAGAAACGGTAATTGCTTCCTAGATGGCTCAGTGTAAAAGCTCCTATGTTTGAGCTTCATTATGCTTCCTCTGGAAAAAGCCTGAAGACTGGATATGTGGTGACATTTCCCCCAAATATATCACATCTGTGTGTTAACACAGTGACAGACTTCTGTAGTACGAACTGAGCCAAAAATCTTGCTGTGCTGCATTAGATTTTTGTGCATGTCAACAGTTTGCATTATGATGAGCTCAAACACTGGGAGAAGCCATGCTGTGCCAACAATGACCACTTAAAACTGTTTTAATTTCATAACTACAGTGATCTTAAGGGTTGCCAGCTGCAAATCTGGTACAATGAAGTTGGTATTTAAGGCAAAGAATAAGCAACAAGTTTTTAATGGGGAGAATTAATTGTAGGCACTAAAGGTTTAATGGCTGTAGGAAATGAGCAACATATGTCAAGATGCAACAAAGGAGAAGGGAATCCTGACATGCAATTTTTGCTGTTCAGGATAAGAAAGGAAAAGGCACTCATTTTTAGGTGGGGAGGAAAAATGAGTGAGGTAATTCAAGACAGTGTGCCAAAAAAACAAAGGACAAAGGACAAGGTAATCACTGAGTACAGTCTTGTTCATTTTCTCCATTACATATAGTCCAATCTAATACAGTCTGGCTGGAAGATATATTTTTTGTAGTTTAAAACAGCTTCTCTGCCTCAGTCATATGCTCTACTATGAAGATGACAGCTGTTTTGATATCTGATACTTCCAGATAAAACTCTTAATAGAAACACCTCTTCACCAGGTTTTCTAGAGTATCTGCCAATCAGGAAAGAAAAAGAAACCTTCTTGGGTAGATCTGCCAACTCACCTCAATATGGCAGTTTTATATAGTGATATTAGCTCAACTTACTTACCGTATATGATAATAGCATATTGATGTCTCTGTAAAAGTAGGTGGGTGGTGATATGACTTTCCTTCAACATTTGCTTTTTTGATGTAATTGAATCAAGGAAAGAGAAAATCTGAAATTCTAGGGATGTTTTATATTCATGCAATGCACCAATCTGCTTGTCTGAAATTGGATCATAATTTTTTAGAAATCTTCCAGAGTAGGCAGTGTTTCATGGTGTGTTGGATATGTCTGAAATATGATTTATGGTGCACTGGTTTCTTTTAAGTTAAACTGAGCTTTGGTCCAGTCCATTGATTCTTTGACCATCTTGGAACCATTATGCTGTAAGAATGGGATGCACATGAATTAAAACCTATTACCATTTTATCCTTGCATGGAAGTGGCAGTAATGCTAAACACACCATCAGAGGGCTGTTGCTGTAATCATTGGCTGAAGAAGCTTCTTGGATGAGTAGCGAAATGTCTGCAGAGCAGATCAAGAAAGATGCTGCATATTTTTCCTTAACTTTAGTAAAATAAATTTAAATACCTGAAACAGAACAAAAGGACACAATCAATAGGACTGACCAAAAGTAGAAAGGAAGTGATTCTTTTTGGCTTGTTCAAATGTTACATCTATGTAGTATTAAAATTTTCTTTGTGATGATCTTAACCTGGACAAAACAGCACAGGGCAACAATTTTTGAACTGATGTTTTTCCAAACAGGGTAATTTACAAAATACATCCAAAATCCAGGACCTCATCACTCCCAAGGAGTTGTGGGAGTTGGGAGTTTGGGGAGTTGTAATTGCTATCTTGCTACTGGCTGCTGCTGTGCTGCTGTTCCATTGCTGCAGCCCATGATCTTCATTTTCAATGTTCTGTGACAATTTCCAAGCCAGTTTTGCAATCCCTTGGTCCTTCCTATACTCAGAGCAAGTAATTGCCTTATTTATTTATTTATTTATTTATTTTTGGATTTATATACCACCCCTCTCCCAAAGGACTCGGGGCAGTGTACAGGGCAATTAAAACACAATATACAGCATATAATATACAAAAATTAAAATAAATTAAACCAAATAGCCCAAGCAATAAAACACATTCTAAAATTTAAAATTTGGAATTTCAAATCTAAAACCCCAATCCCTCAGTCCAGGCCGGCAAGTTCAAATAACCAAGTCTTCAGGTCGCAGTGAAAAGAGCGAAGGTTGGGAGCCATCCAGAGCTCAATAGGAAGTTGGTTCCAGAGGGCAGGTGCGCCCACAGAGAATGCTCTCCCCCTGGGGGCCACCAGTCAACATTCCCTGACCAACGGCACCCTGAGGAGTCCCTCTCTATGGGAGTGCAAAGGACGATGGGAAGTTAACGCTGGCAAAAGGTACTCTTGTAAATAATCTGGACCCATGCCAGATTATGGGATGGAGGGTTTGTTGTCACTGTGTGTTGGGGGGAGAGAGCACAGGGGGAGGCTCAGCTAATCTCAATGTACACATGTTGTACTTTGACAATAAAGGTTTATTTATTTATTTATTTATTTATTTATTTAGGGCTTTATAGGTCATCACCAGCACCTTGAATCTCACCCGGAAGACAACTGGAAGCCAATGCAGCTCGTGGAGCAGAGGTGTTACATGGGAGTATCGGCAGACCCCCATCACAACTCATGCGGCCGCATTCTGCACCAGTTGGAGCCTCTGAGTGGTATTCAAGGGCAGCCCCATGTAGAGAGCATTGCAGTAGTCTATCCGAGAGGTCACGAGCGCATGAGTGACTGTGTGTAGGGCATCTCGGTCCAAATAGGGCCGCAACTGGTGCACCAGGCGAACCTGGGCAAAAGCCCCCCTGGTCACAGCTCCTATATGATCTTCTAAACAGAGCTGTGAGTCACGGAGGACACCCAAGTTGTGAGCCCTATCTACAGGGGGGGTAACACCTCAGCCCCTATACTTAAAGATGGAATAGAGTGGACAACCCGAGATGCCGGTATGCACAGCCACTCGGTCTTGTCGGGATTTAAACGAAGCCTGTTCCTCCCCATCCAGACCCTCACCGCCTCCAGGCAATGGGACATCACGTCGAGGGCATCACTGGGTTGATTTGGGGTGGAAATAAAAAGCTGGGTATCATCAGCATACTGATGATACCCCACCCCAAAACCACAAATGATCTCACCCAGCGGCTTCATATAGATGTTGAACAGAAGGGGCAAGAGGACTGACCCCTGAGGGACTCCACAAACGAGAGGCCTCGAGGCCGACCTCTGCCCCCCTGTCAACACCGACTGCGAACGACCCAGGAGGTAGGAGGAGAACCACTGTAAAACAGTGCCACCCACTCCCAACCCCCTGAGGCGCCGCAGTAGGATACCATGGTCGATGGTATCAAAAGCCACTGAGAGATCTAATAGGACTAGGGCAGAGGAGCAACCCCTGTCCTGAGCCTGCCAGAGATCATTCACCAGTGCGACCAATGCCGTCTCCATGCTGTACCCGGGCCTAAAGCCCGATTGGTAGGGGTCCAGATAATCCGCTTCCTCCAGGAACAGAGGAAGCTGATGTGCCACCACACTCTCAACAACCTTCACTAAAAAGCGAAGGTTGGAGACCGGACGATAGTTGTTCAAAATGGCCGGGTCCAGGGCAGGCTTCTTGAGGAGGGGCCTCACCACCGCCTCCTTCAAGGCGGCAGGGAAGCTACCCTCTCTCAAAGAAGCAGTTATTACCGCCTGGAGCCAGCCTCGTGTCCCCTCCCGAGCTGCATACACCAGCCAGGAGGGGCATGGGTCCAATAAACACATGGTGGAACTCAGCCTCCCCATGATCCTGTCCACTTCTTCTGGAGTCACAGGATCAAATTCTTCCCAAGTAATGTTCCCAAGACCATTCGATTCCCCATCATCAGACTCAGCCCAGTCAGAGTCCAGACTGGCCCGAATCCGAACGATTTTATCTGCCAGATATTGACTAAACTCCTCAACACGACCCTGCAGGGGCTCCTCCCTCACCTCCTGATTCAGGAGGGAGTGAGTCACCCTAAACAGGGCGGCCGGGCAATTATCTGTGGATGCAATGAGGGCAGTGAAGTAATTGGATTTCGCTGCCTCCATCGCTGTGAGATAAGACCTCGTAAAGGTTCATCATGTAACTCTTAAAGAAGCAATAACTTTAAGGTGCATAAAAATGATCTGGATATTTTTATAGCTTTATATGTTCCTTCTCTGACATATAAACATGTATTATCTATATCCTATCTTTGTTCTGGAATTTAAGGCACATCATCATCTATTTCTTCATAATAACTCTGAAGTACATTGGTTGAAAGTCATCAGGTGAGCTTCTGTGATTGCAGATGGAGTAGAAACTGGATCTCTTTATGTCAGTCAAATACATTAGCCATTATATTTTATCTGTTATCTGTCAATCCATATCCATTAATGTTTCAATGTCTTCCTACTCTGAAACTGAGTATAGACCATACCATTCTTGGAGATCGGCCACTGGATATCAGGTGGACTGGTTCTTTCCTAACACTTAGAAGATCATGTGATCCTATGTTTAAACTATCTCTGACAGCTTCTTACAACTTAATAGAGATGTTGGCAGTGATTCTAAACTGTTCTAAGGTGAGAACTTCAACATACTGTATAACATTGTGTAAAAAGTTAAATAAAATTAAATATGCCATGTAAAAAGAATGGACAATGTCATGGTCATGAGATGACACCAAATATCATTGGGATGCAGGAAGGAGGAACAGAGATGAAGAAACAGAGAATGAAATGGCTGCATGACCGCAGAATTACAAGGAAAATTATAGATTGAAGAAACATGAAAAGGTGGATAAGGAAAGGAAAGATCAACCTGAGTGGCAAAGATTAATTACTGTGAGAGTGCCTCAACACAATCTCAACAACAAAACCTCAACAGAGAAGGAGTGAGCAAAATACAGAACAACAACAAATCCTGGAGAATGTGCTGAGGTGAAACCAGTATTCCAGCATGGTCAATTGTATATAGTTTAAGCCGAGGAAAAAGAAGTGAAAACTTTAGGGTATTCTGAAAGAATGAAAGATCAACCACAAACATTTGTATCAAAACTGACCTTTGTTAAATGAAAGTCATCTATAATTCTACACACACACACACACACACACACACACACACACACACAAACACAAAAAACAAAACAATAGCAATTTGCCTGTGGTCATTCTGTTTCTCTGTTTAGGTAAGGAAATATCTCTGAAAGGATAACCCAATGAGTCACAGGTTGTCCAGTGAAACATAAATTTTCCAGGATCATGGTCCCCTTTAAAACTGACAATGAACCTACTACATGTTTTTCTATCTCTGTGTATATTAACTCCATATTATTGTATTCTCGTAACACTGGCAATTGGCACTTCACTTGTAATCCTCTACATATTGTCTGAAGTAGCTTTCCCACTCAAACTCATGACAAAGCCAACCTACAATAAACTGATGAGGAAAACTATTTCAGATTTGGGAGAAAGCTTTTGTAAGAACTGTTTTAACATTTCCTCTGAAATTCTTTGACTTGCCAAGTTTTCTAGTAAAAATGTTTAATCCTCTGACTACCTACTTGGGCATCATTTAATGACTTTATTGGATGAACTGTAAGCATGTGATCAAATTAACAATCCTTTGGTCTTGAAGTTTTCAACAAGCCAAATAACACAGATAATTATTCCAGATGATTTCCTTCTCCTTTTAGCAAAAGCTTATCAAATGATTTATGGATATATTGTATGAAGACTCATGTATTGGCAAGATTTCAGGGTAATTTTTTTATTTGCTTTAAGCAAGATATAATAGTTGGTTTATTCAGGTTGCTGACTGCTGCAATGAGGCAATAATTGTTATTGTTATTGTTAGTTTGGATTGGATGGCAATGGATTGCAAATGGATTTCAAATTGGAAAACATTGCAATTGCATTGCAACGGAGTTTGGATTGGACAAATGTCCACACACACTATCAAACAAGGAAAAATAGTGAAAATTAAAGGAATCAAGATGGCCCATGAAAATAACATTAAGAATCTGGATGAATATGATTACTACAAATACCCTGGTATCCTTCAAGCTGACAACATCAAGAATACTGAAGTCAAGAAAAAGATTAGAAGTGAATACATTAAGAGAGTGAAGAAGATCTTAAACTCCAAACTCAATGGAGGAAATACCAACAAGACAATCAACACTTGGACAATTCCAGTTATTAGCTACACAGCTGGAATAGTGGACTGGACACAAGCAGAACTAAAAGCAATGGATAGGAAGACCAGAAAAATAATGACAATGAATCATGCCCTTCATCCTTGCAGCGACATTGACAGACTCTACCTACCAAGGCAAATAGGTGGGCGTGGAATGTTACAAGTACATCAGATGGTTGAAGAAGAAAAAATGAAGAAAATGCACTGAAGTTAGTATACCAGGAAGGCTTTCTAACTACTGGAGAGACCAAACTCACCTACAAGAAAGACCAAATGAAAAACAGAATGGAGGTATGGGAAGACAAAGCACTACATGGTTTGTACATTAAAAAAATAGCTGGAAAAGCAGATAACAACAAGACCTGGCAATGGCTAAGAGAGGGAAATTTGAAGAAAGAGACCGAGGGACTAATTCTGGCTGGACAAGACCAAGCCTTAAAGTAAAATTGCTCTGGGACTTTAGAATTCAAACAGACAGGCACCTGCCACATAACACCCCAGACTTTACAATTGTCAATAAGAAAGACAAAAAAGTTTGGATAGTGGACGTGGCAGTGCCTGAAGACAACAGGATAGAAGAGAAAGACTGGAGAAGATAACAAAATACAAAGACCTACAAATAGAAATAGAATGACTGTGGCAAAGGCAAGCAAGGGTAGTACCAATAGTACCAAAACAACTGGAGCACCACTTGAATACCATTGGCATTGACAAATTCACCATTAGTCAATTGCAAAAGGTGGCCTTACTGGGATCAGCTTTCATCCTGTGACAATATCTGTAATACCATCAATACCATCTTTTATGTGTAACTTTTCCTTCATTGACAGGAGGGGTAACAGAGTTAAAATGAACAGTGGCAGAGCACCAGTGAAGTACATAAAATTAATACTGCAAAGAAAGAGACCACATTTTTTGGTTATAATATACCGATGGATCAGTGGGGAAATATACAGTTAAAAGGCAATATATTACAGGCATTTTTATGAAACGATGCATTGGAGGTACATGATTCAAAAGGAATTATCTAGAATGTGTAAAAGCATCTCATGTATATGTTGGAAATGTGAACAATGTGAAGGAACTTGGATTCAAATACATGCAGTGATACAGAGGATTTCAAAGATTAATATTTAATTGAAGCCAGAACCTTTCTGTTTAGAATTTATGGATAGTTTGAAAAAAGGTGTGGAAGTTTATTTCAATATGATTATTGTGATGAGAGTTCTATATGCACAAAAATGGAAAAAAATTCAGCATTACCTATCGTGGAGGAATGGTTGGTGAAATTGACAGAACAAATTGACTTCTTGAATTAGAGAAATATTCTGTCATTCATCAGTGACAGGAAACCCCTTATGTATTTCTATGTGAGAAAGAAAATGAAAATGAAACACTAGGCTATAGAAATAAAATAATTATGATGAAATTGGAGAATGGTTTGATTACAACTGTATGTATAACTGCTGAGAGGAAGCCCTTCCTTCCTCCCTCCCTTCCTTCCTTCCTCCCTCCCTCCCTCCCTCCCTCCCTCCCTCCCTCCCTCCCTTCCTTCCTTCCTTCCTTCCTTTGAAAAGGAGGGTCTTATGTATAGGTATTGGGGATGTTCAAGGAAGGTAAGTGATATCACAGACATCTTGACCTCATTGTGCAAATGAGGCAAAGTATATACTGCATTCATTTGTGTCATAATATCAAATATAACTGATAAATTATATAATTCATGTCAAGGATACTGCAAGATATGAGGCACAATTGAAGTTTTTATGAGATGCATGTTGGCTTATCCATTGTGAATGCTCAGTAGGTTGAAGCAGGTATTTTCTTCCCAATGGTATATTTTTTGTGTATATCCCTTTTTAAGAAGTCTGTGAGACACAACTAGATTTAAGTTTTGATCTTAAATCACAAATCATGTGTTTACTGAATAGGTAATAGGATTGGATATGTTTATGACAGCTGTTGCTCTTAAGTATTAGGAAGACATCACCTATTTCCTTTTTACATATCAAAAATAGTGATTTTTTTTGGACTGTGGGGGAAGACAAAGTGAGAAGTACAGATTTAAGACTGCATAATAAGGAAGTAGTAGGCAAGATGAATGGGGGTTTATTTCACACATAGATTTGCCAATATCTATCCAGGAATTGGTGTTTGTAGCTATTAAACATCTGGAGACATTTGAAATAAAGCAGCTGTTTCTCTTATCTTAGTGGCTCTATACCATGTGTGTCAAACTCGCAATATCACATGACGTGTTGCGACGTATTGTGACCTTTTTTGCCATTGCCAGCAATGGGGTGGACACAGTTTCACTATGATGCATCCGGCCCGCATGCCAGCAGTTTGACACCCCTGCTCTATACAGTGTTCTCATAAAACTCTAGACATGAGTCACATATTTTTTTCCTGTAAAATATTGCATTGCTTTCTGGGAAATCTTGGAGAAATGGATCTTAATGAGATATGAAGTTGGACAAAGTCTTTTATGTATGAAAGAATAAGTGGTACTGCCTAGACAAACCAGTCATTTGCTGGAACTAAAAGGTTTAATTAGCCATGAATCTTGAATCAACTTGGATGAAAAGAATATCAAGAAACCAAGGAAGCAGTCTGATGCAGCGCCATTGGGTTACTTGAAGTTCATCAATCACTGCTAACAACTGGATCCACCCCAATCTGTTACCAGACTTGGGGACCCACTATTTTCATTTTCCTAAAAGTATAGAAAAGTACAGCTGAAGAAGGGGGATGTCACAGCCTTAGCAACCTAATGGAAGATCTTGAGAACATGGACTTCAGCCAAGGTCAGCTCAAGGCATCATAACTAATCATAACTAATCTATAAGGGAAAAGCTTGTATAAAGAGGAAAACAAAAGGAAGTTGCTTCAGCTGGTTAATGAAATCCTGAATTGTCACATGTGAGCTCACTGCAGGTCAGATTCATCACTCTCTGAGGTTTTATATTTTTACTAGCATGCACTCAGCTATCCTCAATCCTCAATCTGCAAAGTGGAAATGATAATTGCTGTCATCCAGGGATCTTGTAATAATGGTTTTACAACATTTTTAAAAGTAAAATTTAAATGGGAAACATCCGCCAGGCACTAGGCCTTGGTCCTGTGCAGTTCATAGTCAGGCAGTTATCTCTTTTGCTTCCTCCCTTTCCATGGCACATCCACACCCATATACATACCCAATATTTGCTTAATATTTGGTAATCACAAGAAAAGTTATTACAAAGCATCATTTGGATTTGAGGATTAAATACACCTCTCCCAAAAACTTTTTCTCATTTTTTTGATACAATACTTTTATTATCATAGCTTAAATAATTTCTAGGACACAGTGGAAGACTGTAGTGAGCTGTTGCTGTGTCAATTTCACAGAGCTATATTTTTGTGCTCATTATTATTCTTGGATGTCTCTAATTTACATCTAAATGTAGTGACTAATTTTGATTCAATCATGTCAAAAGTGATAGGTAATGTGTGGGAGGAGATGACAGCCCTACCCATCAGGAATTGCCAGAATGTGAATTCCTTGGGGCAATGATTTAATGCCCAAGTCAGGCACTGCTGTCAGAATTGGAGGCCAAATTATGACACATTATGCTGTACTATGGACTTGCACATACAATACATTTGAAAAAGTGATGGAGATTGGAGTCATTAAACAATGCTTTAACCATCACTACATTTTATTTCTCTCTCTTTCTCTTTGCTCACCACATATGTTCGGCATCTCTAATCGCCCTACTGAAATCTCCTCTGTAACAACCGCCTCCCCAAATCCTTTGGAGAAAGCCCCATGTGATTAAAGCAGGTTGTAAAACTGTGGCAAACCTGATGTACATTTTTGCTTATTCCTTCCCTTTAAATCATTTACATTTCTGAAAGCAAGCAACATGTCAGTGGGATATGCATAGGCAGACCAGGGGTTCTTTATTATATTGTGCTTTCCTTTTCCACCTGGGTATTTTAGAAATCTTTTAGAAATCTTTTCCTCCAATAACTCCTAGCTATTTTGGATAACTCATTCTAATTATTTCCTGTGGACTTTCTTTTTTTAAGCTTAAGGTGAATTTGTTTGTCAAACTTCGGATTTTCAGATTGGAAATATATTGTGCTCATAGGTGGGATATGGTGTAAATGTATTTATTACAACTAATTTGGGCATGGTGCATTGTTTTTAATATGATTTTTTTACTGGAAAAGAAATAGTTCCTTATGATACTCCCAAGCAGCATGTTATTACCATGAATGTATTTTAAAGATAGATATTTTCAAAATGTGTAAACATATGATAAATATTTGATATGAATATTGCATTGCTTTGGGGTTTTTCTTCTCCTTTCTTCTCTTTTTCCTTCTTTCTCTTCCTCTTTTTGCATAGATCCAGCTGATATAGTAACAGCCCAATCACACAGAAATGTTTTTCTTCCTTCTGACTGGCTCTACTGAATAATCTAATATGAAGAAAAATGAGCCCCTGTGGAAATGTTATTAATTTCTAGTGCTGACACTCTGAGAAATAAAGAAAGAAAATAGTCCCAACACTATTGATATAATAGTAAAGAATATTATGGTTGGATTGTATGTGGTGTTAACATTTGCTCCTGACTTAGAAATGTTAATTTAGTCTAGTTTTAATTTGACCTCCTGGAGTGCAGTTTATAAAATAAAAAAGGGAAAGGATAAAACATAACTGCCCCAACTAAGGATTTATTTTATTCTTTGACATTATCTGTGCTGAATTTAATTAATTTGACACTGTGCAAATATTTTCTTTGATATTAAATCTTACATTCTGATAAAAAGGGAAAAAAGAAAAAAATATATATTTCTAGCCTAATTGTAAAATCTTTATTCTGTCTACTCTGAATACATGAAGAGAGAAGTGGGACTAAGGATTCACATTCCATTTTCTGGAAATCCCATGTACTTAAAAGGTGGTCCCATCAGGAATATTTTCAAGTTATTTTTATTTTTTATTTTTTATTTTAATTCCATTTATATCCTGCCCTTCTCCGAAGACTCAGGGCGGCTTACAAGCTTAGCAGTAGCCTTCATTCTATGTATATGCCTGCTTATTAGGGCTCTCACCCCCCCCCCCAAGCGGCATTATTACAAAGTCAGCTTAATTGCCCCCAACAATCTGGGTCCTCATTTTACCTACCTCGGAAGGATGGAAGGCTGAGTCAACCTTGAGCCTGGTGGGATGCGAACCTGCACTAGTTGCAGGCAGCTGGTGTTACTTAAGGAGGCATTAGCCCACTGCTCCACCAAGTTAGATACTGGTTCTCATAAAACTTTGCCTCTACCCAATTTTGAATCCACCTCTTATCAAAACATGTTTATTCTTCCCTAAAAACTTCTAAAGATAGAGTAACATACATATTACACATACATGTATGGGACAAACTTGTGTGTTTTATTTTCATCAGTTGGAGATTGCAGCTTTTCCTGACCAATTTTCTGCTAAAAGTTTCCTCCCCTGGTTGTTCAGTCCGCTGAATTTTTTCAGATTTTGGATAAAGGTCATTTGGGAACAGATTAGGAGTAAATTTAACTGGAAAATGGCTAGCAGGAAAAGGAAA
Organism: Vipera ursinii; assembly: GCF_947247035.1. Taxonomy (NCBI): domain Eukaryota; kingdom Metazoa; phylum Chordata; class Lepidosauria; order Squamata; family Viperidae; genus Vipera; species Vipera ursinii. The sequence goes on along the minus strand of NC_139514.1, from coordinate 80,343,376 downwards.
TGATTAAGCCTTTACCTCAAAACTACTATGCAAGTTTAAAAAAGAAACAAGAACCAGTTTGCCTCACAGCTATTTGCTTGTTGTGAGCCACTGCAGATAAATAAATATCACACCTCATGTATAATTAATGCACTTTTGGAGAATATTACAAGTGATTATTGGAGATTGAATCAAAGGAAAATGTTATGCTTTTTGAATGGTTCTGCTCTTGGTTGATCACTCTTATTAAAAACACAGCATATTCTTCCTTACATTATACTTTTAAGTTGCCTCCAATAAGTAAATGTTTGCAAATCTGTAATATATGTTCTATTGTTTAGAGCTTTCTCTCTGCTAAAATAACATTACTGTTAATGTATAGCCCTGTACTCTTCACACACTAAGTAAATGCCTAAATGGGCACATTAATTGCATATTGGTCATAGGACCACATGAATTTTAGAGGTTTCACCCCATTAAATCTGTCTTTAACTCCTGCATCACCATATGTAACTTATCTGTTTTTGTTGTTTTAAGATATGGCTAAATCACCTCCAAAACATTTTTTTATTAAGAAAATAGAAGCATCTGCTAATTCTAAGCTTTAAAAGCTGAGCTAGTATGTTTGGCTTGCTGTCTGCATCTTTATTATCTTTTTTTCATGAGCTGTTTCTGAAACACTGAAAATATTTGCTTATTAAAATTATGCAGGACTTTGGATTCAAAAGCAAGAGGGTGCTTTGGAGTATCTGGGGTTTCTGAGTATAAAGGCTGTGCTTATTAGTAAATCCTTAAACAAAACATGATTTTTTTTCTGGGTTGTGTGGCAGCTATAGAGGGAAAAGATGTGGCTACTTTCAGGAGTTGTACATGAGGGTGTGACACTCATGATTCATATCCTGTAAGGCACATATTTGCATTCTAAAAATCACATATCCGATGCCTATTGTTTATTACAAACACGTTTTTACAGCAAATAATTTGCAGTAAAATAATTTTACAGAAGACTATATGTATATATATGTTTTCTGAGGTTTTCGTGGGTGCTTGTATGTAGATCTTTGGTCATTCAGGTTTTTCCCCACGTAGGATTGGAGGTATCAGGGCAACATTTCAACAAAAATCTCATCCGTCATCCTCAGGCTGGTGACTTCAGCTTCGTTCTTCTGGTAGAAGTCTGTGATAGTGGCTGTCTTTTCTTCTTTTTTAAACTGCCAGAGAGATATATATTACCTTTCCTCCCCATAGAGGTAATATCTTACCTCTATGGGGAGGAAATCCACCATTTAACTAGGACCTACGAAAAACTCGAAGTATGAAGAGCTTCCATTCTGTGTGACCTCACATTCCTATGCAACTGCCAAGATCAAAATTTAATCCCCACATCCTTCCAATTGAAATTCCACTCCAACTCTGCAGCCATCAAACGCATCCTGATAAGAACCAAATTGGCCCTAATCAGAAATGAACTCCACACAAAAAGATTCCTCCGGGACCAAATCAACAGAGACCTCCTTACACTTCACCTCAAACTCAGCAACAAGATCCACCCCACACTTTGGGACAAATTCAAACAAATCGCTGTCTGGAGAGATGAAACAGAGACTGCCTACAAAACAGACACACACACCAATAAACTCCGAAGACTAAAAGAACGCCAGAAACAAACCCCTCCCCTCTCACAGCAACACATGAAACAAACTGTGCACAACATCTCAGATAGGATTCTCAGCAAAACCGAAACCAACGTCCTGTCTAAAGGATTTAATTTTGCAGTCGCTCCCAAACACATCCCCAAGGAAACCATTATATGCGGAGTCGAATCCAGCTTGACCAAAATTAACCCTGACAACGCCAACAAAATCAGACTTGAAGTTACCAACATCCTCTGCACCAGCAAACCAACCAAAAGCAACTTACCCAAAGAGGAACAGACAGCACTACTTCACCTAAAAAAAGACACTAGCATAATCATTCTGCCAGCAGGCAAAGGCAATGCCACGGTGGTAATGAACTCATCTGATTACCATACCAAATTATCCAACCTACTCCGAGACTCCACATACAAACTCCTCAAGACAGATCCCACCACCTACCTGGAAAAAACCACAAAATCCAAAATAAAATCCACCCCCATCAGTGAAGAGATCCAGCAAACAATCATTCCCAGAGAAAAATCATCCAGATGTCACAAGCTCTATGGTCTCCCCAAGATACACAAAGAAGGAACCCCACTCAGACCCATAGTCAGTTCCATAGGCTCACCTCTACAAAATCTAGCCAAATTTCTTGCCAAACAACTACAGCCTTATGCAAATTCCATCACCTCACATGTACAAAACTCATTCCAATTCATAGAGATCATAAGTAAACTAAACTTACAGCCCTGTGACCTACTTGTGAGCTTCGATGTCATATCCCTCTTCACCCAAGTGCCAATCAAAGAAGCCTTGACAGCTATCCTAAATAAATACAACCCCCCAAAACACATCCTAGATCTGACCAACCACTGCCTATCAAACACATACTTCATCTACAATGGACAAAGATGCAAACAAATGGAAGGAGCACCCATGGGATCACCCCTTTCACCTGTCATCACAAACCTCTACATGGAACACTTTGAAACCCTCGCTCTAGAAAAATCCAACCACAAACCCAAACTCTGGCTCAGATATGTAGATGACACCTTCGTAATATGGCCACATGGCAAAGAAAAACTGGATGACTTCCTCACACACCTCAACAGCCTACACTCCAAAATACAATTCACCATGGAAACAGAAGCTAACAATCAACTTCCCTTCCTTGATGTCTTAGTCTACAAGAAATCCAACAGCTCCCTAGGACACACTATCTACCATAAAAAAACACACACAAACCGCTACCTGAACGCACTCTCACACCACCACCCAGCACAGATCAACTCCATAGCCAAGACACTCATCTCCAGAACAAAACACCTAGCTGACGAACAACACCTAAAAACCAAACTACACACTCTCACTAATGTACTAACAGCCAATGGATTCCAAAGAAACATGATTACCAACTTAATCCGAAGAGAGACACCCACAAAAATCCAAGACAGAGAACAAGAAAATGGCAAAGCCCTCCTCCCATACCTAAAAGGGACCACAGACAGAATCAGCAAGATCCTCCAAAAACACAACATCAAACCAGCATTCTGCACAGACAGAAAAATATCCACCATCCTAAGAAACCCCAAAGACATAATTGGGTTAGAAAACCAAGGAGTATACGAAATCCCATGCACCACCTGCCCCACCACATACATCGGACAGACCAACAGAAGAATAAGTGCACGCATTGAAGAGCACAGGAACTCACTCAGAAAGGGAGAACAAACTTCATCCCTGTTCTAACACTTTAAAGCCACGGGACACGAAATTGATTTTTTAAAAACCAGAACTATGCCAAAATTGAACATTTTAACAACAGGATAATCAGAGAAGCCATCAAGTTAGGAAAACGCCCCCACAGTATGAACAAACGAGATGATACCTCTCGCCTACCAGCCATTTGGAAATCCACCTTGATTGACAGACGAATCCCAACCACCAAGAATGATACCAGACCCAAACTCATGAAAACATCACATGACATTACCACCACACAACCATTCAAAAAGCAAATCCGAACCCACAATGATAATGACACACAACCACAAAACAGAAAACTAACTACAGCTGCAACATTAGCCACTTTAAACCCCTCCAAACCACACAATAAGCAAACTGACACCCACTATAAAAACATGGCACCACCACAAACATGGAGCTGAACAAAAGCAGCACAACTCACCAGTTCAGGTCTGGGGCTGGCAGCTGAGACCAGCCCATCCACTCAAAACACATCCCCACCCAATCAGAACACAGCCCCCATTCAAAACACACTCCCACCCAATCAGAACACAGCTAAGCCCCCACCCAATCAGAGCACACCTCCACCCCATCAGAACACAGCCAAGCCTCCACCCACAGAACACACCCCCTCTGGCAGTTTAAAAAAGAAGAAAAAACAGCCACTATCACACACTTCTCCCAGAAGAACGAAGCTGAAGTCACCAGCCTGAGGATGATGGATGAGATTTCGTCGAAACGTTGACCTGATACCTCCAATCCTACGTGGGGAAAAACCCGAATGACCAAATATATATATATCTACACATACAGACACCCGCGAGAATCTACGAAAACATATATATATGTTTAAACCCCTCCAAACCACACAATAAGCAAACTGACACCCACTATAAAAACATGGCACGACCACAAACACGAAGCCGAACAAAAGCAGCACAACTCACCAGCTCAGTTCTGGAGCTGGCAGCTGAGACCAGCCCATCCACTCAGAACACCCCCCCACCCAATCAGAACACACCCACCATTCAAAACACACTCCCACCCAATCAGAACACACTTGGTCCCCTACCCAATCAGAGCACACCTCCACAGAACACACCCCCTCTGGCAGTTTAAAAAAGAGGAACTAACAGCCACATGCTTCTCCCAGAAGAAGGAAGCTAAAGCCTGATGATGACGGATGGGACTCCGTCGAAACGTTGCGCCCACACCTTTAGTTCTACGCGGGGAAAACCCCGAAAAACCAAGGATCCATATATATATATATATATATATATATATATATATATATATATATATATATATATATATATATATATTTACTAAGGCAGAGACAAAATCTGAAACCTTTGTCAGAGCAACAAAATAAGCATCACAATAGTGCAGGGTATTAAACTGCTGGCCCATGGGCCGGTTGCATCATGTGGAGGCCGTGCCAACCCCAGCTCCGGCAATGCAAAAAAAGTCATGATACATTGTGACATGTCATGTGATGCGGTGAGTTTGACACCCATGCAATAGTGGGTCATCTGTTCTGCCATGTATGTGCATGCAATAGATCACATAAACACAAAAAGGTCTATGCTTGTAAGATAACACCTTAATATTAATTTTGCCATTTGTTATTTGCAATTATTATTGGTCAGACTTGTTCAACCATAAGGCTCTTATACTTATGGATGGGTACATTAACATCACCCCATTTGTATTATCTTTCAAGTGTAGAGAATAACAGTCTTAAAACAAAGGAACCTTTTTATCTGTGGAAGTTCTTGCTGATTGCACTGTTCTCTATATTACATGAAAAATATTACATGAAGAGGTTACCAGAACAAAGGAAGCTTTCTATTACAGATGTTTGTAATTGGAATCTGGTGAGGAGAATAAGATGGGTATATGGTAGTATGTTGATTTCCTTGAATGGGAAATGGTTGCAAAGTTTAGGCTTAAACTGAAGAAAGTAGGGAAAAGCACTAGGCCAGTCAGGTATGAATTAAATCATATCCCTGCTGAATATACAGTAGAGGTGACAAATAGGTTTAAGGAATTAGATCTGATAGACAGGGTGACTGAAGAACTATGGATGGAGGTTTGCAACATTGTACAAGAGGTAGCAACTAAAGCCATCCCAAAGAAAAAGAAATGCAAGAAAGCAAAATGGCTGTTTGAGGAAGCTTTGCAAATAGCTGAGGAAAGGAGGGAAGCAAAAGGCAAGGGATAAAAAGAAAGATACACCCAACTGAATGCAGAATTCCAAAGAACAGCTAGAAGAGATAAGAATGCCTTCTTAAATGAACAGTGCAAAGAAATAGAAGAAAACAATAGAATAGGGAGGACCAGAAATCTTTTCAAGAAAATTGGAGAGATGTGTTCTGAACCAGCCTGCTACCGGCCTTGCAGAAAGGCAAACCCCTGTATAAACAGTAGAGACTGGAGAGCGTCTGAGGCTGGAAAGCGTCTGCCAAGATTTATTACACAAACAACAGAACAAGAAACAAAACACTGGAACTTGAATCCTCAAATGGAACGGTTGCTTTCAGCAACCAGCCCTTCCCCAAACACTCCTTTTATTTAGAGTTCAGGGCGTGGCCTCCCTGTGCCTCCTTCCGAGGAGTCCCACAGCCTTTCTCTGCTTGTTCCTGCTTGACTGCCTCCTGCGTCGGGCGTCCTTGAACAGGGCCAGCTGTGGGTCATCATCATCCGCACTCTCGGGCTCGCGCAGCTGAGAAGAGGGCCCTGGCTGGGGGCTCTGCGAAGCCTCCAAGCCATCATCAGCAAGCTCGTCTTCAACACCCTCCTCCTCCCCCTCATCTGAGTCATCCGAGACATCCGAGCCGGCTGCCGGACCCACAGGCTGGCCCTGAATCACAACACTATCCCGCACCGCAGGGCCCTTCCCCCGGGGCTGCCGATCCGGATGAGGTCAGGATGGGAATTGTTCGTGAAAAGCAGTCACCAACGCAGGGGCATGAACAGCGGTCGCGTCTTCCCATGTGAAGTCCTCCGGCCCGTACCCTTTCCACTCGATCAGGTACTGGAAACGACCTTTCAACCAACGGGAATCCCTGATGCTGACGACCTCGTACTCGGGGGTGCTGCCTCCATCACGAGGTCCTGATGGGGGAGGTTCCGCTTGGCGGAGTGGACAAGCCGGTTGTTCGGGGACCAACAGGGACCGATGGAAGACTGGGTGCACGCGCAGGGAACGTGGCAGAGTTAAACGATAGGCGACCGGGTTGATGACAGCCTCGACTGGGAACGTTCCAAGGTAACGGTGGTCCAGCTTCCTCGCCGGCCGTGTGGATGGTAGGTTCCTGGTGGACAGCCAGACCCGATCCCCCACCGATAGTGGAGGCGTATCCCGTCTCGACCGATCGGCAAACCTCTTGTAGTCGGCCTTGGCTTAATCCAGCTGCCGTCGCACCAACCAATGGATCGGCTGTAACTCCGCCATGAAGTCGTTCGCTGCCGGCTCCGGTGAGTCCACGGGAGAAAGGGGGAAAAACCTGGGGTGATAACCCACATTGGCCAAGAACGGTGTCATCTGCGTGGAGGTGTGCTGCGAGTTGTTAAAAGCAAACTCGGCTATGGCCAGATAGTCCACCCAATTGTCCTGCTGCAGGTTGACGTAGCAGCGCAGATACTGCTCCAGGATACCGATGACCTTCTCGGTACCCCCGTCAGTTTGAGGATGATGCGCGGACGAGAGGCAAACCTTAATGTCCAACGCACGCATCAACTCCTGCCAGAAGCGGGCTGTAAACTGGGCCCCCCTATCGGAGACGACTCTATCGGGGAGGCCGTGCAGCCGAAACACCTGTTGGATGAACATGCGACTAGTGGCGCGAGCTGACGGTAAGCCGCGACAGGGGATGAAGTGCGCCATCTTGGTCAGCATGTCCACCACCACAAACACTGTCATGAAGCCGGAGGATGGGGGTAAATCCGTCAGGAAGTCCATGGACACAGCCCCCCAGGGTCTCTTGGGTGTTGGCAAAGGCTGCAGTAAACCAGGCGGGGCCCCTGTCGCTGACTTGGCCTGCCTGCATGGGATGCAGGAGGTGACATAAGACTGGACGTCGTGTCGGACTCGGGGCCACCAAAAGGTACGGGAGACCAGGTTCAGAGTCTTAAACAGGCCAAAATGCCCCGCTGCCGGGTTATCATGACACTGGCTGAGGACGAGTCCCCTGAGTGGCCCTCCCGGAACATAGAGCCGGTCACGATAATACAAGAGTCCATCCGTGACCGTCCAAGGCGAGTCTGGCCCCACCTCCTCCTTCCGCTGAGCCACCCACGCCTCCTGCTGCTGCGCCTCCCGGATCCGAGCCCGTATATCAACCGGCTCCCGCACCGCAGCAAAAGACTCGACGGGGATCACTGTCCTGGGCAGAAGCTTGTCTTCCACTCGGGTATATTCGGGCTTCCTGGACAGAGCATCCGCTCTCTGATTGTGCCCGCTTGGTATGTACCGAACCCGGAAGTCAAACCTCGCAAAGAAAAGGGACCACCGGATCTGGCGTTGGTTCAAATTCCGAGCGGTCTGCAGGCTTTCCAGATTCTTGTGGTCCGTCCGGACCTAGATTTGATGCCGCGCCCCCTCCAGATGATGTCTCCAAGCCTCGAACGCCGCCTTGATGGCCAGCAGCTCCTTCTCCCAGATGGTATAGTTGCGCTCCGAGGGGTTCAATTTCCGAGAGTGATACGTGCAAGGGAAAAGGGTACCGCTGGGCGTCGTTGCCTGGAGTAACATGGCCCCAATGGCAATGTCGGAGGCGTCCGCCTCCACGACAAACGGCCGTTGCGGGTCAGGATGCTTCAAGATGGGCTCCTTCATGAAGGCGTCCTTCAAAGCCTGGAACGCCTGTTGTTCTGGTGCGTTCCACTGGAACCGAGTCTTCTTCTGCAGGAGCCGGGTGAGGGGGGCTGTCAAGGCGGCAAAGCCAGGGATGAATGTTCGATAGTAGTTGGCAAATCCAAGAAGTTGCTGAACATCCTTCACGCGATGCGGGGGTTGCCAACTCTGCAAAGACTCAACTTTACCCGGCTCCATGGCGATGCCCTCAGGAGAAATGCGGTGACCCAGGAAATCGATGGTCACCTGGTAGAACTGGCACTTCTCTAACTTGGCAAACAGCCGATGTTCCCGGAGGCGCTGCAGGACCTGACGGAGATGCTGATGATGCACTTCACGCGACGGGGAGTAAATCAGGATGTCGTCCAGGTAGATCAGGACAAACTGGTTCAACAGATCCCGAATGATGTCGTTCATAAAATGCTGAAACACAGCGGGGGCGTTGGTCAGGCCAAACGGCATCACCGTGTACTCAAAATGTCCATAGTGAGTACCAAACGCCGTCTTCCACTCATCACCCGGCCGAACTCTGACGAGGTTGTAAGCTCCACGCAGGTCCAGTTTCGTGAAGATCTTAGCCTCCCGGAGTCGGTCCAAGAGCTCGGGGATGAGGGGCAGCGGGTAACGGTTGCGCACCGTGATGGCGTTGAGTTTCCGGTAGTCACAGCAAAGTCGTAACTCGCCCGACTTCTTTTTGACGAAGAGCACGGGCGCAGACACTGGCGAGGACGAGGGCCGGATGAAACCGCGAGCCAAATTCTTTTCCAGGAAGTCCCGCAATGCAGCCAACTCGGGCTCCGACATGGAGTACAAACGCCCCACTGGGAGAGGCGCATCAGGGACTAAATCAATGGAGCAGTCATAGGGCCTGTGCGGGGGTAACTGATCCGCCTCTGACTCGCTGAACACATCAGCAAAGTCGGACAGTTCGGGAGGCAAGGAAACCCCTGGGGAACCCTCCACCTGGCCGGCACAGATATGGTGGGAGTGGTCCACGCACTGCAAGCTTGGGAAGGTGACCAAGTTCTGAGACCAATAGATCTGTGGATCATGCGCCCGGAGCCACGCCAGTCCCAAGACCACGGGGAAGTGCAGATCCGAAGTGATGTAGAACTGGATGGCCTCCACATGGGAACTGATGGCCATACACACTGGTTGCGTGGCGGCTGTAATAGGCCCGGACAGGAGCACTCGACCATCGATAGTCTCCACTAGCATGGGCGGATCCACCGGACACTGGGGAACAGCCCATTTGGCCACAAAGGCCGAGTCCATAAAGTTTGTGGTAGCCCCAGAGTCAATTAAGGCATGGACTGGAATCCCCTCTGGCTTGCCAGGAAGGATCAGACGTGCCTCCAAAATCAAATGCCGTGGAGGTTCACAGGCACCAACGGAACGGCGTCGCTCGGTGTGGTTGTTGTGGGTCGCCCGATCTATCACACCGTGTAGATCGGGCTCGGGCCGTTTCCCGACAGCAAAGTAGGGGACTTTCTCGGGGCAGGCTTGGTCACTGATGCCCGCTGACGCTTCTTTGGGCAAGAAGCAGCCAAATGTCCAGGGTACCCACAGTAAAAACACAACCCCCCCGATCGTCGTCTGTCCATTTCCATCACCGATAGACGAGACCTGGCGGCACCCAGCTCCATTGGCTCCTCCCTTTGGACTGGGGGCTCACACACAACAGGGGCGGCAGGGGTCTGTGGGGTGGCACGGCGACTCTTTCGCTGCTGCAGCCGGGCATCGATCCGCAGGCAAAGATGGATCAGCCCATTCAGGTCTGAGGGAATGTCCACGCGGGCCAGCTCATCCAACATCTCCTCCGACAATCCATCCTGGAAGGCATCCACGAGTGCAGCCTCATTCCAGGCGGAATCCTGGCTAAGCAGCCGGAAATCGCTGATATAAGCCTGTAGGGGGCGCTGACCCTGTCTCAGAGCTTTCAGGCGTCGGGTGGCAGTCTGCATCTTAATTGGGTCCTCGTACATTAGGCGCATATGGTCACAAAACCCCACAAAGTTATCCAACAAAGGGCTAGGTTGTGCCAGCAAAGGCGTGCCCCAACGAGCTGCATCCCCCGAAAGAAGGCTTAACATGAATCCCACCTTATCCCGGTCAGTGGGGAAATCAGCTGCTCTCACGCTGATAAAAAGCTGGCATTGTCCCAGGAAGGCAGGAAACAATTCTGGATTGCCAGCAAATTTATCCGGCATTGCTATCTGACATTTCCTCCTGGGTGGGGGTGCAGCATGTACCTGAGCTTGCAGTTGAGCCACCTGAGCTGCCAGCAAAGTGAGTTGCTGAGTGAGCTGAGCATTCTCGGCACATAGCTGCTCCATCGTAGTAGTAAGGGGTGGGAGGCTGAAAGCAAACTGTTCTGAACCAGCCTGCTACCGGCCTTGCAGAAAGGCAAACCCCTGTATAAACAGTAGAGACTGGAGAGCATCTGAGGCTGGAAAGCGTCTGCCAAGATTTATTACACAAACAACAGAACAAGAAACAAAACACTGGAACTTGAATCCTCAAACGGAACGGTTGCTTTCAGCAACCAGCCCTTCCCCAAACACTCCTTTTATTTAGAGTTCAGGGCGTGGCCTCCCTGTGCCTCCTTCCGAGGAGTCCCACAGCCTTTCTCTGCTTGTTCCTGCTTGACTGCCTCCTGCATCGGGCGTCCTTGAACAGGGCCAGCTGTGGGTCATCATCATCCGCACTCTCGGGCTCGCGCAGCTGAGAAGAGGGCCCTGGCTGGGGGCTCTGCGAAGCCTCCAAGCCATCATCAGCAAGCTCGTCTTCAACACCCTCCTCCTCCCCCTCATCTGAGTCATCCGAGATATCCGAGCCGGCTGCCGGACCCACAGGCTGGCCCTGAATCACAACAAGATGAAGGGAACGTTTCATGCAAAAATGGGCATTATTATTATTATTATTATTTATTTGATTTATATACCGCCCTTCTCCTTGGTAGGACTCAGGGCGGTTCACAGGGCACATATAAAAAACAAAAAACACTATACAAAAATTAAAAAGAATTAAACCCTTGCCCAATAAAACAGTAATACAGATTAAAAACAATTAAAAAACCCATAATCCCCATCAGGCCAGACCAGCTAATTCGAACAGATGGGTCTTCAGGCCCATAAAGGACCAAAATGGCAGGGACCTAACAGAGGCAGAAGAGATTAAGAAGAGATGGCAAAATTACACAGAAGAACTATACAAGAATGAGCTTAACGTCCCTGATAATCACAATGAGGTGGTCACTGACCTCGAGCCAGACATCCTAGAATGTGAAGTGAAGTTGGCCTTAGAAAAACTGAGCAACAACAAAGCTAGTGGAGGTGACAGTATTCCTGCTGAGCTATTCAACATCTTAAAAGATGATGCAGTAAAAGTGCTACACTCAATTTGCCAGCAAATTTGGAAAACTCAACAGTGGCCACAGGATTGAAAAAGGTCAGTTTACATTCCAATTCCAAAGAAAGGCAGTGCCAAAGAATGTTCAAACTATCGCACCATTGCACTCATTTCACATGCTAGTAAAGTTATGCTTAAAATCCTACAAGCTAGACTTCAGCAGTATGTGGATCGAGAACTACCAGAAGTGCAGGCAGGATTTCAAAGAGGCAGAGGAACTAGAGATCAAATTGCCAACACACGCTGGATCATGGAGAAAGCTAGAGAGTTCCAGAAAAACATCTACTTTTGCTTCATTGACTATGCTAAAGCCTTTGATTGTGTGGATCATAGGAGAGTGCAAAAGTTGGGTTGAAACTTAACATTAAGAAAACCAAGATCATGGCATCTGGCCCTCTCAATTCCTGGCAAATAGATGGGGAAGAAATGGAGGTAGTGACAGATTTTATTTTCCTGGGCTCCAAGATCACTGCAGATGGGGACTGTAGCCAAGAAATTAAAAGACGCTTGCTCCTGGGGAGGAAAGCCATGGCAAATCTAGACAGCACACTAAAAAGCAGAGACATCACCCTGTCAACAAAAGTGCGTATAGTCAAGGCTATGGTCTTCCCAGTTGCAATGTAAGGCAGTGAAAGCTGGACAATAAGAAAGGCTGAGCGCCAAAGAATTGAGGCCTTTGAACTATGGTGCTGGAGAAGACTCCTGAGAGTCCCTTGGACTGCAAGGTGATCAAACCGGTCAGTCCTAGAGGAGATCAACCCTGACTGCTCTTTAGAAGGCCAGATCCTGAAGATAAAACTCAAATACTTTGGCCACCTAATGAGAAGGAAGGACTCACTGGAGAAGAGCCTAATGCTGGGAAAGATTGAGGGCAAGAGAAGAAAGGGACGACAGAGAATGAGGTGGCTGGATGGAGTCACTGAAGCAGTAGGCGTGAGCTTAAATGGACTCCAGCAGATGGTAGAGGACAGGAAGGCCTGGAGGAACGTTGTCCATGGGGTTGCGATGGGTCGGATACGACTTCGCAGCTAACAACAGCAACAGCAAAAAGCTTTTGTTAGGAAAAGCTGGCAAACAAAGTACTGTATAGACCTCATTTTACCTTCCAATTTCCTATTTTCTGTGTAAGAATATATCAGAAAGGAATATAATGGGAAAACAGAAGGCTATTCTTCCTATAGGCATTGTCCAATCTCCCTACCATGGATCAGATCTTGTCTAAATGACAGTGGATACTCTAAATCCATAATCAGGCTTACAATAATAGCAACTTTACTATTAATAAAAAAATAGATGAACTTTGAAGTGTTATGACCTGAAGAGCAAACAGAAATGTAGAAATGGATAAGGGAAGGTTATTGTATGGTACTCCTTTGATCCTAAAGTATTTTTTAAAACTGATATCTTAATATCTATTGATATATTAATATTCAGATGGATCTCTGGTAACTCATCTGCAAGTTTGGGAAAAGATTTATTGTTGAGTAATTCTAGCTCTTTTGGCTTTATGTTTTCTTTTCTTTTCCCATTTGTAAACATTAATAATAAAATGAATACTTACAGAATAACAGAGTTGGAAGGGATCTTAGAAGTCTTGTAGTCCATATACTAAAACTGGAATGATACAGAAAAGATTAGCATGGCCCCTGCACAAGGATGACACACATCCTCTCTGTTAATACAGCCTAAGACTTTTTTTTTAAGTTGATGGAACTGAAAACTGCAAGTCAAAGAAGATGGTGACTTGAATGACACTAACAGTGACATGGGCATTGCACTTTGAATAGATATTTTACAAATTCTCTTGCTGTGTTTTTCAAAAGAACCTTTTACTTTCTACATTGTGACTGTACTAGGCCAGATGTATTCTGTATTCCAAACTAAAAATTACAGCAGGCATTAATTTTGAGTGCTATCACATAATTTGGCTCTGGTATACTTCTATCCAAATCTATATATTTGATTTACTGCATTTGCAAGTGTTGTACTAAAGGAAGGTAATCTCTTCTGAAAATGCTGCATGCTGGCAGAACAGGAAACCAATTAGAAATCAGTAGATGATAAATGGCATTTGTATCAGCAGTTTACTTAATTTCACCATTAAATAAGCCTCTTTGCATTGATCATTTAATTTCCTCCCAGTCCTTGAGGTTCTTTAATTGCTGTCTAAATGAGCCTTATGCTGAAGTCCAAATTTATTCTTGGATTGGAAGGGAGTGATCCTTTCCATTCTTTGTCTTTCTGGTTGCCAAGAACTGTCAGAAACGATCATGTAAATTTTCACTTTTCTTATAGTCACATTAGAGAAATGGAGAAATGATGGGAGAACAACTTCACAAAAAAATAAACTGCACTGCAAGGACACTTCTCAATTGTATTTCCTGACCTTTTTTTCCTCTTAACATGATCTTGTAAAATAAACTGAAGTTATAATGTTACATGGCACTTTTTCATTTTGGAAAAGTTACTGGGGGTTGAACTAAATCTGTGGCAGAAGTAATGAGGTACTACAGAGATTTTGTAACAATTTCTGGATAGAGGTGACTGGAATTATTATGAAGAAAACATGAGATTGGGACAGAGAATATGTTTTCCAGAACTAAATAATGATAGCATATTATAAAGAACTCCAGAAGAATAGCTTTAGCTTTTCCTTTTATTTTTTTCTCTGTTAAACTAAAATTCTGGGAGAGAGAACAGATCTCCAGAGACCAATAAGTGATTTAAATCTGCGTGTTTCATTTACTTCATTTTTATTTCCCCCAACTTGAATTTCTTAAGGATCTTCAAAATGTGAATAAAATTTTAATATTAACAACAATAAAAAGAATAGGCATTTTGAAGCAGGATTGATAAATTCAGTATGATATAATTTTAAAGTAATACAATAATATAATATGTAAATATTTAAAAGTAGCACTTTTTTGCCCTTTAAAAATAAATATTTGTAAACTATTTGATACCCCCCCCAAATATTGCTATGCTGTCTTATTGTGGCATATCTCTGTGTGTTTGTGTGTTCATGAGAGAGATGAATGAAGAATATCAAGAATATATGTCAATAGTGTATATTCCCAGCAGAGTCACCCAATATGTGAAGATCATCCCAGCTGTCCAGCTAAAACAAACAGGCATTTTTACTGGGCAGCAACTATATAGAAAGATTCCAAGATCACTTTAATGACAGTGGTAAAAGCATCAATTCATACTGTGCAGGTAAAGCAATAGTAAAGAATTCCTGCTTATAAAATATAAAGTGATTGATGATATAGAGTTGGATGGTCTTCAGGTTGGATGACACTCAATATGCAGCTAAGGAAGAGCTGAGGATCTTTTGGAATACTAATTATGATTGAAGCTTTCAGGATATCTAGTTGCTGTTGTTGCCATATTGGAAAAGAACATCAGAAGTTGCAAAGGTAGAATTCTAGTAGAATTATAGTAAAAATATCTAATGTAAGATGAACTTAAGAAAGCTCAACACACTCAAAAATGAAATGAAATGACTACAAATTGACATCTGAGGCATCAGTGAATTGAGGTGAACTGGGATAGAACACTTTCAGTCAGAAGTTCACACCATTTATTATTTGGGAAAATGAAAAACAAAGAATAAGTGTTGCTTTTATAGTTAGGAAAGGTGTAGCAAGAACAGTACATGGCTACAATGTGATCACTGCATGAATAACATTGATTACACTTCATGGCCTTTAATATGATGATAATTCAAGTTTATGCTCCAGTCACAGATACAGAAGAGAAGGTTGCTAACTTCTATTAGCAAATTCAATTTGAAATGGATGGAATATGCAAAGATAATGTGCTGCTTGTGATTGGAGACTGGAATGCCAAATTTGGAAACATGACAGGAGAATATTTAGTCAGATTATATGGTTTAGGAAACCAAAAGAAACCAGGAGACCAACTTATCAATTTCTGCCACTTCAATGATTTCTTTGTAGGTAACATTGTCTTCAAACAATAAAATGATGCTTCCATGCATGGACATCACCAGGTGGGGTATATAGAAATAAAACTGACTGTATGGTTGCTAAAAAGAGATGGGGAAGCTCAAATTCAGTATTATCAAAGACATGGCCAGGTATTGGAACAGATCATGAACAAAGAAAAAAAATCTTAGAAAGAAACTTAACAAAGAGTTTCTGTTCAAGAAGAAAAGAAACAATATTACAACTTCCATAAACATATTGAATATGGAAACAGGCATGGTAAATAAGGAAAGATTTTCAAAAGATTTCTGAGCTCAGAAGGAGGCTCCAGTCTCAAATAGGTATGCTGAAGAATGCTCATGGACAGACAGTAACTGATTCAAAGGAGATCAACAGAAGATGGCAGGAACAGACAGTCAGGGGTATACTGAAACACAATACAATTAGTCACATCCAAAATATCTTAAAATATATTCCTTACTTACAAGAACCTCTAGTGCTAGAAGATAATGTTAGATTAGCACTGGTCATTATCCAGTGGGGAGGTTACAGGAACTGATGCAATAACTACTGAAATACAGTAAGCAACAGAAGAAGAATCAATCAAAGTTCTAACCAAGTTATACCAGCAAATCTGGAGAATGATAAAGTGGCCAGTTGATTAGAAGAGGTCAATATACATTCCAATACCAAAACAATGAGACTTAACAGAGTATGC
This sequence comes from Vipera ursinii, assembly GCF_947247035.1. NCBI lineage: Eukaryota > Metazoa > Chordata > Lepidosauria > Squamata > Viperidae > Vipera > Vipera ursinii. The sequence continues at coordinate 80,327,077 of NC_139514.1, read as the reverse complement.
AAATATCCTTAATTGTACAATGCCCTTAATTTCACATGCTTAGCAAAATAATGCTTAGGATCATTCAAAATAGATTAGAGCCCTATATGAAAAAAAGAGATGCCAGATGTTCAGGTGCCATTAGGAAAGGCTGAGGAACATGGGACATTATTGGTGAAGCACACTGGATAATTGGTAAAGTCAAAGAATACCAAAAAGACTGATATGTTCTTCACTGATTGTAGAGAAGTCTTTGATTCTGTTAATCACGTCAAACTATGGAAAGTGCTCAGAAAATTGGCAATCTTAGAACATCTTGTTGTCCTCATGAGACACTTATAGTATATATAAGTCAGGAAGCCATAGTGTGACAGAACATGGTGAAAGAAACTGGCTTCAAGTTAGCAAGGTAGAACAACAAGACTGCATAATTTCCCCTTATTTATTCATAATTTCCCCATCCTATATACGGAATGTATATTAAAGGAAGCTGGACTGGAAGATGACTGTAGTTTTAAAAGTGGAAGAAGAAACATCAACATCTTGCTGCGCTGACTATACTGCCCTGATAGCCAATAATGCAATGGATCTGGAAGTCCTAGTGCTAAAAGTCAAACACAGTGAAATAAATTAAAATTAAATTAAAAAGAAGACCAAAGCAATGGCAACAGGTAGAATAATCAGCCATAGAACTGACACTGAAGTGGTGTTTTTTTTTAGGATCAGCTATCAAGCAGTCAACCAATATGCCACAGACTAACACCTGGTAGAGCAACTTACAGGGCTTTGGAAAAGATATTCAAATGCTCTGATGTGTCTATATGTTGTTGTTGTTGTTAGTTGCGAAGTCGTGTCTGACCCATCGCGACCCTATGGACAACATTCCTCCAGGCTTTCCTGTCCTCTACCATCTTCTGGAATCAATTTAAACTCACGCCTACTGCTTCAGTAACTCCATCCAGCCACCTCATTCTCTGTCGTCCCCTTCTTCTCTTGCCCTCAATCTTTCCCAGCATTAGGCTCTTCTCCAGAGAGTCCTTCCTTCTCATTAGGTGGCCAAAGTATTTGAGTTTTATCTTCAGGATCTGGCCTTCTAAAGAGCAGTCAGGGTTGATCTCCTCTAGGACTGACCAGTTTGATCGCCTTGCAGTCCAAGGGACTCGCAGGAGTCTTCTCCAGCACCATAGTTCAAAGGCCTCAATTCTTTGGAGCTCAGTCTTTCTTATGGTCCAACTTTCACTGCCATACATTGCAACTGGGAAGACCATGACTATACGCACTTTTGTTGACAGGGTGATGTCTCTGCTTTTTAGTGTGCTGTCTAGATTTGCCATGGCTTTCTTCCCCAGGAGCAAGCGTCTTTTAATTTCTTGGCTACAGTCCCCATCTGCAGTGATCTTGGAGCCCAGGAAAATAAAATCTGTCACTACCTCCATTTCTTCCCCATCTATTTGCCAGGAATTGAGAGGGCCGGATGCCATGATCTTGGTTTTCTTAATGTTAAGTTTCAACCCAACTTTTGCACTCTCCTTCTTCACTCGCAGCAAGAGACTCTTCAGTTCCTCTTCACTTTCTGCCATTAGAGTGGTATCATCTGCATATCTTAGGTTGTTAATATTTCTCCTGGCAATCTTAATTCCAACTTTTGACTCATCTAGCCCTGCCTTTCTCATGATGTGCTCTGCATATAAGTTAAATAGGCAAGGCGACAGTATACAGTCTTGCCAGACTCCTTTCCCAATTTTGAACCAATCAGTGGTTCCGTGTCCAGTTCTCACTGTTGCTTCTTGGCCCGCATATAGGTTTCTCAAGAGACAAATAAGATGGTATGGTACACCCATCTCTTTAAGGACTTGCCACAGTTTGTTATGATTCACACAATCAAAGGCTTTAGCATAGTCAATGAAGCAGATGTAGATTTTTTTCTGGAACTCTCTAGCTTTCTCCATGATCCAGCGTATGTTGGCAATTTGATCTCTAGTTCCTCTGCCTCTTTGAAATCCTGCCTGTACTTCTGGTAGTTCTTGATCTAGATACTGCTGAAGTCTAGCTTGTAGGATTTTAAGCATAACTTTACTAGCATGAGAAATGAGTGCAATGGTGTGATAGTTTGAACATTCTTTGGCACTGCCTTTCTTTGGAATTGGAATGTAAACTGATCTTTTCCAATCCTGTGGCCACTGTTGAGTTTTCCAAATTTGGTGGCAAATTGAGTGTAGCACTTTTACTGCATCGTCTTTTAAGATTTTGAATAGCTCAGCTGGAATACTGTCACCTCCACTAGCTTTGTTGTTGCTCAGCTTTTCTAAGGCCCACTTCACTTCACATTCTAGGATGTCTGGCTCGAGGTCAGTGACCACCTCATTTTGATTATCAGGGACGTTAAGCTCATTCTTGTATAGTTCTTCTGTGTAATTTTGCCATCTCTTCTTAATCTCTTCTGCCTCTGTTAGGTCCCTGCCATTTTGGTCCTTTATCATGCCCATTTTTGCATTGAACGTGCCCTTCATCTCTCCAATTTTCTTGAAAACATCTCTGGTCCACCCTATTCTATTGTTTTCTTCTATTTCTTTGCACTGTTCATTTAAGAAGGCATTCTTATCTCTTCTAGCTGTTCTTTGGAATTCTGCATTCAGTTGGGTGTATCTTTCTTTTTCTCCGTTGCCTTTCGCTTCCCTCCTTTCCTCAGCTATTTGCAAAGATTCATCAGACAGCCATTTTGCTTACTTGCATTTCTTTTTCTTTGGGATGGTTTTGGTTGCTAGCTCTTGTACAATGTTGCGAACCTCTGTCCATAGTTCTTCAGTCACCCTGTCTATCAGATCTAATTCCTTAAATCTATTTGTCACCTCTACTGTATATTCAGCAGGGATATGATTTAATTCATACCTGACTGGCCTAGTGCTTTTCCCTACTTTCTTCATTTTAAGCCTAAACTTTGCAATGAGAAGCTCATGGTCTGAGCCACAGTCAGCTCCTGGTCTTGTTTTTACTGACTGTATAGAGCTTCTCCATCTTTGGCTGCAGAGCATATAGTCAATCTGATTTCTGTGTTGACCGTCTGGTGATGTCCATGTGTAGAGCCGTCTCTTGGGTTGTTGGAAAAGAGTGTTTGCTATGACCATCGTATTCTCTTGACAAAATTCTATCAGCCTGTGCCCTGCTTCATTTTGTACTCCAAGGCCAAACTTGCCTGTTATTCCGGTTATCTTTTGGCTTCCTACTTTAGCATTCCAATCCCCCATGATGATAAGGACATCATTTTTTGGTGTTAGTTCTATAAGGTGTTGTAGGGCTTCATAGAACTGGTCAATTTCATCCTCTTCAGCACCGGTGGTTGGGGCATAGACTTGGAGTACTGTGATATTGAATGGTTTGCCTTGGATTTGAACTGAGATCATTCTGTCATTTTGAGGATTGTATCCCAGTATTGCTTTTCCTACTCTTTTATTGACTATGAAGGCTACTCCTTTTCTTCCGAGGGATTCTTGCCCGCAGTAGTATACCTGATGGTCATCTGAATTAAATTCACCCATTCCTGTCCATTTTAGTTCGCTGATACCTAAGATGTCGATGTTCAGTCTTGTCATCTCTTGTTTGACCACGTCCAGCTTTCCTTGATTCATGGATCTTACATTCCGGGTTCCTATGGAGAAAAAATCTTTACAGCATTGGACTTTCCTTTCACCACCAGACATATCCACAGCTGAGTGTCCTTTCGGCTTTGGCCCAGTCGCTTCATTCTTTCTGGCGCTATTAGTACTAGCCCTGTGCTCTTCCCCAGTAGCATATTGGACGCCTTCCGACCTGAGGGGCTCATATTCCAGCGTCATATCGTTTTGCCTTTTGGTACTGTCCATAGGGTTTTCATGGCAAAGATACTAGAGTGGGTTGCCATTTCCTTCTCCAGTGGATCACGTTTTGTCAGAACTCTCTGCTATGACCTGTCCGTCTTGGGTGGCCCTGCACGGCATAGTTCATAGCTTCATTGAATTATGCAAGCCCCTTCACCACGACAAGGCAGTAATCCATGAAGGGGTGTGTCTATATAGAATCATGCAAACCACAGTATTCCATGTGACACTCTATGGAAGCAAAAGTTGGACTTTAAGAAAGAAGGATAGGGAAAATATTTGAACGTTGGTGTTGGAGAAGTTTCCTGAGAATATTGTGGGCAGCCAAGAAAACAAATTAATTGGTTATTGAACAAATCATCCCAGAGTTCTCACTTGAGGCACAAATTATTCTACTTTGGACATATTATGTCAAGACACAATTCTCTAGAAAAAGCTGTAATGTTGGGAAAATTGAAAGGAAAGAGAAGGGAACTATCAGCTAGGCTGTCTATGGGATTGCCTTTCCCTGAGAGTGTTGAACTAGATTCACAGGCCCACCCCCTCATAACCTTCCATAAGAGCTAGTTATTTCCCCAGCTGTTGGGACAGGATTAGATTGGAGTCTGAAGGTAGTGGAATTGGCTGAATTGAAGTGGATTGATTTGGCATTAGGTTTTTGGTTTTACATTTACATTTTTTAAACAGCATTGTTGTAAAGTTTGGTTGTATGCAACTGTTGTGAACTGTCCACAACAGTTCTGTGTCTTAAAATGAGCAGTAATATAAATCAAATAAATAAATACATCAGATAGTACACTTTTAATACAACATTAAACCTTGGCTCCACACTCTAATTTTAATCAGTCTTTTCATTCAGTTTATAAACAACTGATTCAGAAGTAGAGAGTAAATATGGCTTCTGGTTTGGTTGCTGCAGCAAGGTGGGTGTAGAGAATCCGGGCTCTGATTCCCATGCTTGATTTCAGCCTGCTGTGGGTCCAAAAAGGACTGAAAGTCAACCCGTAGAGGTGACAGACCAAGAGGGGATCCTTGCAGATCATGTGAAGGCAGTAGCCAACCCCCTTGATCCAAGGAGCCCTCCAGAATGGCAGGAGAAAGACTGGCTCCACCTATGCAGCTAGTTGGAAGCTGCTGGCAGCTGGGAGAAAAAGCGATCCAAATGAAGCATGAGCAACATTTTGGACTTGGGTGAGACTATTTTCCTTTTTCCCTCTTTGATGTGAAAACTTGTTCTGGGGGAAAAAAACATCCAAAAGCAATTTCCCAGAGTTAAGGGTGGTGGTGGTTATCCCTCCCCCCAGAAGAAGGTGGCAGTTTAAGTGTTTTGGAGGAAACAGAGAAGTCATTGTAGATATAACAGAGAGAAACAGAAAAAAGAAAAGTTTTATTTTTTTCTTCTTCTTATATTATTTTTGGAGAATATTGGATCAAGCTTGGTCTAAACTAACTGGAACATTTCCCCTTCATGGATTACTGCCTTGTCATGGTGAAGGGGCTTGCATAATTCAATGAAGCTATGAGCTATGCCGTGCAGGGCCTCCCAAGATGGACAGGTCATAGCAGAGAGTTCTGGCAAAATGTGATCCACTGGAGAAGGAAATGGCAACCCACTCCAGTATCTTTGCCATGAAAACCCTATGGACAGTACCAAAAGGCAAAACGATATGACGCTGGAAGATGAGCCCCTCAGGTCGGAAGGCATCCAATATGCTACTGGGGAAGAGCACAGGGCTAGTACTAATAGCGCCAGAAAGAATGAAGCGACTGGGCCAAAGCCAAAAGGACGCTCAGCTGTGGATGTATCTGATGATGAAAAGAAAGTCCAATGCTGTAAAGATTTTTTCTCCATAGGAACCCGGAATGTAAGATTCATGAATCAAGGAAAGCTGGATCTGGTCAAACAAGAGATGACAAGACTGAACATTGACATCTTAGGAATCAGTGAACTAAAATTGACAGGAATGGGTGAATTTAATTCAGATGACTATCCAGTATATTACTGCGGGCAAGAATCCCTCAGAAGAAATGGAGTAGCCTTCATAGTCAATAAAAGAGTAGGAAAAGCAATACTGGGATACAATCCCCAAAATGACAGAATGATCTCAGTTCAAATCCAAGGCAAACCATTCAATACAAGTCTATGCCCCAACCACCGGTGCTGAAGAGAATGAAATTGACTGGTTCTATGAAGCCCTACAGCACCTTATAGAACTAACACCAAAAAATGATGTCCTTATCATCATGGGGGATTAGAATGCTAAAGTAGGAAGCCAAACGATAACCAGAATAACAGGCAAGTTTGGCCTTGGAGTACAAAATGAAGCAGGGCACAGGCTGATAGAATTTTGTCAAGAGAATACGATGGTCATAGCAAACACTCTTTTCCAACAACCCAAGAGACGGCTTTACACATGGACATCACCAGACGGTCGACACAGAAATCAGATTGACTATATGCTCTACAGCCAAAGATGGAGAAGCTCTATACAGTCAGTAAAAACAAGACCAGGAGCTGACTGTGGGTCAGACCATGAGCTTCTGGTTGCAAAATTTAGGCTTAAACTGAAGAAAGTAGGGAAAAGCACTAGGCCACTCATATATGAAGTAAATCATATCCCTGATAAATACACAGTAGAGGTGACAAATAGATTTAAGGAATTAGATCTGACAGAGTGCCTGAAGAACTATGGATGGAGGTTCTCAACATTGTACAAGAGGTAGCAACTAAAGCCATCCCAAAGAAAAAGAAATTCAAGAAAGCAAAATGGCTGTCTGATGAATCTTTGCAAATAGCTGAGGACAGGAGGGAAGCGAAAGGCAACGGAGAAAAAGAAAGATACACCCAACTGAATGCAGAATTCCAGAGAATAGCTAGAAGAGATAAGAATGCCTTCTTAAATGAACAGTGCAAAGAAATAGAAGAAAACAATAGAATAAGGAGGACCAGAGATGTTTTCAAGAATATTGGAGAGATGAAGGGAACGTTTCATGCAAAAATGGGCATGATAAAGGACCAAAATGGCAGGGACCTAACAGAGGCAGAAGAGATTAAGAAGAGGTGGAAAAATTACACAGAAGAACTATACAAAAATGAGCTTAACGTACTTGATAATCATGATGAGGTGGTCACTGACCTCTTGCCAGACATCCTAGAATGTGAAGTGGGCCTTAGGAAAGCTGAGCAACAACAAAGCTAGTGGAGGTGACAGTATTCCATCTGAGCTATTCAAACTCTTAAAAGACGATGCAGTAAAAGTGCTACACTCAATTTGCCAGCAAATTTGGAAAACTCAACAGTGGCCACAGAATTGGAAAAGATCAGTTTACATTCCAATTCCAAAGAAAGGCAGTGCCAAAGAATGTTCAAACTATCGCACCATTGCACTCATTTCTCATGCTAGTAAAGTTATGCTTAAAATCCTACAAGCTAGACTTCAGCAGTATCTAGATCGAGAACTACCAGAAGTACAGGCAGGATTTCGAAGAGGCAGAGGAACTATAGATCAAATTGCCAACATACGCTGGATCATGGAGAAAGCTAGAGAGTTCCAGAAAAACATCTATTTCTGCTTCATTGACTATGCTAAAGCCTTTGATTGTGTGGATCATAACAAACTGTGGCAAGTCCTTAAAGAGATGGGTGTACCAGACCATCTTATTTGTCTCTTGAGAAACCTATATGCGGGCCAAGAATCAACAGTGAGAACTGGACACGGAACCACTGATTGGTTCAAAATTTGGAAAGGAGTCCGGCAAGGCTGTATACTGTCACCCTGCATATTTAAGTAATATGCAGAGCACATCCTGAGAAAGGCAGTTTTAGATGAATCAAAAGTTGGAATTAAGATTGCCGGGAGAAATATTAACAACCTAATATATGCAGATGATACCACTCTAATGGCAGAAAGTGAAGAGGAACTGAGGATTCTCTTGCTGCGAGTGAAGAAGGAGAGTGCAAAAGTTGGGTTGAAACTTAACATTAAGAAAACCAAGATCATGGCATCCGGCCCTCTCAATTCCTGGAAAATAGATGGGGAAGAAATGAAGGTAGTGACAGATTTTATTTTCCTGGGCTCCAAGATCACTGCAGATGGGGACTGTAGCCAAGAAATTAAAAGACGCTTGCTCCTGGGGAGGAAAGCCATGGCAAATCTAGACAGCACACTAAAAAGCAGAGACATCACCCTGTCAACAAAAGTGTGTATAGTCAAGGCTATGGTCTTTCCAGTTGCAATGTATGGCAGTGAAAGCTGGACCATAAGAAAGGCTGAGCACTAAAGAATTGAGGCCTTTGAACTATGGTGCTGGAGAAGACTCCTGCGAGTCCCTTGGACTGCAAGGTGATCAAACCGGTCAGTCCTAGAGGAGATCAACCCTGACTGCTCTTTAGAAGGCCAGATCCTGAAGCTAAAACTCAAATACTTTGGCCACCTAATGAGAAGGAAGGACTCACTGGAGAAGAGCCTAATGCTGGGTAAGATTGAGGGCAATAGAAGAAGGGGACGACAGAGAATGAGGTGGCTGGATGGAGTCACTGAAGCAGTAGGTGTGAGCTTAAATGGACTCCAGAAGATGGTAGAGGACAGGAAAGCCTGGAGGAACATTGTCCATAGGGTCGTGATGGGTCGGACACGACTTCACAACCAACAACAACAACAATGCATTTTTGAGAACCTCCTATATACAATACACCGAATAGATATCAAGATTTAGACCTTGTCATCTAAGTCAGAGCCATTTGTCTAATTAGCATAGTGGTTCAGTGGAGACTGATTCCTTTCAAATTTCTATACCTAAGTTTTTATTTTCAATTTTTAAAATTGTTTATTGAATTTGTATTGTGTAGATCTCGCAGTTCAAGGCAACTCTGAGCAGCTTACAATGTAATAAAATTTACAAATATAGAAACAATTATAAATATAAGGACAGATTAACATTATAGAAGATTAGGTGCTATCTTTAAAAAAAAAAGAAATTTGGACTGGAACAGCAGTATTACTGCACCAACCACCTCCAGCCTAGAGGTTTTCCTTCCGGCACACAGACACCGCCAAAAGTAGGACCACCAGCCGGGAGGCCTGTCAGCCTGAATCCAGTGCCTCCAATCAGGTGGCAGTCCTGTGAGGCATCTGCGCCGCTGGCGAACATCCGCAAGTTGGGACACCGGGTTTGCCCCCTTTTGGGTGGTGCATGGCCTGCATTTTGTCATGTCTGAGGACGCTAGGGACTGGTAAGGACGTTGACACTGAGTATAGCCAGGTTTTAAGGATTTTCTTAAATATCAGAAGAGAAGGGATGGATCTCACTTCTGGTAACAAGATGTTCCAAAGGATGGGGAGTGAGGCAGAAAAGATTCTTCTGGATGCCACTAGTTGAAATTCCTTGGTTGATGGGACTCACAGTAGGCCTTTCTGCTAGAATGAGTAGGCCAAATCAATCTCTTTAGGTGAAGATGGCTCCTTAGATATCCTAGAGCAGAGGTAGGCAACCCAAAACACCCAAAGGGCCACTTGGACCCATTTCCCACCAAAAAGAAAACACTGGGAGCCGCAAAACCCTTTTGACATCCAAAATGAAGATAACACTGCATATATTGTTTTTTTTACCTTTATGCTATGTATAAAAAAACTATAGTGTGCTGCAATTATGAAATCAATGAACTGCTACAAAGAAAACAAATTTTTATTTCTGCATGCAACCAAAGTATTTTGAACTCCCCCCCAAAAAAGATGCTGGGTCGAAGGTTACTTTCAAATAAAATACTCAAATGTCTATTTGAGTCCTCCTTGTATTTATGAAATAAAAAGCCAGTGCAAACTATAAGAAGTACAAACAGAAAAATAGAAAAGGAAAAAATGCAGGGAAAAAAAGAGAAAAGGACAGGAAAAAGAGGGGAAAATACCTTTCTCCTTCATCCCAACAGGTAAAAACAATTTTAGTAGCTTATCTACCATCTTTAAATACAGCATAATTATCCCCATACCTCACCTCTTAATTAAAAAAACATCAAAATATTTCATTAAACGTTCTTTACTAAAAGTCTAGTAAGGACACCCACATATATTCATAATTTATCTCTCTCCCTCCCTCTCCCTCTCTCCCTCCTTGTCTCTCCCTTTCTCTCTCTCTCTCTCTCTCTCTCTCTCCCTCCTTGTCTCTCCCTTTCTTTCTCTCTCTCTCTCTCCCTCTCTCTTTCTGCTCTTGGTCTGCCAGTCCTCTTCCCCCACTCAGTGTGTTTGTGTGTTGTGTGAGTGTGTGAGTGAGTGAGAGAGAGAGACACACAGAGAGAGACAGAGACAGAGAGAGGCACTTGTGCTTCCCTTCTCTCTCTCTCTCTCTCTCTCTCTCTCTCTCTCTCTCTCTCCCTCCTTCTCCCTCCCTCTCTCCCTCTCTCTCCCTCCCTCTTTCCCCCCTTTCTCTCTCTCTCCCTCTCTCCAATCTTCTGCTCACCTGGCAAGGTGGCTTCATGCTGTTCTCGGACAAGCTGACACACATTCTTATTGGGCTGGCTCTCCTGCTGCTTCCTGTGGAGACGCAGCAAAGGCAGGATCCCCGCTGAATAAGCTCATCAGTTTCTTGGAGGACAGCGTGAGTTACACACAGACACAGAGACAGAGACAGAGACAGAGACAGAGACAGAGACAGACACAGACACAGACACACAGACACACAGACACACACACACACACAGAGAGAGAGAGAGAGAGAGAGAGAGAGAGAGAGAGAGAGAGAGAGAGAGAGAGAGAGAGAGGAAGCGCAAGTAAAAATCTACAATTCAGATGATTTTCTCCCCCTCCACCCCCAAGCCAGGTTCTGAAGGCATAAAAGGATCTTCAGTGAGGACAGGAAAAATGGAAAAAGTCTACCTGCATGAATGGACGTCTTTCTATGTAATTTTAGATTTAGATTCCAACACTAAAAATACCAGTTATTTCAGATACTGTGATGAATGTGATTAGCAGCTACAATCTTGTAAACCCATAGCACTTCTTTTTCTTCACTAGCGATTTAATGTGCAAGCCAGTCTTCATTGCATAGATATAAAAATGTCAGATAATTTGTGTTGTCTTGTCTATGGCTCCATTCTCTGCTAACGTAATGCATATCAGGGTGCCCACCTTTTCAGACTAACCATTGGTTAAAATCAGGCCAGTGACATAGCTGGTATGTCCTGCCAGTTAGTGACTTAAGGGAAGAATGTGTCCATATTTTTCTGTCCTTCAAGAGACTCCTGCAACTGGTTATCCAATTTTGCCTCCTTAAAAAGGAGTGGTGAAGTGTTATGGCTTTTGGTCAGCTTCAGAAAGAACTTGTTGCTGTCAGGAGCACAAAAGACTAGCTTAAGAATGTTTTTCTGGGCTTCAACTGGTTTAAGACTGTTGTTTGGGCTGGAAGCAAGATGTAATCAATACTCTGTGATCAAGGAGGCATCTTGCAGTTATGAATGTGTCTGGTATTGATGCAAACTGCAAAATGTTCTCAATTTTGCAGACATTTTATGCCAATTTATTCTTGACACATGTCTTCTGAAGAAGTTCAGGAGGTTCATATAATTATCTGGTAATGAAGCCCTTACCTCTAAAAAAATATAGAGAAGTAGTAGTCTTTGAATTCTACCTAAAAGCTTTTTTTCAAGGTTTTCTGCTCTCACACCCTCTTTTGCAGGCAGACAATCAGCAATGAAGAATGAAAGTCTCTTGCACATCCTTCTTACCAAATGAATAACACAATTAAAGTACATGTAGAAGTGGAGTGACAGTAGCATGTCCCGTAAGTATAAATCCCCTCAGGGGCTATGCTGCAATAGGCAATGATTTATTTGGCAGCTATTTGCATACAACCAATGTCTTGATGTGAGGTGGCTGATGACTGTCCTGTGAATAAAGAGCAAGATTGTTTTAATGGCTCAAATTGACATTATAGACAAGAGGAGTATTTGGTATAAAATAAAGTAATACTTTCATTTTATGAGTGTTCCTCTTTTATGATGATTGAGTACTCCATTTCCCCCCACTTGATGTCCTCTATATGCATTAGACCTGAATTGTAGTATTCTAATCCAGGATAGCATGATTCATGCTGGCATGGGATAATGGGAGTTATGATCAAAAGATACATTTTAATCCTTTCTCTTTGTTTGTACATTTTCTTTGCCCATTTCCCTTCAAATGTTTGAGAATGTCCCTTTCTGGAACAAATTTTCTCTCTGAATGAACTAACAGCTGATTTGCCTTACCAGGAAGGAAATTCCCTTTCGGAAAGCTTCCAAAATGCCACTTATTTTTTTATTCTCTATTCCTATTTTCTATTACTTGAAGTTATATAGAGAAATGAAGATGCTGAGCACCACCTATTCTGCTATGTAAATGGCTGCAAGATAGGAAATCTATTTTTTATCTATGGCTGAGTTTATTTATAATAACTCAGTTCAGACCTGTACTCAGGCATCTATAATGAACTTATGCTGCCAAATGCTTCCAGGCTCTCTCCCATTCCATTTTGCTTTCTATAGGAACTGCAAGCCATTCTATGCCTCCTTAAGGATCAACTGGTTCATGTAAAGAAGTCACATAAGCAACTGGATAGCTATCATCAGCAAGAAGACCACTTCCATTAATGTTGGAGACTGACTGATTTTCTGTCAATTTTTGGCTATCAGCATGACATCTAAAAAGCTAGATGCTAAATTTATTAGACCATTTCCTGTACATCCACTGATAGTTCTGTTGTCTTTCATCTGCACTTCCAGCCATGCTGAAAATATGGTTTTAATCATCTTGCATACCTTACCATTCACATCAAAGAATTCAAAGTATAATATAATATAATAAATCAAATATAATAAATCAAAGTGGAATGTATTTTAGACTCCTTGGGCAAGAAGAGCAGAACAGAGTATTTAATAAATTGGAAAGTTCATGGGAAGCAACAAGTGATAGACAGGTAGATCTTCACTTACGACCACAATCAAGCCCAAAATTTCTGTTGCTAAACAAGACAATTGTTAAGTGAGTTTTGCCTCATTTTATGACCTCTCTTGCAATAGTTGTTAAGTGAATCACTGCAGTTGTTATTGTGTTTCCCTGAAAATAAGACTTGGTCTTATATTAATTTTTGCTCCAAAAGATGCATAAGGGTTTATTTTCCAGTTAGGTCTTATTTTCAGGGAAACACAATATTAATACCTGGAAGAGGAGGAGCAATTGGGGTGGGATGGCAAAGACAGGGGGACAGAAGGGGACTTAAGGGGCCAGCACAGGATTTTGAGCCAAGAAAGAGGCAGGAAAAGCAGAAATGGAGGGTATTAAGAGATAATCCACGTCTCCAATTCCCCTCCCTTGACCCACAATCTCACTGTGTGAACTGCGCTGCTGAGCTTCAGTGGCAGCAAAGTGATTGGGGATGGTGGTCTGGTTCCAGCGCCCATCCAGGAAGTTCCTCGATCTCCAGGGAAGAGATTGAGGGTGGCTGCTTTCTCCCCCTCCCCTGCTCCCTGCAGAGGGAGGCAAAAGAAACCCACTGAAAATGATGGGGGACTGAGCAGGGTATGGATTGAAAACAAGGGGCAGAGGAAATGAAAAGACATGCTGAAGTTGTCCCTTTCCTGATGCCCCTCCTCTTCTTCCTCCAGGTATCATTGCAACATTGCCTGGGGGATCAGCAGGAGTTAATCCCTAATGAGGCATTGGAGCGGGATGGGGTGGTGACACATAACAACAACAACAACAACAACAACAATAAACAATAAACCCCCAGTGAGGCACTACCTTGATGTGGTTATGGGGCTTGTGTACTCTGAGGAAGATGAAAGATATGCCAGAGGTTCAACCATACTGGACAGGTCTCATCAGAGGAGTCAGACAAAGACTGTCTCTCCCATAAAAAATATGGTGAGACATAAATTTCAGTATGCCATGCCGGCTCAGATGTCACCTGGGTTAACAAGATCCGTGCTAGATGTTGGAGTTCCTGGATATCTGGTGAAAAATGGGTTACAGGACTCAGAATTGTTGGCTGAGCAACCAGGGCCAGCAGCTGCAGAATTACTGGAAGAAAAGTGTTTACCTGTCACAAATACACAGTGATTGAAAACAAAGAAATAATTATCTGTTATTACAGATCAAGTCCAACAAGAAGAGGATATCTAAAACAAATAGCCCAGTTCTGGAAAGAACACCATCCAGAATCATAAATAACAGAACAGAGACTAGCAGATCAATGCCGATTTATAATACGAAATAAAGTATTCACAGAAAGAGAATTGGACGAACTGCAAAGGTTTACCCAGGGCAAAGAAATCAAAGCCTTGCCAGAAATAATTCAGAAGATAGAGGCAAGCCAAGGGGAGTTGGCAGTGAAGTAATTCTGCAGAGATATACAACTGTTCTCATTTGGAAACCAGGCACCTCTTCCTCAGAAAGAACAAAGCCCTCTAACTAACGAAATAAAAGAATCGAAACAAGGAATAACTGAGCATCTAGAACAGCAGAAAAACAACAGAATAAGGCTGTCTGCATTGAAGCTTGTTCCAAATATTCTACCAATCCATCAATGGAGAAACTGCAATGAATCAGTCAGTACCTGACCAGGAAGAAACAGTGCAGTTCTGGAAGCAGATATGGGGTAACCCAAAAAAACACAATAAGGATGCAGCTTGGTTAAAAGAGATGGATGAAAATAAAACAGAAGTTGAAATGAAAGAACTAGTAATAACAACAAAATGGTAGAAAAAAGAGCAAAGAAGATCAAAAATTGGTCAGCACCAGGTGAAGATGAACTGCACGGGTTTTGGTTGAAACTTCTAACTGTTATATACCCACTCATTGCCAGCAAAAGGGGCAACACCAGGCAACTACAGGCCAATTATCTGCTTACCAACAACTTTCAAATTGCTAACTGGTGTGGTAGCTGATGCAGTACAACAGCATCTAGTTGAAAACAATCTCTTTCCACCCGAACAGAAAGGAAACTACCCCAATAGCAGAGGAACAAAAGATCAACTCCTAACAGACAAAATAATCTTGGAAAACTGCAAGAAAAGGAAGACCAACCTGAATGTGGCATGGATTGACTATAAAAAGGCATTTGACTCTCTGCCACATGACTGGATAATCAAGTGCCTAGAAATAACAGAAGTCAGTAGAAACATCAGAAAATTTGTGCAAAGATCTGTTGGAAGAAAAATCTTCATCATGGTTCCATCCAAGCCAGGGATAAACAACATGGCGACTGCTTTAGGAAGAAGGTTACAGTTTATTGCAGAAGAAAGCCAGACAGAAAGATGGATCCAGCAGAAAAAGTACTGAGCACATGTGGGGAGTGGGTTTTTATACCTCATGGACTCTATTGTTTGGTTATTTCCTGTTTCAGGCTTTGTATTTCCTGTGTCACGTGTTCTGACTTGAGTCTAGGTGTGCCTTTCTGGTATTCTTAATGGTTGTGGGTCAATCCTATTATGTCCAAAGGTCATATCCTGCTTTCCTGGGGCTGGAGTATGTAGATGTTAGGGCTTTGTCTTCCTAAGCTTCTAGCTCCAACCTTCTTGATGGCTTACATTTGCATGTCTATAGAACTTGGGGGAGGGAGAGCTAGGACTATTAAGCAAACTGGGCATGCTTTCCTGGTTCTTCAATCTCTTTTTTAGGAAATATATACTACTCAAAAAAATAAAGGGAACACTTAAACAACACAATGTACTGTATTTAATAGTAGGATGTCTTATCTTGTGTTCCCTTTATTTTTTTGAGCAGTATATTTTTCTGCCCTTTTAATATTTCATTTTCTGGGGAGCTGACTTCCCTCAGATCGATGGCACAATGGAAGACACAATTGCAGGACAATGGTGAAAGACTGGGAGAGGTTAATATCAAGAGAGGAATATTTCAAGGAGATTCATTATCACTGTTGTGTACTGGGTTCGTTGCACAAGAATGAAGACGAGGCGAGTGAGTTCAGCAAAAAGCATGGTTTATTTCTTGCAGGATCTGAACTAGAGAACAGGGCTGCAGCTGCAGCAATTTATACCTTGGCCCCTAGGCGGTGGCCAATAGGTTTGAAGCAATCTATTGCTGCCTAGGGGCAACCAATAAGCAGGGCTGGAGATGGGTTGTCTGAAATGCTGGGAGCCATTAGCTAGCTCCCTGCTCTACAACCTACCAGCCATTACCACGTGGTGTTAACAAGCAAGCCCAATACATTACACCCCTCCCCCCTTAGAATGAACAACACTATAGCAACAATAGAAAATAATTACAGCAATACACTTACAAAGACTTAAGACTGGTGTGAATAGGTTCCACTTAGCAGCACAATAAAGTACTTACAACATTATAGCTTTATTGTTACTGAACAAAATCTTCCAGATAAGCAGGAGGTTTGTGTGGCCTTGTGAAACGCCTGGGGGACCCAAGCACATCCTGGCCTACCAGCTTGCCCGCCAGGCTGGGTAGACCAGTGTCTCTTAGTTCAAGTAATTCTGAGTGGCTTGGTGCTCTCTGGCTGGCCTTTCCAAGTTAGCCGACCCCAGAGTCAGTTTGTTCAGCAGAGTTAGCACAGTGGCTGTAGCCATCAGGTTGGCTTTCTCTGTCAGGGGACCCATGTTGCACGTCTGGGCTCCCCTCCTCTACGGCCAACTCCTCATTGCTTGGGCTGTGTGAGCCTTCATAGTCTATGCATGGGCTGGCTTGGCTGCCGGTTTGTGGACCTTGGTAAGGACTTGTGACAAAGTCCTTGCTTTGTGGCCATTCTGGGAAATGCTTCCTAAGCTGATTGATGTGGTGCCGGACAACTCGCCCGCCCTCCAGCCCCACTTCGTAAGAGAGGGGGCCTGATGTTTTAGTAATTTTTCCAGGCACCCACAAATTCCCATGCCCATAGTTCCCATGCCCATAGCTTCGCACCCAAAACCCCCAATTTGGGGGTTTTGGGTGCGAAGCTT
Organism: Vipera ursinii; assembly: GCF_947247035.1. Lineage (NCBI taxonomy): Eukaryota > Metazoa > Chordata > Lepidosauria > Squamata > Viperidae > Vipera > Vipera ursinii. Next base: position 80,310,304 of record NC_139514.1, on the reverse strand, counting down.
CTGCTGCCACCCTATCTGGATGCAACCTGTCCAGTTTCGTGATCAGTTGCCTCCCCCAGCGCAGCTCTGCTGGGCTTTTCCCTGTAGCCGTCCAGGGTGTGGAATGCTAGCAAAGTAAAAAATCTGCCAATCTGTGATGCCAGTCCCCAGTCACTATATGCTTCAGTGACTCTTTTGTGGTCCGGACCATCTGTTCGGCTTGACCATTAGAAGAAGGATGAAAAGGGGCCGATGTTGCGTGCCTGATGAGGCTTGCTCTCAGGAATGCCTGAAATTCTGCTGCTGTAAATTGGGCTCCATTGTCAGATACTATGATGTCTGGCAGCCCATGTGTGGCAAAGAGTTTCCTAAGCACCTGGATGGTTCTAGCAGTAGTCATGTTAGCAACTGGAATTACTTCAAGCCATTTAGAGTGGCTGTCGACCACTATAAGGAACAGCTGTCCCTGAAAGGTCCCAGCAAAGTCTATGTGAATTCTAGACCAGGGAGTGTGAGTCTCCTTCCACCTGTGAATTGCAGCATGCGGCATTTCAGGCCTTGATTGCTGGCATGTGTAACATCCATGCACCTGGGCTTCAATGGCCTTGTCTAAACCTGGCCACCATAAGTAGCTTCTAGCTAAAGCTTTCATATGTACAATACCCGGATGACCTTCATGCAGTGATTGCAAGACCCTGTCTCTTAGTGAGGTGGGCACTATGACCCTGTTCCCCCATAGGATACAACCCTTGTGAGCTGATAGCTTGTGTCTTCTACTAAAATAACTCTGAAATTCAGGGCCTGGGCTCTTATCTAGCCACCCTGTGTGCACCCAAGAAAGCACTCTACTTAGTGTCTTATCAGCTGTTGTTTCTGCAGCTATGTCCCCACCATGGAAGGGAAACTCTGGCAAATCCTGAATGGATAATATGCAGGCTGCTGGGGCTGGATCTGGTTCAATCTGTGGCAGTGGAAGCCTACTCAGGCTGTCTGCATGGCCCATTTCTTTCCGGGTTTGTGAATCAGCTTAAACGTGTAAGCTGATAAAAAATAGACCATCTCAGCATTCTAGGGGATAATATGTGGGGTGTCTGTCTGTGGTGAATAAACCCAATACTGCATTTGCTCTTTTTTAGTTTGAGGCCTGATTCATGCAGCCTCTGCAGGATGTCTCTGAGCCTCCTTGCTAGCACTTCTGTGGATTGTCCGGCAATAAGCACGTCATCAAAATAGGGGGAAACCCCTGGGATGCCTTTGAGTGTGCGTTCCATGATTCCCTGAAAAATGCCTGGGGCTACACTGACCCCAAATTGCAAACGCTTTACTCTGAAAGCCCCCCTGTGGGTCACAATTGTCTGTGCTGCAGCTGTGGCCTCATCAACAGGTAGTTGCTGATAGGCCTGCACCAAATCTAATTTTGCAAAAGTGGTGCCACCCTGTAAAGATGCCAGGATGTGGCTCACCACTGGGACTGGGTATGCATGCTGTTTAAGGGCCTGGTTAATTGTGCATTTATAGTCTGCACATATTCTGACTTCCCCGTTGGCTTTAAGTGGTGTTACAATAGGAGTTTCCCACTCCCCACCATCTACTGGTTGCAACATGCCCTGTTCTACAAGCTTGTCTAGTTCTGTGTCTATTTTGTGCTTGAGGGCAAAGGGGACCCTGCGAGGCTTAATCCTGATGGGAACCACATTTGGGTCTAGTTTAAATGCTATTGGTGGACCTGTGTAAGTTCCTAGGGCTGAATCAAATATGTCTGTGAAGTCCTCGCAAACTGACGCTAGGCTCGCGACTTGTGTCCAGTTGATACCGGTTACTTGGATGCCTAGTGCATCAAACCAATTGAGCCCAATTAGGCTCATTCTCTGACCCCCTACTACAACAACATCCAGGTGCCCTGAAATACCTTTAAATTTAACAGCCAAGGTGGCTTCACCCTTGACTACAACTTTTGCATTCTGGAAATCTATTAAAAGTATGTCAAAGGGCCTCAGCTTGGCCCATCTCCTACTGCGACTGCACACAGAATTAAATGTGTCCAGAGAAATAATGGAAACGGCGGAGCCTGTGTCCAGCTCCATCTTACAGGGGACCCCTTGCAGCTCCACCTGGAGTCTATACTTGGGTTTAAGGGGGCATCGGGCTCCACTACGGCAGACACTTCTACGGCTTGAGCAAAACCCCACACTGAATGGCCCCGGGGCCCTAGTACCTCTCCTGGTTGGATCTTCCGACTGGCACTTCGATGGCTGGTCCCTCTGGCAACCTCTGCAAATGGATGTGATGTGGCCGGTTTTTCCGCAGGCCCGGCTCATGGCTGTCAGGAACCTGCAGTCCAAGTGTTGGTGGTGGCTGCCACAACCTGGACATCTAGGCAAGAGATCTGTCTTGTAAGGAATCTCTTGATGCTTGCTGCTGTGGAGCTGTTGTTCGGGTTGTCTGTGCAACTTGTCAACTTCAGCATCTTTTTCTGAGTCCTTGGTGAGTTCTGTGTCCTCGTGGTGGACAGCTTCTTCATGTAGCATCGTTCTGGCGGGCCGGATCATTTGGATGACTCCACCAGCAGCTTCGTCCACCATGACTTCATTCTGGGCATCGGCGAACAACAGGACTTCTTTTGCAAAAAGTTTCTGCTGTAGCTCTCTGTTGCAGAGGCTGCAGATGAGCTGGTCTCAAAGTCGCTCTTCGACGTCTGAAAATCGACACAGGCATGCGGTCTGCCTCAAGGCCGCAATGTACTCAGATGTGGTCTCTTCTGGCTGCTGTATTTGTTGTTTGAAGGAATAGCACCATGTAATCACCGACAACTTTGATTGGAAGTGTTCTCCGAGCTTCTTCTTCAGTTCAGCGTAGGAGATGGATTCCAACAGTGTGGGCGCAAACAGGTTTTTGGCCAAATTGAACGTCGCTGGGCCGCACACACAAAGCAGTGTGGCAGCCTTCAGTCCGTCCTCTGTGACCTGGTTTGCCCGAAGGTAATTCTCAACCTGGGACAGGTACAAGGGCCATCCTGGTTGCTTGATGTCAAATTCTTGCAGCCTTCTGACCTTGGGCATTCTGGCTGGATCTCAGCGTCTTCGGCTCCTGCCACTCCATTGCCCAGGGACTGGTCCTCTGAGCGCATGGTCGCTAGTGTGGCTTAGCTAGTCGACCGTAAGGGGGGGAATTTGCTTTCCTGCCAGCTGTGTGCTGCCTCTTCCCTACTGACTTTCAGCTTCGATGGAGAAGCAGGATCCCACCTTCGTTGCCAGTGTTGTGTACTGGGTTCATTGCGCAGGAATGAAGACGAGGCAAGTGAGTTCAGCAAAGAGCATGGTATATTTCTTGCAGGATCTGAACTAGAGAACAGGGCTGCAGCTGCAGCAATTTATACCCTGGCCCCTAGGCAGTGGCCAATAGGTTTGAAGCAACCTATTGCCGCCTAGGGGAAACCAATAGCAGCGGTGGAGATGGGTTGTCTGAGATGCTGGGAGCCGTTAACTAGCTCCCTGCTCTAGCAACCTACCAGCCATTACCACGTGGTGTTAACAAGCAAGCCCAATACATTACAATCATCACTACTATTTGTTATTGCACTGTTTCCTCTGTCAACAATACTGAATAACTCAGGACATGGTTATCAAACATCAAAAACATCTGCCAGACTAACCCACCTCCTTTACATGGATGATCTGAAGCTGTATGGAAAAACATCATCTGAAATAGAAGCGCTGCTGAACACTCTCCGTATATATAGCCAAGATAATGCAATGCAGTTTGGCTTGGACAAATGTGCCATACTTACTTTCAGATAATAACAAGACCTGGCAATGGCTAAGAGCAGGAAAGTGGAAGAAAGAGACTGAGGGACTAATTCTGGCAGCCCAAGACCAAGCCTTAAGGACAAATGCATACAAAGTCAAAATTGAGAAGACAGCAACAGACAGTAAGTGCTGCCTATGCAAAGAAGCTGAAGAAACAGTGGACCCCTGGTAAGCTGCTGCAAGAAGATTGCACCGACTGACTACAAGCAGATGCATGACAAGAGCAACAAATGGTGCATTGGAAGATCTACAAGAAATATCATTTGCCTGTAAGCAAGAACTGGTGGGATAATAAAATAGAGAAAGTCATAGAAAATGATAAAGTTAAACTGCTCTGGGATTTCAGAATTCAAACAGACAAGCACCTGCAACATAACACCCCGGACTTAACAATTGTCAATAAGAAAGACAAAAAAGTCTGTATAGTGGACGTGGCAGTGCCTGGAGTCAGCAGAATAGACGAGAAAGAACTGGAGAAGACAACAAAATACAAAGACCTACAAATAGAAAGACTGTGGCAAAGGCAAGCAAGGGTAGTACCAATAGTAATAGGCGCCTTGGGTGAAATCCCAAAACAACTGGAGCCCCACTTGAACACCATTCGCATCGACAAATTCGCCATTAGTCAATTGCAAAAGGTGGCCTTAGTAGGAACTGCTTCCATCCTGCAATGATATCTGTAATACCATCAAACATCCACATCTGCCTATCCCAGGTTCTTGGTAAGGACTCGATAGGTAGACAAAAATGTCAAATCCAGTCTGAATATCTGGCTGACTGTGCGATGAATAATAATAATAATAATAATAATAATAATAATAATAATAATAATAATAATAATAATAATAATAATAATAATAATAATAGTTGGAGGGAACCTTGGAGGTCATCTAGTCAAACCCCCTGCTCGGGCAGAAAACCCTATACAATTTCAGACAAATTGCTGTCTGAAAACCTTCAGTGTTGGAGCATTCACCACTTCTGGAGGCAGGTTGTTCCACTGGTCAATTGTTCTAACTGTCAGAAAGTGCTTAGTTCTAGGTTGCTTCTCTCCTTGATTACTTGGGAGGATAACCATGGACAGACATGGGATGGCTAACTCAGAAAATGAAACTAGAGAAGGACCTTGTTTTCCTCCCAAAAATTTGAACACCCACAGAGAAAACACTCAATCAGGCAAAGGCCTAAGAGATGACCAATATAACTACAGTCTGCAAACTAACCAGGTTACTTTGCAAATTTATGACAAGAGAGTAAATAGAGGGGCGTTGGAGCAATAGAGAAGCTATTAGGCTGTCCCTGAGCCAGTTGCTCCACTGTGAATTCACTCTGATAGATCTACTACATGCAGAGTGGCTGCCAGCAAGAACACAGTGTATGAGAATTCTCCTATCATTCAAGCAGCCCACAATTCCCTCCATGCTCTTCAGAATGAAGCCCTTTCTGAGCATCTCTCAATATTTCCAATAAGGGTATTTTGCTCAGAAAAAGTGTGCCCACTCCTGAAACAGCGTCACCAAGAGGGAACTGTCGCTTTAAATCTAGGCTGCAACAGCCCTCACACTACTAAGCCTGAGGCTGCTGCAACTGAACTGACCCTGAGAAAGCAAAGAAGCAATATATGAACTGTGTTACCCACAGCTGCAGGAACTGCTGAGGATGTGCCAGAGGAAATGTTGATTGACCTATTCAGTGCATTGCCAGAACCTGAGCAAGTTAACATCATTCAAAGACTGGATGACATAAAAGAGGCACTGACAACAACTCAATCTACAGCAAAACCTCTATTTAATTTGGCTCCACTAACCACACAACCTTGTGACAAGATATTTAATCAACATTCTGCCTTTACCTCAACAGTAAAAAAGGTGCTGTCACACATGCTGAGAGTGGGGTAACTGCACTGACTGACCCAGCCTCTGAGAAACAACTGAAAGACAAAGTGTCAGAATCCATTTATATCACATTTCATAAATGTATAGGTAGAACAATGTGCTTATTCTGGGGATTCTGCCATCTCTCCGAAGGGGGGGGGGGAGAGGATAGACTTTAGGCATCTTCAAACAACAGGGAACATTTGAACAAAAAAGGAAGCAATAACCATAAAACCAAGGAGAGTTCCCTTTCCCATGGAAGGGCCTGACATCTGACCAAATGGATGAGGGGAGGGGCTGAAATGGGAATGCTTTATATAGGATTGAAATGTAACTTTGTTAGATTCCGTCTTGTATTGCCACAATCGATTCCATCCTAGTAAACATTTTCCTTTTGGACTAAACTTGCATCCAAGAGTTCTTATTTCCTAAGATGTGGATTGAGGTGGGTCCTGACAGTAGACGGAATCTGCTTTAAGAGTCAACCTGGAAGGGAAAACCTTACCGGGGGACTTTGCAACAAATACAATGTCTGGCGACGAAGCAAGAGAGGAGGGAAGCCCCATGGAGGGGGAGTCTTCCCCCCAAATGGAATCCCAGAGACAATGGGAAGCTGAAGCAGCATATTCCCCCGGGGAAGAAGCGGTGGAGCAGTACGACCGAAAACCCCAATGGTCGATGGGCGTTGGAAGGAAAAGTGAGTGGGAAAAGGCTTCGGGAGAAGCAACCCTGAGGCAGAGTAACCACCAACCGGAATGGAGGAAAGAGATGGAGAGTTCCCTGCACACCAGTGAGGAGGAGCGGATCCTGGAAAAGGCCATTGATCTGATGAAAGCAACCCTGAGCTCACTGAGGGAGGAGAGAGCTGAAAATCGCAACCGAGGCAGTGCCTGGGGATGTAACTGGAAAGGTAACGGAAGGGATCCAACACCTGAAACCCCAGGGCCGTCCAATGGAACAGGAATTGCTGCCTCAGCAGTACCCACCCACCCCAGAACCACAGACGGGGACCAGGATGAGGAGCGATACCGGCTCCGGCGCAGACAACGCTCCAGCCAAAGACTCCCGCCCCTGGAAGTCAAATTCAAGGGGGTGCCATCACAACTGGGATTTTTCCTAACCCAAGTCCTCAGCTACATGGAAGAGTACGGACGGGACATCCCCAGTGACAAAGCACGCATCCGAATTGTGCAATCTGCCCTGGACGGGACGGCTGCAGACTGGGTGGTGAACTTGCATGACTCCAACGCCCCAGAACTCAATGACTTCAACCGATTCATGTCATCTTTGAGGCAGCGGTTCGAGGATCCTTTGGCTGACCGTAAGGCCCGGGAGAGAATCAAAATGGTGAGGCAGGGAAGGCGAGCAGTGGCTGATTATACCCAAGAATTCCGAGCCATTGCCAGCAAGCTGAACTGGCCAGAAGACATCCTCCTCAGCCACTTCAAAGACGGTCTAAACTACGACCTGTATGACGCTTGCCTGCCTCAAGGAGACCCACGCCATCTTGACGACTGGTACATCCTGGCGGAGGAAGTGGAAATAGACCTACTGAACAGACACCGCAGAGGAAAACCATGGGGCCGCCTGCCACCCGAGCAAACACGCGAGGGGGAAAAACCACCAGCCACAGCCAAAAAATCAACAGGTTGCTTCAACTGTGGGAGAGAGGGCCACCGTGCTGCAGAATGTCGTTCAAAAGCCCCCCCACGAAAACCAGAGGCATCATCCTCCAAGAAGCCGGGGAAGCCCCAAGGCAACACAAAAGAATCTTCCATGAAGGGGACAGAGGCTGTAGAGTCCACAATTCCTGCCAGGAACTGGGATTGGACTCTGCCCTGCACCGCAGGGACGGTGGACAACTCGGAAGACAGCCCAGAGGAAGAACCATTGGTAAGTGGACCCCTTCCACCCATACTTAAGACAGTGACTATATTAGCTTCCCCTATGCCTGAAGCAGCCAAAATAAAAGCTCTGATAGACTCTGGGTGCATCCGCTGCCTTATCAGCCCAACGCTGGTGGAGAGATTGAGCATCCCAGTGAGGAAGCTAAAACAACCAATCTCTTTTAGTCAATTAGATGGGACAATAGCAGGGGGAGGACCAGCCACCCTAGCCACTTTACCAATCCACCTATCACTGGGGTCCCATGAGGAGGACATAACGTTTATAGTGGCCCCAGGCATGGAATGCCCAATGATTCTAGGACTGGAATGGCTGAAGAAATGGAACCCCGGGATAAACTGGAGGACAGCAGAACTCAATTTCCCAAAGGGGGGGGGGCAGAAGAACTTAGACTCCAAAAGCACCCCCCCCAACCCAGAGGGAGGAGACAGCAGTGGTGGGGAAAGAGAAGGGGTTACCAGAGATACCGGAAGAATACAGGGACCTGGCTGAGGTTTTCAGTGAGGAAAGAGCAGATGAGCTTCCCCCCCACCGCCCCACAGACTGCACCATAGAATTCAAACCTGGGGCAAAACTCCCAAAACCCAGGATGTATGCCATGAGCCCAAGGGAAATGGCAGAAATGTAAAGATTCATAAAGAAAAACTTAGAAAGAGGATTTATTGAGCCTGCCAAACCCAAAGTGGCCACCCCGGTTCTGTTCAGGGAGAAGAAGGATGGGTCTTTCCGTTTGGTTGTGGACTATAGAAATTTGAACACAATTAGTGAATGTAATCTGTACCCCCTTCCCCTAATGAAGGATATGCTATCCCACCTATCGAAAGGAAAGATTTTTACCAAACTAGACCTGAGGGAAGCATACTACCGTATTAGGATTAAGGAAGGAGACGAATGGAAGACTGCATTCAACTGCCCAATGGGGTGCTATCAATTCAAAGTATTGCCATTCGGACTGCAAGTGGCCCCCGCAGTCTTTATGCAATTAATTAATGGCGTGCACCTATATAAGGGGGTCCTGGTTTACCTCGATGACATCCTTATCTTCACAGAAACCAAAGAGGAACATATCAAACTAGTCAGAGCAGTCCTGAAGAAGTTGCGAGCTGCCCATTTATATGCTAAATTATCGTAGTGTGAATTCCATCAGGAAAAAATTGACTACCTGGGATATCGCATATCTCCAGAGGGCATCGAAATGGACCCTGAGAAGGTCAGGGCAGTACTAGAGTGGGCACCCCCCCGCACACGGAAGCAATTGCAAAGTTTCCTGGGGTTTGCAAATTTCTACCGCCAATTCATCCCCGCATTTGGCCAAATAGCCATGCCCCTCACAAATTTGTTGAAAACGAAGGGTGGGTCACCCGTGAAACCCAGCCAGCCTTTGAAATGGTCAATGGAATGTCAAGCAGCATTTGAGAGGCTAAAGAGACTTTTTTCTGCTGAACCTGTCCTAAAACACCTAGATCCCGACAAACCTTTTGTAATACAGGCAGATGCGAGTGATGTAGCGGTAGGAGCCGTACTATTACAAGAAAATGATGGGGGGACGTTGCAACCATGCACATACACATCCAGAAAATTCACAGAAACAGAACAATGCTGGCCAATATGGGAAAAAGAGGCATTCTCGTTGAGGTGGGCATTACTAACATGGCGCCAACTTTTAGAAGGAAATAAAATACCTTTCTAGGTCTGGACAGACCACAAAAATTTGGAAGCACTAAAAACGCCCAGGAAGCTCACTCCTAAGCAAGCCCGCTGGTCCCAACATTTTCACTGATTCAATTTCACTCTCAAACACTTACCGGGGGGAAGAACTTCCTAGCAGATGCATTATCCCGCATGCCCCAATATAACAGCAAAAGAGTTACTGACTTTAAACCACTTGTACCGGAACAACAACTGGCAGCACCAGTCACCACCAGGCACAAGAAAAAAATGAAGCCGAAGGTAGATAGCCAAACTGGAATAGAATTCAGGAAGTCTTTGGAAAGTGATGAATGGTTCCAGAAAAATAGACATGTGTGCACAATTAAAAATGGACTGCCATGGGTGGGGGAGAAGCTATATATACCTGCCACACAGAGAATCAATTTCATGCAACTGTGCCATGATACAAAATCAGCAGGACACTTTGGCTTTGTAAAAACCTTACACTTAACTAAAAGGCAATTTTGGTGGCCATCTATGAAAAAGGACATAGAAAGCTATGTGGGTAGCTGTCAAATTTGCACGATGGCCAAAAGACTGCAAGGGAAACCGCCAGGTCTGTTACAACCGGTGGCAAACCCCTCAGCCCCATGGAAAGAAATAGCCATGGATTTTATTGTAGAACTGCCAGAAAGTAATGGAAACACCGTAGTCTGGACTCTCACAGATCTGTTCTCTAAGCAAGTACATTTCATACCTTGCCAAAAAATCCCGACCGCAAAAGCATTAGCAAAACTTTTTGTATAGCATATTTACAGATTGCACGGGGTACCACAACGCATCATATCTGACAGAGGGGTGCAATTTACGTCGGCATTTTGGAAAGAATTTTTATCCCTCTTAGGAACCACCCAAGGACTGTCATCTAGTCACCATCCTCAGACAGACGGAGCTTCTGAAAGACTTAATAATATACTTGAACAATATCTGAGATGCTTTATTAATTTGCAGCAGTCTGACTGGGCGGACCTACTGCCTTTTGCAGAAGTAGCATATAATAATGCAGTCCACTCAAGCACAGGTTACACTCCTTTTCAAGTAGCTACAGGCCAGAGTTTTAACCCAATACCAGAACTAACCCCAAAATAGCCGGTTATCCCTGATCTGAAGGAATGGATTGCTCAATTACAAAATACATGGCCAATCGTTAGGAAAGCGTTGGAAGATGCCAGAAAAGCATACAAGACACAGGCAGACAAAAAAAGAACCGATCCCACACCATTTAGGGTAGGAGAGATGGTATATTTATCCACAAAATACCTGAAATCACTCCAACCCTGTAAAAAACTAGGACCAAAATATATTGGACCCTTTCCAATTAAAAGAATCATAAACCCAGTAACAGTTGAATTAGAACTACCCAAAAATCTTAGACGAATACACCCAACCTTCCACTGCAGTCTATTAAAGAGAGAACAACAATCACCACTACGAGCAAAAATCCCACCACCACCATCCCCCATCATGGTGGAAGGAGAACAACATTTTGAAGTGAAAGAAATCTTAGATTCCAGAAAACACCATGAAACGATACAATATTTAGTGGCATGGAAACACCTCCCCTCCTCAGAAAATGAGTGGGTTAACAAACTCCATGTTAAAGCACCTAAGTTGCTTAAGAGGTTTCATACAGAATATCCGAACAAACCAGGCTAACATTTATATGTTTTCTTTCCCCACAGATGGACTCATCTTTTTTCTGAAAGGAGAGCCGAATGTCAGAATCCATTTATATCACATTTCATAAATGTATAGGTAGAACAATGTGCTTATTCTGGGGATTCTGCCATCTCTCCGAAGGGGGGGGAGAGGATAGACTTTAGGCATCTTCAAACAACAGGGAACATTTGAACAAAAAAGGAAGCAATAACCATAAAACCAAGGAGAGTTCCCTTTCTCATGGAAGGGCCTGTCATCTGACCAAATGGATGAGGGGAGGGGCTGAAATGGGAATGCTTTATATAGGATTGAAATGTAACTTTGTTAGATTCCATCTTGTATTGCCACAATCGATTCCATCCTAGTAAACATTTTCCTTTTGGACTAAACTTGCATCCAAGAGTTCTTATTTCCTAAGATGTGGATTGAGGTGGGTCCTGACACAAAGGGCTTCATCACACAGTGCCCCCTAAGCTGACAAACACTAAGGATATAATCCAGCTTACATCCTCATTTGATTTAGAAGTTCCCACAACATCTTTCCACAAGATGAACCTTCAGCTATGCTCCTCCAAAAATGGACATAAATCTACATTTATAGACTTAAGCCAGAGTACCTGCCCATTGGCAAAAAAATCATTCTTGGAGCAAGAGCAGAGGCACACTGGCAACTGAGATATAGAGGAGCAACAACAAGTTCTGCAACCTATGAGGAGAAATATCGAACCTCACAACAACTGTGTTTATATGGGAAGCTTAGATGATATTGATCCAGCTCCAATGTCAAGTTGACATCTGACATTTTTACCATCTAGCCAATCAACCAAGCCAGACCACCTTGCCTGTGAGAACCCAATACAGTTGATGACCTGGAACATAGCTGGCTGGAAAGGGATGGTTGATAATGGACTAATGAGCTTTCTCTCTAGATTTGATGTAATAGCCTTTCAAGAAACCTGGCTAATGGAAGTGGACAAACCAGTACAATTGCCAGGCTTTCAGGGATGTGCCACCCCAGCCCTAAAAACAAAGAACAAAGGGAGACCCTCTGGTGGGCTATGCATTCTTATAAAGCAAGAGTTGCAATGGCAGGGAGAGAAATTATATAACGAAGATAAGTATCCATACTTTCTAGCTGTCAAATTTGAATATGACCAGTTTGAGTTAATATTGGTAAATGTGTACATTCCTCCAAGCACATCCCAGCACTATAATTCTGAATATTGGATGGGCTTGGAAGTTATCTTAGAACAGGGGTGTCAAACTCAATTTCATTGAGGGCCACATCAGCATCGCAGTTGCCCTTAGGGGGCCGGGTGCATATGGCCAGGGTGGGTGTGGCCTACTGGGTGGGCGTGGCTAGAGTGCTTATGGCCTACTGGGTGGGCGTGGCCAGCTCTACATTGTTCGCATCAAGGGTGCCTATGGGGGCCTGGGCAGGAGTGGGACAGATCTGAGGGTCTCTGGCAGAAGGAGGGTCTCTGGGCCAGGGCCAAGGCAGTGGGGGCCGTTCCCTCACTGTTTCCAGGATGGCTTCGCGGGCCACATGAAACCACTTTGCGGGTCGGATCCGGCCCCCAGGCCTTGTGTTTGACATGTCTGTCTTAGAAGATATATCTATACTGTACCCTCAGTCCATAGTGGTATTATTAGGAGATCTGAATGCTAGACTGGGTCCCTCTCTGTATGAGCTTGCCCAGAAGAAGGGAATCCCAGGGGACTTCTTTGATAACCATCCTCAGTGGCTCTCGAGAGACTGTAAAAGTAATGCCACTGGCCTGCTCCTAGTCTCCTTAATTTTTAAGGGTAATCTCCAAATTTTGGGAGGTAAGGACAAGAATTATACATACCCTTATACATACCACTCAGCCAATTCAAGTGGGGTACTGGATCTCTTTTCTGTGTCTAGAGATAAGGCTGACCTCTTCTCAGAGGTCACAGTACACCTTAGTGACAATAGCGACCATGAGCCTGTAAGTGTGACATTGCGAGGCCGCTCAGATTTAAGACCATATAACATGGCTGACAGATGGCTCACCAAAAAGGTAGAGGTGACCCAAAATAAAAGGTTAATTTGGGCCAAAGGTGATACTAAGGCAATATTAGAATGCCTTAAAACAGAGAATGCTACTAAATGGGCTAGAACAATACAATCATCTACTACTGACTGGATGTCAGCCTTCAATGCATTCTCCAATCTTTGTAACATACTGAAGAAACACCTAACAGCTAAACCTACTACAAAAAGAGCCCAAGTGGGTAGACCTCGCTGGTTTGATCCTGATTGCTAGCGACAGAAAAAGAAATTGAAGGCAGCCATGAGGCTTGCCCAGAGGAATCCTACTGCCCATATACTAGCTAAGATGCTGCACACAAGAAGAGAATATAAAAAATAACTATAACATTAAAGAAAAAATGTTTTGCCGTTTCAATCAGGTCAGAACTTGAGTTGGCTGCCAGAAGTCATAATTCAGTATTATTTTGGCACTCTGTAGCAGGTATCCTGAAGGAACGGAGATTTGCATTTGACATACCAATCTCTGCTGCGAACTGGGAGAATTATTATCAGTGCTTGTTTGCCCCCACCGAACCGGTAAAGAAATTATTTTAAAACAGTGAATTGGTAAATCCTAGAACTCTCCCCCCTTGGCCACCAGTCTCAGAAAAGGAGATACAGTCCATCATTAAAAGCTTAAAGAGCAATAAAGTCCCAGGCGAGGATTTTTTACCAGCAGAATTATTTAAGAAATTTCCCAACTGGTGGGCCCCTGTATTAGCAGGTCTTTTTACACACATAAATAACACCTGCCATATACCAGATGGCTGGAAGATGGCAATAGTTGTCCCCATATATAAAAAAGGGAATAAAAAGGAACCTAGTAATTATAGGCCCATCAGCCTGATTGACATTGTAGCAAAAATATATGCTAGGTGCCTTTTGAACAGAATTGAAATCTGGGTAGAGGAAAACAACATCCTCACAGAAGAACAAGTAGGTTTTAGACAAAACAGATCTACTATTGATAACTGCTTTGTCTTGAACCATCTAATTGCCAAGTATGCCTGTAAGAGGAGACCCCTCTTTGCTGCTTTTATAGACCTTACAGCAGCATTTGATATGGTAAATAGAGATGTACTATGGAGTAAATCAGGGGTGTCAAACTCAATTTCATTGAGGGCTGCATCAGCATTGCGGTTGCCCTCAGGGGGGCAGGTGGGTGTGGCCTGGGTGGGTGTGGCTAAAGTTCATTTGGCCTACTGGGTGGGCATGGCCAGCTCTACATCGTTCGCATAAAGGGTGCCTATGGGGGCCTGGGCAGGAGTGGGACAGATCTGAGGGTCTCTGGCAGGAGGAGGGTCTCTGGGCCAGGGCCAAGGCAGTGGGGGCCGTTCCCTCACTGTTTCCAGGATGGCTTCGCGGGCCACATGAAACCACTTCACGGGCCAGATCTGGCCCCCGGGCCTTGTGTTTGACATGTCTGGAGTAAATTGACATCTCTTAAAATAGAACCCAGACTCCTGGCTTTGATTAAAGCCCTTTACACAAGTACCTGTTTGAGGGTGTGGTATGGGGTTAATGGGGCCCTGACTAACAGGATTCACACATAAAAGGGATAAGGCAAGGGTGTATCCTGGCCCCATTATTATTTAATTTATACATCAATGACTTGCCAGGGTTAATGAAAGATACCATGGTACACATGCCGATGATCCTAAATACTTACTGTAACAGCTTGCTTTATGCTGATGATATGATTTTATTATCATACTCACAAGTAGGATTATGTAGGCTATTAAGAAGATCCAGCTCTTATTGCCAGGATAACTCCCTAATCATTAGCAAATCTAAATCGAAAATAATGGTGTTTGGAAGAAACCATCAGAGACATAAGTGGCAATTAGATGGTGAACCAATTGAGCATATCTTTGTATATTTGGGAGTAACTTTTTCCAAGACTGGATCTTGCGCCTGCCATCATCAACGGAGTACATTTAGAGCAAAAGCCTGTTTGAATTTATTGCTCAAACTAAAGAACCATAGTTACCCAGGGTCCCTAGCTCCATTACTCAAGGTTTATAAGGCTAGGTTTACCACAATGCTCTTGTATGGAGCAGAAATTTGGGGTCTTAACCACAGTCCTAGAACAAACACAGTCCCAGCACTTGAGATGTATTTTGGGTGTAGATCCAAGAACATCTGCTGCAGCAGTTAGAGCTGAATTGGGAATTCATACAATTCAGGCATTATCTAAAATTAGAGCTTATAACTACTGGTGCAAAGTTAATGAAATGGAGACTGATAGACTCCCCAAATTATGCCTACTAGAGCAAATAAAACTACAATCACAAATCTCCTGGATCACCAAACTAACAAATTTTGTAAGAAGCTGTGGCCTTCCTGTCTCTTGCGTAACAGGAGAACAATCTAAAAAAAGAGTTGCCCAAAGAATTAAGGATATAGAAGCACAAACTGATATAGCTATCCTTAGTAAGGTGGGTAACTTGAAATGGCTGAGTAAATACAAATGTACTTTTCAAGTGGACAGTTATTTGAAGTTACAACTCCCAAAACATCTTAGGGAGATATTTATGAGAGCGAGATTCGAACAGCTTGACACAATGGTCAGATATGGGAGATTTCATACTATACCATATAATGAGCGTCTCTGCATTTGTGGAGCGGCAGAGGTAGAGGACCTGGCTCACATCCTATTTGACTGTTGTCTGTATAAGAGGGTGAGAGACAGGTATCTTGGTCTATATACCAAACGAATGACCCATTGGGATCCCCATATCAAAATAACTTACCTTATGTCCAGTCAGAACTTGAAAATAACATTTAACATAGCACAGTATTTAAACAAAATGATCCGGTTAAGTTCTGCATATGTGGGACTGATTGGGGTAGATTGCAAGGGCGACTCCGAAATATAATGTTATCATATTTTATCTATATCTTAAATTATTGTACATTATTACAATTTCATTTTAGATTGTATTTTATTACTATTTCATCTTAAATTGTATTTTATTTTAATTCCATTTTAAATTGTATTTTATCAAATTCCATTTTAAATTGTATTTTATCAAATTCCATTTTGGATTGCTTTTATCAAGTTTTGGTGACGGTTTGTTGCTGGAACTTTGCACTTTGATATGGCCCAAGGGCTAATCAATAAAGTTGTTGTTGATTAGTTTCCATCCGTTGTTTCTTGTCCTGCCTTCAGGCACTTTGGAGAATAGCTTGACTCCCTCCCTCCCTCCCTCCCACTTCTTTGTGGCAGCCCCTGAGATATTGGAACACTGCTATCATGTTGCCCCTCGTCCTTCTCTTCATTAAACTAGACATACCCAATTCCAGCAACCATTCCTTATATATTTTAGCCTCCAGTCCCCTAATCATCTTTGTTGCTCTTCTCTGTACTCTTTCTAGAGTCTCAACATCTTTTTTACATGGTGGTGACCAAAACTGGATGCAGTATTCCAAGTGTGGCCTTACTAAGGCATTGTAAAGCAGTATTAATTTTTCATGTGATCTTGTTTCTGTCCCTCTGTTAATACACCCTAGCACTGTGTTGGCTTTTTTGGTAGCTGCAGCATACTGCTGGCTCATATTGAAGTGATTGTCCATAGGACTCTGAGATCCCTCTCACAGTTACTACTATTGAGCAAGGTACCCCTTATACTATACCTGTACATTTGTTTTGTCTTGCCTAAATGTAGAACTTTACTTTTTTCACCATTGAATTTCATTTTGTTAGATAGTGCTCAGTGTTCAAGTCTGTCAAGATCCTCCTGTCAAGGTTAGGAAAGCCTTAGACCAGACATGTCAAACACAAGGCCCGGGGGCCGGATCCGGCCCATGAAGTGTTTTCATGCGGCCCACGAAGCCATCCTGGAATCAGTGAGGGAACGGCCCACACTGCCTTGGCCCTGGCCCAGAGACCCTCCTTCTGCCAGAGACCCTCAGATCTGTCCCACTCCTGCCCAGGCCCCCATAGGCACCCTTGATGCGAACGATGTAGAGCTGGCCACGCCCACCCAGCAGGCCATACGCACTCTAGCCATGCCCACCCAGTAGGCCACGCCCACCCTGGCCATACCCACCCGGCCCCCTGAGGGCAACCGCAATGCTGATGCGGCCCTCAATGAAATTGAGTTTGACACCCCTGCCTTAGACGAAGTTAGACAAGCACACAAGTGGATAAAAAAAGAGTTGAACCAGAGTGTCTTAGGTGATGTCGCTGTGAATAGACCCGAAGGAGAGATTCTCCTCTCCCTGGGTCTGATTTTCCCTTGCCGGTGGGTCCGTTTGGACTGAAAGCCACCCTGGAGAGATGGCCACCAAGGGGTGAAGCTTTGGGGACCACAGGCTAGTGGTAGCCAGCTTGTTGGAGCCAAAGCAACCCCTGGAATCAGCAGAAGAAAGGAGGACTGCATTCATGCGATTCTTCATTACCAGCTGATTGTCAGGGATGGAGAAGGAGCTCAGAATGACAGCAAACAGCTGAACTGGGTGAGAAAGCCGTCTTCTTTCTCAGTACAGGTGGATTTATTGGCAATTAGCTCTTTTACAGCTCAGAGTGAAGCCTTTCATCTTTAGGGAAGGGGGTGCAATACCCCCCCTCCTGAACTCCAGCGGTGGTTTAAGCTTTTGTGCAACTGAAGAACTTTTCATATAGTAAGCTGTCTGAGCCTTAAGATAACTTTTGGGAAGCTATTGTTCTTATAGAGGTTTTTGTTTTTTTATTTCTTGCTGGAAGCCATGTCAGTTTATATTTTTTATCTATTAAGCTCATTTTCTCTTTTGTCCATTTTTTTCCTTTTCCTTTTTTTCTTTCAAATGTATTAATAATGGACATTTTGTGTCGCCTGTTCGCTACATTGAGAATCTTTTTTCACTTTCATTTGTCTAGTGTTTATTTAGCTTAGAAGCTTGGCTGTATACCCAGACATTCCTTATCTATGACCTTGAAACTTCTCTGAGAAAAGATTTCTTTTTATTCTATCTGGCCTTACAAAACAGACTATATTAATAAATAAATGGTACTTGGAACCATCTGCTCCCATGGATTATAACTATTGTGTTTTGGAACTATAACAAGCTGTCTAAGAAGAACTGGAAATTAAGATTTTTTTTCTCTTTCCCCTTTTGAATAGAATTTGGTGGACTATAAACCTGATATTTTTTTCCGTTTTTAAGTCCTTTTTATTCTGGGAGTTTTTCTGTTTTTCTGTTTTTCCTTTTTTCATTATCCTCCCCCCCTTTTTTCTCCTGTTGGTATTTTTTACCTTCTTCTTTTCTTTTTATTTTTACCTATTCTTGTGGATTTTTCCTCTTACCAATAGTAGCTTATTGGATTATAAATGCTGGCTATTTGGCCAACCTGTGGATTACAACATAAGATATAGAGACCAAGATGAGTGCTTCAAACCTATCTAAACTTGGGAGAAAAGGATCTTCTGCCCCTTCCTCAACCTCTGCAAGTCCAGTATATCAAAAATCAATTATGACAGTGCTGCAGCAAGAACAAATGGATGCCCAACAAAAAGACACTCAGACCATTTTGCAGACAATTGCAGTCCAGATGGCATCCTTGACAAAAAACCTATGAAGATTTGAAAAATGATCTTGATAAAATCAATAAAAAAATTATTAACATAGATTCTCAAATTGAAAACTTTAAACAAATGATTACAGATAATCAGCAAAGGATCCAAAAAATGGAAGATAAGTCAGTCAAAGTTGATCAGAAATTAGAATCCTTAAAAGATGAAAATGAAAAACTGGTCCAAATAAATGGAGAACTGGAAGATTCTTTCATGGTGACAGAGATGGAGCGGGCTTCATACTTTTTAAGATTTCAAAATTTAATAGAAGACAAGGAAGAGGACCTCCTAGACCTGATAACAGAGCTACTTGCAGATGTTCTAGGAAGGGGAAGACCCAAATGGAAGGAGAATTGGATCAGGTCTACAGAGTTAACTCAAACTATGCTAGAAGAAATAAAGTGCTTAGAGAAGTCCATATTAATGCAGCCTTGGTGGAGCAGTGGGCTAATGCCTCCTTAAGTAACACCAGCTGCCTGCAATTAGTGCAGGTTCGCATCCCACCAGGCTCAGGGTTGACTCAGCTGAAGTAGCCTAAGGACCACTCGGGACGACAGGCTAGTAACAACAGGGTTTATTTAGAGCAAGGCAACATAGAATAACTTGTCCGGCTTTTATAGCCGGCAGCTGTCAGCGAGAGCCAATCAGGGGTGTTCATTTTGGCGCCGCGTCTAACCGGGACCAATCCGCGTTGTCTCCTGTTGACAGCTCAGGCTTCCGCATGGTCCGGTGTTTTGACAGCCGCGAGCTGTCAGTGGCTGCGCCTGCGCTGTGCGGGGAACTTTGACAGCTGTCAAAGTTCCCGCGTGTTCTTCTGTCAGACTGTTTTCCCTAGTTTATACAATCTGTCAAATGAAGTATATTAGCTGTTTACATATATAACACATCAGCCTTCCATCCTTCCGAGGTAGGTAAAATGAGGACCCAGATTGTTGGGGGCAATTAAGCTGACTTTGTAATAATGCTGCTCGGGGTGTGTGTGAAAGCCCTAATAAGCAGGCATATACATAGAATGAAGGCTATTGCTAAGCTTGTAAGCTGCCCTGAGTCTTCGGAGAAGGGCGGGATATAAATGGAATAAAAAAAAGAAGGAATAAAAAAAAGGAATGTGCCCTCAACCCCCTTGAGTGTTAAAATAAAAAAATAAAAAATATTAGATTTCTTAAAAGATCTGTAAGTGAAGAGATTTTGAGAAAAGTAAGAGACCAACCATTAAAATACAAAGATAAAGAAGTAATTGTGCTGAAACAAATTCCTAGAAGGGTAAGAGAGGCTCAAAGAGATTATCAGTTCTTAACCAGTAAACTGGTTGAAAAAGGAGTCAATTTCAGATGGTTGATCCCAGAAGGGATCCTAATTTATTGGGATATGAAAAGATATAGAGTGGACACCCTGCTTAAAGCAATGGAATTTTTTTGACACTCACAGAACATTCTTCGAAAAAGGCAACTCTGAACCCAAGAAACAAGAGAAAATGGTAACTGAAGGAGTGGCCAAACAAACTGAGGAGAAAGAAGATAAAAACACTTGCTTAGAAGAAGGTGCAAGACCAAGAGACCAGAGACAGATTAGATCGACTAGAAGACTGAGACCAAGATATAATTGAAAATTATGGAGGATATTGGAATTTTATCAATAAATATAAATGAACTGAACTCTCCTTTAAAAAGGAGAATTTTTTACAAGACTACAGAAATTAAAAATGGATTTAATTTGACTCCAAGAGACACATATTAAGAGACCACACTTTAAAATCCTAGAACAGTGATGGCAAACCTTTTAGAGACCGAGTGCCCAAACTGCAACCCAAAACCCACTTATGTATCGTCAGGTGCCGGGTGGGTGTGGCCCATTGGCTGGGTGTAGCCAATTGGGTGGGCATGGCCCATTGGGTGGCTGTGGCTGTGGTGGTAACAGCAGACTGGGTGGGGCTAAAAAGTTCAATCAATTCCAACTTTGCAAGATTTTTTTTTCCCCATGAGAAATTGAAATTGATTGAACCTTTTTTTTGCACATGGTGGTGGAGGCCTAAAGCGAAAACTTTTTATAAAATCCAGCTGAAGACCTAGGACTGGGGCAATGGCACGCATGCCCACAAAGAGGGTTCTGCATGCCACCTGTGGCACGCGTGCCATAGGTTCGCCACCATGGTCCTAGAACAACCAAAAATGGGTAAACTTTATTTTACACTCACATCTCAAAAGAAAAGGGGAATAGCCCTTTTTATTAAAGAAAAGATGAATCCCAAACAAATTTATGTAGATGAAGAGGGGAAAATATTAATAGTGGAAATCATGATGGATCAAAAACAGATATTGTTGGTAGCAATATATGCTCCTAATGTTAAGCAAGAGCGATTCTATCAGCAACTGCACAAGAAAATATTGGAGTTAAATTATCCAAATCTTTGCATAATGGGAGATTTTAATGCAATAGTAGATGCGACTCTGGACTACAAAAGCCATAAACAAAGAAGAAAAGGGGGAAATATGGTACCTAAAGCATTTTTAAAAATGAAAGAAGAATTGTGTATTCAAGACATATGGAGAGAGAGAAATCCAGAAAAAACCACAATATACATTCTATCCAAATAGGCATAAATCATGGTCTAGAATTGATATGATATGGACATCTTTTGACTTGAAAATGATAATACAAGAGGTGGAGATAGAAACTAATGTTTGGGCAGATCACAACCCAATAAAAATGACTTGGAAAGGAACTAAGAAAAAATTGAGATAGTCTCTGAATAAATCTATACTGAAAGAAAAAGAATTTTTACAACTAGCAACAAAGGAAATGGATTAAAAAAACAAGAAAGAAGAAACATCACTCCAAAATGTATGGGATATGGCTAAAGCATATTTTAGAAGGTTGGCCATAACTTATACCTCTAAAAAGAATAAGGAAAAAAACTATTACAGTTGAAGCTGAGAGAAAAAATTAAAAAATTGAAATTAGAATTACAAATAGACCCACAAAAGAAAATCCTTAAGAAACAAATGGAGATAATAAAGCATAAATTAAACCTGGCTGAGATGGACATAATGGCACAACAGATTAAACAATCTAAACAGAACTTTTTTGAAAATGTCAATAAGCTGGGAAGATGGTTAGCATATAGACTGAAGAAAGAAAAAGAAAAAAAGATTGATAAATAAGCTACAAGACTCAAAAGGAGAATTACAGTTCCACAATGTTGCAATGAAAAAAATAATTAAAGACTACTATGAGGCACTCTATAAGGCAGAGGAAGTTCCCAAAGAGAAAATATAGTTGTACTTAAAAGAATCAAACTTGCCCAAAATCCCGGAGAATATCAGAAATATATTAAATGGGAAAATATCAATGATGGAGATTACTGAAGCCATAAAAAGACAAAAGAAAGATAAGACTCCGGGGCCAGATGGACTTCCTGCAGAATTTTACGTAGCATTACAAGATGTACTAGGTCCGAGGTGGAAAGAACTGTGCAATGAAATCCTTTTGGAGACTAAAATACCAAAGTCGTGGACTGAAGCTAACATGACTTTGATACCTAAAGAAGATACTGATCTGACACATATAAAAAACTAGACCAATATCATTACCAAATGTGGACTATAAAATTTTTGCTTCAATAATGGCAGAAAGAATTAAGAAATTCCTGACTGAATTCATACATACAGATCAAAATGGCTTTTTACCTAAAAGACAGATAAAAAACAACTTAAGAATGATTTTGGATGTCTTAGAGTAACTATGAAAATCATCCAGGGAAACAGATGGCATTAATATTTCTCGATGTGCAAAAAGTTTTTGACAATTTAAACTGGCAATTTATGTTCCAGCAGTTGATGGAAATGGATTTCGGCAAAAACTTTATAAATGCAATTCAAGCAATTTACCATAAACAAATGGCTAGAATAATCCTAAACGGAGACTATATAGAAAACTTTGATATCAAAAAAGGTACAAGGCATGGGTGTCCATTATCCCCACTGTTATTTATATTAACATTGGAAGTATTGACCAGAAATATTGAGACAAGACATAGAAATTAAAGGATTGGAGATAAAAGAACAAAAATGTAAATTAGAAGCCTTTGCAGATGATTTGGTTTTTATTTTGGAGGAGCCACTTGAAACAGCTGCTAAACTGTTGGAGAAAATAGAAAAGTTTGGAAAACTGGCAGGTTTGAAAATAAATAGAGATAAGACTAAAATATTAACAAAAAACCTAACAGACAAACAGAAAACTCAACTTACAAAAAAGTCAAATCTACAAATAATTTAAAAAGTTAAGTATCTAGGAATTCACCTAACAGCAAGATGTATAACATTAAAAGAAGATAACTATGAAAGATTGTTGAAACAAATAAAACGCGACTTGGAAAAGTGTAAAAATCTTCAAC
This sequence comes from Vipera ursinii, assembly GCF_947247035.1. Taxonomy (NCBI): domain Eukaryota; kingdom Metazoa; phylum Chordata; class Lepidosauria; order Squamata; family Viperidae; genus Vipera; species Vipera ursinii. The sequence goes on along the minus strand of NC_139514.1, from coordinate 80,287,367 downwards.
TGTCGCTGTTAGGAAGAATAGCTACAGTTAAAATGAATATTTTACTGAAAGTACTCTTCCTATTTCGAATGATCCCTGTAAAACTGGAAAAGGTTTTCTTTGATCACCTAAATGCAACAATATTCAGATTTATCTGGCAAGGGAAGAAAGCATGAATTAAAGTGAAAATGTTACAAGAAGCGAAAAATAGTGGAGGATTTGGACTCCTGGACTGGAGACTATATTATCAAGCAGCCATTTTACCAAGGCTTAAGGAATGGATTAGGTTGAGAAATAAAAGACTATTGTACCTAGAGGGGCATGACCTACAAATTGGTTGGCATGCCTTTCTATGGTACGAGAAAATGAAATATATAGATACTTTCAAAATCACCTTATAAGGAATGTACTTCTTTTAGAACAGACAGAATTTGATCAAATATTATTAAAAACAGACGAAAACCTGATTAAGAAACTTTACAGATTTCTGCTAAACTTGAAGATGGTAGAAGAACAAGTAAAAGATACAATGATAACATGGGCAAAAAACTTTGGATATTGTATAGATTTGGAAGACTGGCAAAAATTATGGGATAGAAATATTAAATTGACTAAAGCAGTTTCATATAAAGAAAATTTGTACAAAATGTTCTATAGACAGCATATGACACCAGTAAGATTAGCTAAAATGTTTAAAAATACTTCAAATAATTGCTGGAAATGTAAACAAAGGCCAGGTACCTACTACCATATCTGGTGGTATGCCCTAAATCACGGGTCAGCAAACCACAGCTCCAGAGCTGCATGCGGCTCTTTCAGCCATCCCCTGCAGCTCCCAGTCCTCCGCCATGTGCAGTCCCCCCACAAAAAAGTTCAACCAATCAATTCAAACCTCTTACGAAAAAGAAAAATCTCACAAATTGATTGGTTGAACTTCTTTGGTTTGTGGGACTTCCCACAAACATCTTTTCTTCTTCGGACTGCATGTGGTGGCAGCAGAAGAGACAGAGGACTGCTAGAAACAAGGTGTGTGGGTCAGTCAGATGGGGTGTGGGGGGGACGCAGAGGCTGATGGAAAGTGCATGTGAGGGAAAGGTGCTGCTCGGGGCCGGAGGGGAGGCTGAGCAAATTTCCCCCTCCTTACCAGGCAAATGGAGGTTTGTCAAACACATGCGCAAGGAATAGGTGCTGCTTGGGGCTGGAGAGGAGGCCGAGCAAATTTCCCCCTCCTTGCCAGGCAAACGGAGGCTTGTGAAATGTGCGCACGAGGGAAAGGTGCTGCTCAGGGCCAGAGAGGAGGCCGAGCAAATTTCCCCTGCCTTGCCAGGCAAACGGAAGCTTGTCAAACACGCGCACGAGGGAAATGTGCTGCTCGGGGCCAGAGAGGAGGCTGGGCAAATTTCCCCCTCCTTGCCATGCAAACGGAGGCTTGTCAAACATGTGCACGAGGGAAAGGTGCTGCTCAGGGCCGGAGAGGAGACTGGGCAAATTTCCCCAGCCTTGCCAGACAAATGGAGCCATGGCACTCTTCAGCAGGCACAAGCAACCCCGATCCCACTCTCCTCCTCCTCCCCTTAGAAGAGGTGCAGGGCTCAGGAGCCTCCCCCAATGGCCCCCCCACCCGTGAGGGAAGAGATGCAGCAACCAGATTGACGGCGCCTCCTCCTCCTCCTCCAAAGGTGCACCTCCCGGCTCCGAGGGATGGAGGAAAGCCAGGAAACCGAGCTCCGCTTTGCCCGATACTTACTTTTGCTACCCAAAGTGGCCTCAGCCACTTTGCACAGGAATTGCAGCCGGGGATTCTCCACACACATACACACACTTCTCCTGGCTTGCCCATATCTGGGGTTTCCTTCCTCGCGAGGAGACCTGCAAGATTTTCTGCTTACAAAAGGACAATCACTTCTGCCTCTCTTGCAAACACTGGAATTGGGCAAGGTTGCCCCACCGCCTGCCTTCTCCTTTCTTTTCTCCATGGGGGGGAGGAGGAAGGAGGAGGCAGAGAAGCAGCGGGTGAGATTGCAGCCCAGCCCAGAGAAGGGGAAGGAAGAGCTGGTTGGAGAACGCGTCTTTCTCCCTCCATCCCCAGAGGTGGAAAAAGCAGAGAGGTGAAGAACGTGGAGGGCGTGGAAGAACATGGAAGAAAAGGAAGGAAAGAAAGAAGATATAACCTTCAGCAAAGCAGCTTCCATGCAAAAGAAACACATTCGCACTTATGTGAGCAGACACGTGCCCCCACAAGCAGCTCCCCCTCCCCCCCAGCCTCCCCTGAGCCAAAAAACTCGCCCTGCCTTAATTGCAGGCAAAACCTGCCAAAAGCCCAACCAGCCCGTGCAGAAGCGCTGCCTGCTCACATTTCCAGGGTTCTCCAGCCCAGCTTCTTTCCTCCCTTTTAGCTGGACAACCTGTGAAATCGGCCTTTTCTATTTATTTATTTATTTGGGGAGGGGGGGAAATATGCAAGCATGCCAACTGGGGCAGTGGGTCAGGCCAAAGGAGAGCGGGACTGAGGAGAACGGCCAGGCCAGGAGGACGCATGACCTCCCCACCAGCTGATCCAGGCTGAGCTCCTTGCGAGCAAGCATGCCGGCTAGGTGACGCCGAGGCCACTTTGGAAAGCAAAAGTAAGCATCGGGCAAAGCGGAGCTCAGTTTCTCAGCTTGCCTCCATCCCTCGGAACCAGGAGGTGCACCTTTGGAGGAGGAGGAGGAGGAGGAGGAGGAGGCGCCGTCAATCCGGTTGCTGCATCTCTTCCCTCATGGGTGGGGGGGCCATTGGGGGAAGCTCCTGAGCCCTGCAGCTCTTCCAAGGGGGGGAGGAGGAGGAGAGTGGGATTGGGGTTGTTTGTGCCTCCTGAAGAGCGCCATAGCTCCGTTTGCCTGGCAAGGAGGGGGAAATTTGCTCGGCCTCCCCTCCGTCCCCAAGCAGCACCTTTTCCTCAAGTGCACATTTGACAAACCTCCATTTGCCTGGCAAGGCAGGGGAAATTTGCTCGGTCTCCCCTCCGGCCCCGAGCAGCACCTTTCTCTCGTGGGTGCATTTGACAAGCCGGTTTGAAGAGCTAGTTGGAGAATGCGTCTTTTTCCCTCCACCCCCAGAGGAAGAAGCCCCTCTTGCCTGCCCCAAAGCTGCCAGCCACGCAACATGCCTGGCCACAGCATGTCAAGCAGCAACTATTTTCTTTCTTTCTCTTTATTTTTCCATCCTTCCTATATTCTTCCTGCCTTCTTCCTTTCTGGTCTTCCTTCCTTCCCTCCCTCCCTCTTCCTTTCTCTCTCTCTCTCAATAAGCAAACAATCGGGGCTCTGACTGGCTGCTCCGCACTTCCTCCTCCTCCTCCTTCCCCCCTCAAATAAACTGCATGCAAAAATCCCACAAAACCCCCCAAATCCTGCAGCAGGCTGAGATAGGCGAGCCCGAGCAGCAGCCTCAGAAGGTTTGCCGCAGCAGCTCTTTCTCCCCATCAGCCTCCTCCTCCACTCCTTCAGAGCAGTCTTTTCTGAGGGGAGGAGAAGCCAGCATGGCGGAGCTGTCCATACCAGAGCTGGACAGGGGGCAGGGCTGGTGTATGTCTCGCCTTAGGTAAGCTCCACTTTAATCAAACCCTGTTCTGCACATGTGCTCACATGTGCACATGCGCACATGCATTTTGTGGCTCTCAGGGGTTTTTTTTGGTTACAGGTTACAATGTAACCTTTTGCTTTTGTTTATTGCCTCTGTGTCCTCTATCTGCTACAATGTAACAGTTTGCTTCCTCTTTCTCTGAACTTTATCTCCCTAAACTGTCAGCTAAAACAAGGGAGGAAATAAGGAATGTAACCTCAGTGCCTGGTTTATTTCTACACTCTCAGAGAAAGGTGTGAAGAAGCCGCTGAACATTGCTGCATGAACTGAAGATGGGCTGATGCTATCTCCTCTTTTCCCATGGTGGACCTAACACCTGGGGATTTGCTGTCCCATACTGGCCGGGCGGACGATGGGATGGGGTCTTGCTTGGGGGATACCTTAATCTGTCACTCTGCACGGGAAATCTGAGATCCTGTCTATTATGCCTGCTATCAACTACTCTTAATAAAAGTTCCTGTTGGAAGAAATCGCTTCCAAGAGTTCTGCTTTCTTAAAATGTAGGATTGATGTGGGTCCTGACACTTCTATGGAAGGCAAGTCTCCCTCCCCCATCCCCAAATTTAGTTATATTTTAAACATTATCATGATATTGAATGAATCTCACTTTTTGTCATCCAAAAAGAAAAAGAATGAATGAATGAATGAATGAATGAAGAAAGAAAAGAAAGAAAGAAAGAAAGAAAGAAAGAAAGAAAGAAAGAAAGAAAGAAAGAAAGAAAGAAAGAAGAAAGGCACAGAAAGGTAAATCTATGTATTTATGTATTTTTCTGGTAGTTATTGCCTGTCCCAATCCTAACAGATTTGGGCCAGATACAACATTGGTAAATGTTTTTAGAATAGAAGGAAGACTGAGGTAGTTTGATGTTAGATTTTCACCACATAGATTTTCAATCCAATTGCTATATATATAAGAGAAGTCTTCAACAATAGAAGTATAGTGACAGAAAAAAGTAAAGTTGTTGAGGGAATGACGACAAGTTCATGAAGCCACAGAAGAAGCAGCTTGCACAGAATTATTATTATTTAATCAAAAACTGATGATAGGCATTCACAGCCTTCTCTGCAAACTAGGTATTGTAGCCTCTGGGTTCGTCATTATAAAACATTTGTATTTCTAATAAAAGGTGATTTAGTTTAAAGGCCACTGATAATATGACTACTCTCCCAGTATTGACTCCATGTTTTATATTAACAGGTGAGCATAAAATTTATGTATCAGATTAAGCTACTCATATAATGCTCCTCATGTAAAGGAAGACTCTGCCCATGAAATCTTACTGGGATGGTTTGGGATATCCTTTCTGCTGTAAATTTTCCCAGATTGTATGCTGTTCAGAGGGAATGATTATGCTTTTATTAGCTCTCAGAGTGAAAAGCAAGTAAGAGCATTACATCCTTATTAAAGATGCTTCAAAATATCTGCATAATCCATTTTTGACATTCATGTGCCTTAAGATATAATTGTATGGTTATACCTGTGAACTGTCCTCTATTAGAGGTTTTATGAATGAAGAACCAGCAGAATCTACTTGTCTTGAATTAAGTTGGAATACTTTTCAGATGAGATCATATTTGCTATATTATGATTTCCTTTGGTAAACTTCTTTTTTTAAAAAGCTTTTTATTAGTTCTTTTTTCTTTACATACATATGTTAATTTTTCAACGAGCATGCAGTCTGGGTTCAAAAATGCTAATACATAATCAAATCCTACTCTTTGGTTCTCTCCGCAAGCCATTGGTAGAATAATTTCCAGCTTTGGTAGTATTCTGTTTCTTCCTTATCTTTCAGTCTCATAGTTAGTCTGTCCATCTCATCGCATTCCAATATTTTTTTAATTACTTCTTCGTCTGGTGATATTCCTTCATTTTTCCAGTATTGCGCGAAAGTTATTCTTGCTGCTGTTGTAATATGTAGAACCAAATATAAACTTTGCTTATTAATCTTTTCTGGTATTATACCTAATAGAAATAGGCTGCTATTGAAGCATCCTGGTCTTCCATAACACATCAGCAGTGCCACAGGCTGATAGCTTCCATGCCACGCCGCGTTGAGGCAGTAATTGCTGCAAAAGGGGCCCAAACCAAGTACTGAGTACATATGCATGCTTATACTTTTCAGAGGTCCGATATTGTTCTATGTACACTCCTTGTTTTATTGATTGCATGTAATATTCTAATTTTCTGAGATTGTGGATTTGGGATTTTCATGAGCTGTACGCCATAATCATCACAATTATGACAAATCATGGCTTGAACTATCTTGCTTTGCATATAATGAGTCTATCTCATATATTAGTTTCCCCTTTTAAGTTGCATTACTGAAATAAATGAACTTTTGCACAATATTCTAATTTTTTGAGTTTCACCTGTATATTTTAGTTTTGATTTTTCCCCATACTGTTATCAAAGCATTTCTAATATAGTGATTTTGGAAATACTTATGAATTTTATTTTTCCCGTACCACAAAAAAGTGTGCCACCCCAATTGTAAGTCATGTCCCTCCAAATATAACAACCTTTTATTCCTAAGAGTTATCCATTCTTTCACCCATGTTAATACAGATGCTTGATAATAGAAAGCCCACTTGGGTAGTCCAAAACCTCCATTTTCCTTAGCATCTTGCAACATATTCATCTTTATTCTAGCTTTCTTTCCTTGCCAAAGAAACTTCAAAATTAATGAATTTAACTCTTGGAAGAATTTTTTCTCAAGTTTTATCAGAATTGTTTGAAACAAAAATAAGATTTTAGGCAATATATTCATTTTAACTGTAGCAATTCTTCCTAGTAGTGACAGTTGTAAGTTCTTCCACTTTTCCAAATTTAGCTTTGTTTCAATAGCCTTATATAATTGTCTTCTTTTATTGTTGAGCATTTGGCTGATAAATATATACCCAAATATTTAACCTTTTTCACTATCTGTACCTCTATTGATTCTGACAATCACTTTTTTGCATATCCGTGAGTTTCTTAACTATTATCTTAGTTTTTTCTTTATTTTTAATCCCGCTATTTTTCCATACTGTTCTATCTTTCCCCACAATTTGGGAATCATCTCCAGGGGTTCTTCCAAAATAAATACTAAATCATCAGCAAATGCTTGTAGTTTATATATTTCACCCTTTATCCCCAACCCTTTAATTTCTGTATCTTGTCTAATATTTTGATTTAAAACTTCCAAAGTGAAAATGAATAACAGAGGGGATAATGGGCATCCTTGCCTTGTGCCTTTTCTTATTTCAAAGCTCTCAGTACAATCTCCATTCACAATCACTTTTACTGTTTGTTTGTTATATATTGTTTTTACCATATTTATAAAATTCTGTCCAAAGTCCATTATTTGTAATTGGTGAATCATAAATTGTCATGAAAGATTATCAAATGCCTTTTGGGCATCTAAGAATATTAGTGCCATTTGTTTCCCTGGATGTAGCTCATAATATTCTAATACATCTATTATCACTCTTTGTTGTTGTTGTTGTTGTTAGTTGCGAAGTCGTGTCCGACCCATCGCGACCCTATGGACAATGTTCCTCCAGGCCTTCCTGTCCACTACCATCTTCTGGAGTCCATTTAAGCTCACGCCTACTGCTTCAGTGACTCCATCCAGCCACCTCATTCTCTGTCGTCCCCTTCTTCTATTGCCCTCAATCTTTCCCAGCATTAGGCTCTTCTCCAGTGAATCCTTCCTTCTCATTAGGTGGCCAAAGTATTTGAGTTTTAGCTTCAGGATCTGGCCTTCTAAAGAGCAGTCAGGGTTGATCTCCTCTAGGACTGACCTGTTTGATTGCCTTGCAGTCCAAGGGACTCGCAGGAGTCTTCTCCAGCACCATAGTTCAAAGGCCTCAATTCTTTGGCGCTCAGCCTTTCTTATTGTCCAGCTTTCACTGCCTTACATTGCAACTGGGAAGACCATAGCCTTGACTATACGCACTTTTGTTGACAGGGTGATGTCTCTGCTTTTTAGTGTGCTGTCTAGATTTGCCATGGCTTTCCTCCCCAGGAGCAAGCGTCTTTTAATTTCTTGGCTACAGTCCCCATCTGCAGTGATCTTGGAGCCCAGGAAAATAAAATCTGTCACTACCTCCATTTCTTCCCCATCTATTTGCCAGGAATTGAGAGGGCCGGATGCCATGATCTTGGTTTTCTTAATGTTAAGTTTCAACCCAACTTTTGCACTCTCCTTCTTCACTCGCAACAAGAGGCTCTTTAGTTCCTCTTCACTTTCTGCCATTAGAGTGGTATCATCTGCATATCTTAGGTTGTTGATGTTTCTTCCGGCAATCTTAATTCCAACTTTTGATTCATCTAGCCCTGCCTTTCTCATGATGTGCTCTGCATATAAGTTAAATAGGCAAGGCGACAGTATACAGCCTTGCCGGACTCCTTTCCCAATTTTGAACTAATCAGTGGTTACGTGTCCAGTTCTCACTGTTGCTTCTTGGCCTGCATATGGGTTTCTCAAGAGACAAATAAGATGGTCTGGTATGCCCATCTCTTTAAGGACTTGCCACAGTTTGTTTTGATCCACACAATCAAAGGCTTTAGCATAGTCAATGAAGCAGAAGTAGATGTTTTTCTGGAACTCTCTTGCTTTCTCCATGATCCAGCGTATGTTGGCAATTTGATCTCTAGTTCCTCTGCCTCTTCGAAATCCTGCCTGTACCTCTGGTAGTTCTCGATCCACATACTGCTGGAGTCTAGCTTGTAGGATTTTAAGCATAACTTTACTAGCATGAGAAATGAGTGCAAAGGTGCGATAGTTTGAACATTCTTTGGCACTGCCTTTCTTTGGAATTGGAATGTAAACTGATCTTTTCCAATCCTGTGGCCACTGTTGAGTTTTCCAAATTTGGTGGCAAATTGAGTGTAGCACTTTTACTGCATCATCTTTTAAGATTTTGAATAGCTCAGCTGGAATACTGTCACCTCCACTAGCTTTGTTGTTGCTCAGCTTTTCTAAGGCCCACTTCACTTCACATTCTAGGATGTCTGGCTCGAGGTCAGTGACCACCTTGTTGTGATTATCAGGGACGTTAAGCTCATTCTTGTATAGTTCTTCTGTGTAATTTTTCCACCTCTTCTTAATCTCTTCTGCCTCTGATAGGTCCCTGCCATTTTGGTCCTTTATCATGCCCATTTTTGCATGAAACGTTCCTTTCGTCTCTCCAATTTTCTTGAAAAGATCTCTGGTCCTCCCTATTCTATTGTTTTCTTTTATTTCTTTGCATTGTTCATTTAAGAAGGCATTCTTATCTCTTCTAGCTATTCTTTGGAATTCTGCATTTAATTGGGCGTATCTTTCTTTTTCTCCCTTGCCTTTCGCTTCCCTCCTTTCCTCAGCTATTTGCAAAGCTTCCTCAGACAGCCATTTTGCTTTCTTGCATTTCTTTTTCTTTGGGATGGTTTTGGTTGCTGGGTGAATCATATCTGGGAACCAGGAGTTCCCAAGCCGCAAGTAAAAAGCTGGGCCGGCCGACATTTGACAGTTGACAGCTGTCAAATGGCCGCCCGAAGCAACGACGCACGCGCACCGCCCAGCCGGCCGCCATTCCCGTTGACAGCTGTCAAAAGGGCTGCCGGGGGCCAACGCGCACGTGCCAGATTTGACAGTTCCCGGAACTGTCAAATCCGTAAGTCTACAACTCGGTCCTCCAAACTGAGCTAAGCGCTCAGCTGAGAGGAATTCCCTGACAGCCGCCGAGCTGTCAAAGTACTGTTTGTTGATTGGCCGTTCTCCGAACGGCGGGGAAATACCGCTACCTGATTGGCTATGCTGTTTGACAGTTCCCTATATAAGCCCGGATTGTTTTGACAGTCAGCTGCCGGGAGCTGAACTGAATAAACGAGTTAAACCTTGCCTACGGTCTCGCGCCTGTCTTTGTAAAGACAATTCACCTGGCGACGAGGATGGGATCCCGGTACTACAGAGCTGCCTGCTGAGCTAGCCTCCGCGAAGGAGTTCCGATCCCTCTCGCTGACAAGTCACTGCTGAAGCCACATCGAGGGCAAAGGAACCCTTCGGCAGCTTGAACAGTACCGTGGATCCAGACCATGGCAAATTTAGGCCACATCAGAGAGTTTGACGTCCGCCATCCCGAGGGATGGGAATCGCACTGGGGACAAGTTGAAGGCTACCTCGTAGTCAACAAGATAACGGAGGATCGCCACAAGGCTGCAGCCCTCCTGTGTCTCAGAGGGCCTGCCGTCTACGACATCGCCGTAGGGCTCTGCAGCCCAGACCCCATCGCGACCATCCCATACGCCATGCTGACCGACCGCCTCAGCAAGCACTTCATGCCCCGGCAGTCCGAGCTGTACTGGCGCCTCCATTTCGCCTGCTGCCGCCAGCAACCGGGCGAAACGACCACAGCCTTCATCGCTGGGGTACGTCACGCTGCCCGCAGGTGCCAATTTCCCGACCTGGAAGACCGTATCAGAGACCAGGTTATCGTCGGTCTCTCCAACGAGCGGCTCCAGCGGAAATTGGTAGCCAGACCCACGTTGGACCTCTCTCAACTCACATTAGAGATCATGGCCTACGAAGACAGCCACCGTGAAGGCTCCCCGGTGTTCAGAAGCAGCCCGGCCGGGTCAGTCCACTACGCCGGGGAACCGGACGGCGAGCAACCAGAAACCTTCACCGGCGTTGACGACATCATGTCCCGCTTCAGCAAAATGGGCACCGACCCCGGGAAGAACCGCAGGCCATTCAGGCCAGCCGCCTCCGGCCCAAGACCCACCTCCACAGGCCCAAAATCAAAGTGTGCCAGCTGCGGCGGGGCTCACGACAGAGCCACATGTCGTTTCAGAAATGCCAAGTGTCACGGATGCGGGAAGACTGGGCACATTCGCTCCGTGTGTCGCAGTTTGAACCGGGAAACCCTCCACGAGCTTGAGGAGATTCTGGCAGGTAGGACCAGGGTCCCCCTTTTTGCCAGGGAAATCCCCCAGCCCTCAGTTTTGTCCATTCGGGCCCAACAAAAAATTTCGCCCATCCACCATTTACAGCCCAAAATTAAGATCTGGGTTAAAATTCAAGGAGTGCCCTGTGAAATGGAGGTCGACTCAGGCTCCTCTGTTTCAATAATGTCCTGGGACACTCTCAAAAAGATTGGGTTTAAAAACAGACGTCGTATTCCCCTGCAGCCCTCCAAAATACTCCTTGCAGATTTCCAAGGGGCCGCCATCCACTTAAAGGGGCAGGCACAAGTAAAGGTAGAATACAAAAAATTCCATGGGCAATTAACAATCCAAATCACTGAGGCACCCAGGACCACCCTCATCGGGTTAGACTGGTTCGAGGCTCTGGGCATCCACCTGGAGGGCACCAACCGCATACAATCCCGGACATTAGAACAGGTCTGCCAGGCGTTCGCGGACGTTTTCGACGGAACGCTTGGCAAATATACAGGCACCCCTATAGACCTCAAATTAAAACCCGAGGTAGGTCCCATCCGCATCAAGGCAAGAAGGGTCCCCTTTGCGCTGAAACAAAAAATCAAAGCCGAATTAGACCGTTTAGTCAGCCTTGGAGTCCTAGAACCAACAGACGGGGGAACCTGGGAAACCCCCATAGTGACACCAGTTAAACCAAACGGGGATGTGAGAATATGCGCGGACTATAAAGCAACTCTAAACCGCGCATTAAATCCCCACGCATACCCAGTGCCTGCTGTCAGGGACGTGCTGTCAGAAATAGGGTCCAGCTCAATATTCGCCAAACTCGACCTAGCGCATGCCTTCCTTCAGCTACCTGTCACCCGGGAAACAGCTGAAGCACAAACCATTGTCACTCACCGCGGCGCATTCAAAGTAAACCGCCTCCAATTCGGCATCTCAGTGGCCCCTGGTATTTTCCAGGAGGTCATGGAGAAAACCTTAAAAGGAATCCCAGGTATCTGCCCCTATTTCGATGACATACTCATCGCAGGGGAATCGGAAAACAACTTAGCAGATAGACTACAGGAAGTATTATTAAGATTTAGAAAAGCAGGGCTAAAACTAAAACGTGAAAAATGTTCCATAGGCGTCCCGTCAGCAGATTTCTTAGGCTACAAGATTGACTCGCAAGGGATCCACCCCACAAACTCAAAAATCCTTGCTATCAAGGCCGCCCCTACCCCAAAAAATAAAACCAAGCTCCAAGCCTTCCTTGGACTTTTAAATTTTTATCACGCCTTCCTACCAGGGAAGGCAACTATCGCAGAACCCCTCCACAGACTGCTCGATAAAGGGGCAGCCTGGCAGTGGACTACAGCCCACGAAAACAGTTTCAAGTCACTTAAACAAATGCTTTCCAGCAACGCAACTATTTCCCACTACCAGGAAGACAAACCTCTCTGCATAGCCTGCGATGCATCCCCATACGGGATCGGAGCAGTTTTAAGCCATTTAGACAGCAACGGCACCCAAGCCCCAGTGGCATATTATTCCAGAACTCTTTCCAAAACGGAAAGAAACTATGCCCAAATAGATAAAGAAGCCCTGGCAATTGTGGCGGGAATAAAAAAATTTCACGATTACCTTTACGGCCGCCCCTTTGTGATTTACACAGATCACAAACCATTGTTAGGACTATTCACTTGGGACCGTCAGACCCCCCAAATCTTATCTCCCAGGATGTTGCGCTGGACAACATTCCTCACAGCATATTCCTACCAATTAATATATAAGCCAGGACACCAAATGTGCCACGCTGACGGCCTCAGCAGATTGCCCCTACCCCACACAGAACCAGACCCAGCCCCAGCGGGCAACATCTTAGCTATTCAAGAGCTCCCAGAATGCCCACTGACAGCAAAAGATATCGCTACCGCAACTTCATCAGACAAAACACTTAGCAGAGTGTTAGCATGGGTACACACTGGCTGGCAAACCTCTTGCCCAGGCACAGAGTTTCAGCCATATTTCTCCAGGCAAAATGAACTAACATCACACTTAGGATGTTTACTCTGGGGGTGCAGGGTAATCGTGCCCTCCAAACACAGGCCAAAAGTACTGGACACATTACATGAGGGCCACCCCGGCATCGTAAAAACAAAAGCCCTGGCCCGCAGCTACGTCTGGTGGCCAGGAATAGACCAAGACATAGAAAAGTACATCGCTGGCTGCTACCTATGCCAAGAATCCTGCCCACTCCAACCCAGAGCTCCAATTCACAAATGGGAACTCACAAAAAACCCCTGGTCCCGCATCCACATTGATTATGCCGGGCCCTTCCAAGGACAGGTCTTCCTCATAGTTGTAGATAGTTATTCCAAATGGCTGGAGGTTCTCCCGGTTCACAGCACAACGTCTGCCGCAACCATTCAAGCCCTCAGGGGAATCTTCGCAACACACGGTCTCCCCGACGTTATTATTTCAGACAATGGCCCTCAATTTACTTCTCATGACTTTCAGATCTTCACGAGGAGAAATTGTATTAGGCATTCAACATCGGCTCCCTTCCACCCATCGTCCAACGGCCTTGCGGAGGTTATGGTGAGGACCACCAAAGACGCCCTCAAAAGAATCATCACAGGGAACTGGCACCGTCGCTTGTCACAATTTCTCTTAGCCCACCATTCTACGCCCTGCACCTCCACCAGCAAAAGCCCAGCCGAACTACGATGGGGCCGCCGCCTGGTGACACGGCTAGACAGACTCCACCCCGACAGACTGGCAGCCAAAATGACACCAAACACCCAGCCAAAAACATTCTCCAAAGGACAAAATGTTTGGTCCCGAGATTATGGGGGAAGGGATAAGTGGGTTCAGGGGGTTATCCTGGACCAAACAGGACCATTATCATACACAGTGGACACTGGGACAGGACTTATGCAACGCAGACACACGGATCAGCTCCGACCCAGGTCACTACCCAACCCCCCTCTGCAACCGACCCTGGGTGAGCCTACGCCAGCCGACACCCCCGGACCTGATGAATTCCTCCCCCAGGACCCACAACCACCTGCCGAGCCCCACCTAGAAACAACTCCTCCAGCCACGCAACCCGAAGGGAGCACCCTCTGTCCCCGACGGTCCAGCCGAGCCAGAAGACCCCCCGCATACCTCGCGGACTTTGAATGGAAGGGAAACCCACCATCTGTTAAAAAACCTGTTAACCATACTGTTTTAAAACATTCAATTGTTGTTATGCATAACATACCTGTTCAGGGGGGGGAAAGGGGGTGAATCATATCTGGGAACCAGGAGTTCCCAAGCCGCAAGTAAAAAGCCGGGCCGGCCGACATTTGACAGTTGACAGCTGTCAAATGGCCACCCGAAGCAACGACGCACGCGCACCGCCCAGCTGGCCGCCATTCCCGTTGACAGCTGTCAAAAGGGCTGCCGGGGGCCAACACGCACGCGCCAGATTTGACAGTTCCCGGAACTGTCAAATCCGTAAGTCTACAACTCGGTCCTCCGAACTGAGCTAAGCGCTCAGCTGAGAGGAATTCCCTGACAGCCGCCGAGCTGTCAAAGTACTGTTTGTTGATTGGCCGTTCTCCGAACGGCGGGGAAATACCGCTACCTGATTGGCTATGCTGTTTGACAGTTCCCTATATAAGCCCGGATTGTTTTCTCTGCAGCGCTAATCTTTTTAGATGCTGAAAAGGCTTTTGATCAATTTAATTGGCAATTTTTGTTGAAAATTTTAGACAAAATGGATTTTGGGGAAAAATTTCTACAACCGATTAGGGCATTATATCAAAAACAAACTGCCCGAATTATAGTTAACAATAGCCTGACAACAGCATGTAATATTGAGAAGGGCACAAGGCAAGGGTGTCCGCTATCGCCCTTGTTATTTGTGTTAACATTAGAGATATTATTGGTTAAGATTCGGAATTCGGAAAAAATTAAGGGGATACAAGTCGGAGATCAGGACTATAGATTGAGAGCATTTGCAGATGATCTGGTTGTTACAGTGACCCAGCCAGAGAACTCTGTTGTGGACCTGATGGAGATAATAACACAATAAGGGAAGGTTTCTGGATTTAAAGTAAACATACAGAAAACTAAAATTTTGGCTAGAAATATGACAGTTTCACAGAAGGCTCTCTTAGAAGGATTAACTGGATTTGAGATTGTTAAAAGGGTTAAATATTTGGGGGTGACTTTGTCGCCCTCTAATACAAAGCTATATAAAAATAATTATGAAAAACTATGGGGGAAAATTCAAAAAGAATTGGAGAGTTGGGAAAAATTGCAATTGTCTTTGTTGGGACGGATTGCAGCAGTGAAAATGAATGTCCTGCCCAAATTTTTATTCTTATTTCAAATGATACCGATTCTTAAGAAAGATTCTAATTTGGAGGAATGGCAGCGTGGTATCAATAAATTTGTCTGGGCAGGGAAAAAGCCACGAGTTAAACTTAAGATTATGCAGGATACTCGTGAGAGAGGTGGCCTTAAATTGCCTAATCTTAAATTATATTATGAAGCTGCTGCATTAGTAGGAATAAGCGATTGGATTAATTTGACGCAACCGAGGTTATTAAATCTTGAGGGCCATGATTTGTTGTTTGGCTGGCATGCATATTTGTTGTATGATAAGAAGGTAGATTCTGTGTTTAGGATGCATATTTTAAGACAGGCACTGCTGAGAGTTTGGAAGAAGTACAGATACAAGTTAAGCAGCAAGATACCATTGTGGGCAATTCCAAAACACGCAATAGAAAATATACATGCTGGTTTCAAACACGATGAGACTACTTACAAGGAAATTTTAAGTTTGGAAAGGAATGTTTGGTGCCTGAAATCATATAATTTCTTGCGAGAAGAGAAGGTTGTTCAAACTTGGTTTCAATATATTCAGTTACGGGCCAGGTGGAAAGAAGACCAGAAAAATGGATTTGTAATGACTGATGAAAATTTGATAAAGCAAATTAGAAATCAGGGACCAGCACATATTAAACGGATATATCTTGCATTGATAGAGATCGATTCAGAAACAGAGCTGGTTAAGGATTGCATGATAAAATGGGCCCAAAACATTCAGGAAGTTATTACAATGGACACCTGGGAAAAGATTTGGGTGAGGAATGTAAAATTTACACAAGCTCAAAATTTAAGAGAGAATTTTTACAAAATGTTTTATAGATGGCATTTAGATCCTAAAAAGCTTGCAAGTATGTATCCGAATTATCAGCCTAAATGTTGGAGGTGCGGTGATGAAGATGCAACATATTTTCACATATGGTGGACTTGTAAAAAGGTTAAGGCTTTTTGGATAAAAGTCTGGTGGAATATGCAGAAGGTTTTTAAACGGAGGATAAAGTTTTGCCCACAATTTTTTTTGTTGGGAATAATTGTTGACGCTACAGTTGTGGACTCTAAGTTGATGTTGAACTTAGTTACGGCAGCAAGACTTTTGATAGGTCAATATTGGAAGAAAGAGGAACTGCCGACTATACAAGAGTGGATTTTAAAGGTTTCCGACCTGGCAGAGATGGCGAAGATTTCGGCCTATTTGAAAGATCATTCGCAAGAACATTATATTATGGAATGGAGAAAATGGATTGAGTTTATCCAGAACAAGTATAGGGTTAAGAAGTTTTATGTAGCATTCGAATAAGTCTTCCTTCGCTTTGTTTTTTCTTTTTTCTATTTTAGTTTCTTATATATATTTAATATTGCTAAGGCTTGTTTTATCCTATACAAGCTAGAGAGTAATGGATTTTAGAACTTGTAATTGCTAGTATATGGTTGTTTATGATTGCTTTTTTATATATATATACCTTGTATTTAGCTCTGGGAAGTCGGGGGGGGGAGGGGGGGAGGGGGGGAGGGAGGGGGGCGAGGAGGGAGGGGGGGAGGGGGGGAGGTAGGGGGGAGGTAGGGGGGGAGGAGGGTGGGGGAAGGGGGGGTTCTTTAAAGGAAAACTGTATTGTAAAACTTTTCAATTAAAAAAAAAAAGCCCGGATTGTTTTGACAGTCAGCTGCCGGGAGCTGAACCGAATAAACGAGTTAAACCTTGCCTACGGTCTCGCGCCTGTCTTTGTAAAGACAATTCACTACCTGTTGTACAATGTTGCAAACCTCTGTCCATAGTTCTTCAGGCACTCTGTCTATCAGGTCTAATTCCTTAAATCTATTTGTCACCTCTACTGTATATTCAACAGGCATATGATTTAATTCATACCTGACTGGCCTAGCGCTTTTCCCTACTTTCTTTAATTTAAGCCTAAACTTTGCAAGGAGAAGCTCATGGTCTGAGCCACAGTCAGCTCCTGGTCTTGTTTTTACTGACTGTATAGAGCTTCTCCATCTTTGGCTGCAGAGCATATAGTCAATCTGATTTCTGTGTCGACCGTCTGGTGATGTCCATGTGTAAAGCCGTCTCTTGGGTTGTTGGAAAAGTGTGTTTGCTATGACCATCGTATTCTCTTGACAAAATTCTATCAGCCTGTGCCCTGCTTCATTTTGTACTCCAAGGCCAAACTTGCCTGTTATTCCAGTTATCTTTTGGGTTCCTACTTTAGCATTCCAATCCCCCATGATGATAAGGACATCATTTTTTGGTGTTAGTTCTATAAGGTGCTGTAGAGCTTCATAGAACCGGTCAATTTCATCCTCTTCAGCACCAGTGGTTGGGGCATAGACTTGGACTACTGTGATATTGAATGGTTTGCCTTGGATTCGAACTGAGATCATTCTGTCATTTTGAGGATTGTATCCCAGTCTTGCTTTTCCTACTCTTTTATTGACTATGAAGGCTACTCCATTTCTTCTGAGGGATTCTTGCCCGCAGTAGTATACCTGATGGTCATCTGAATTAAATTCACCCATTCCTGTCCATTTTAGTTCGCTGATACCTAAGATGTCGATGTTCAGTCTTGTCATCTCTTGTTTGACCACGTCCAGCTTGCCTTGATTCATGGATCTTACATTCCAGGTTCCTATGGAGAAAAAATCTTTATAGCATTGGACTTTCCTTTCACCACCAGACATATTCACAGCTGAGCGTCCTTTCGGCTTTGGCCCAGTCACTTCATTCTTTCTGGCATTACTAGTACTAGCCCTCTGCTCTTCCCCAGTAGCATATTGGACGCCTTCCGACCTGAGGGGCTCATCTTCCAGCGTCATATCGTTTTGCCTTTTGGTACTGTCCATAGGGTTTTCATGGCACAGATACTGGAGTGGGTTGCCATTTCCTTCTCCAGTGGATCACGTTTTGTCAGAACTCTCTGCTATGACCTATCCGTCTTGGGTGGCCCTGCATGGCATAGCTCATAGCTTCATTGAATTACGCAAGCCCCTTCCCCACGACAAGGCAGTAATCCATGAAGGGGTTATCACTCTTAGATTATTTTTAATTTGTCTCTTTGGTAAAAAGCTGTTTTGATCTGGATGTATAAATTTGACTAAGTATTTTTTTAATCTCTCCGCCATTATTGAAGTAAAAATTTTATAATCCACATTGAGCAATGAAATCGGTCTATAGTTCTCAATCTGGGTCAAATCAGAATCTTCTTTTGGTATTAAAGTAATGTTTGCTTCAATCCACGTAGTTGGAAGTCTAGCTTCTAATAAAAGTCCATTGCAAATGTCTTTCAACGGTTCGCTTAGTATCTCTTGTAAATTCTTATATAGCTCTGCCGGAATCCCATCTGGACCTGGTGTTTTTCCATTTTTTTGTCTTTTTATGGCCTCTGATATTTTCATCATTGTAACTCCTTCATCTAACATAATTTTGAATGCCTCTGAAATCTTTGGAAGATTATTTTCTTCCAGATATTTTACAGTTTTCTCTCTTGAAGTTTCCTCCTTGTCATACAGTTCCTTATAGTATTCTTTGACCATCTTTTTTATTTCTTCATTTCTATATTGTAAATAACCTTTCCCATCTGGTAAGTTATGTATCTTTTTTATTTTCTTTCTGTTTTTTAAGTTTATAAGCTAACCATCTTCCCGGCTTATTGGCATTTTTGAAAAAATTCTGTTTCACTCTTTTTATCTGTTCTGCCACTTTTTCTGAGTCCAACAGATTTAATTTATGTTTTATTATGTCCATTTCTCTTTTCAAAGTCTTTTTTGTGAATTTTTTTGCAGTTCTAATTCTAACTTTGAAAATTCTTTTTTAAAATACATATTGCTGTTTTCTTTGTTTATTTTTCCTTGCCATATATGTTATAGCTATGCCTCTAAAGTAAGCTTTAGCTGTATCCCATACATTTTGTACTGTTGTATCTTCTTTTTTATTTTCTTTGAAGAAAAAATCCTTCCTTTTTCGCTAACTCTATAAATTCTTTTCTTTTAATATGAAATGATTTAAAGTCCATCTTGGCCTTTTTTGTATTTCTTTCCAGGTCATTTTCAAAGGATTATGATCTGCCCATGTGCCTATTTCTATTTCAATGTCCTGTACATTCATTCTCACGTCAGCCATCATCCAAATCATATCAATCCTTGACCAAGATTTTTGACTATTTGAATATAAAGTATATTGCAATTTTTGTGAGTTAACTTCCCTCCAGATGTCTTGGATTCCAATTTCGTCTGCCATATCAAAAATGTCTTAGGTAACCTTCTTCCAGTTTTTCCTGTTTTGTTACTTTTATAATCAATTTTTCCATCTATTATTGCATTGAAATCTCCTAGTAAGCAGATATTTTGGTACTCCATTTCTATTATTTTTCTATATAGGTTTTTGTAAAAATTTTCTTGATTGTTGTTTGGTGCATAAATTACCACTAAAAATATTTGCATTTGATGCAGATATATTTCTACCATTAAAATTCTTTCTTCTTTATCTGAATATATCATTTTGGAATCTATTGTCTGTTTAATATATACAGCAACCCCTCTTTTTTTCTGCTGCGCTGATGCATAATAAAGTTTCCCAATTTTTGGATATTCCAATAATTTATGATATTGTTCTTTTATATGTGTTTCTTGCAGACAAATTATATCTAAATTCAATTTCTATAACTTCCTAAAAATCTTGTTTCTTTTAACTGGGGAATTTAGTCCATTTATGTTTACTGAAAAGATTCCATTTTCTTTCTCCATTTCCATTTATTTATATTTAGGTCTAGTAGATCTAGTAGTCCTCTGTTCTCTGGTAGGTCCTTCATCTTTGCCCTTTTGATCGTCTTTCTCTTTCTGTTCTCCTGTTTGTGTGGTTGCTCCTTGAGTCCTCTCTTCTGTTTGCTTCTGCTCCTTACTCTGCCCTTGTCTTTGTTTCACTCCTTCATCTAAAATTGCTCTATTCCTTACTTCAAAATCTTCCACCTTCCAGATTAAGTCCAATCGATATCTTGTATTATTCCAGTTTATTAAAATGCCTTCCGGCATCAGCCATCTAAAGTTTATACCACTGGCAATCAGCTTCATAGTCAGGAAGGGATAAATGTCTTTGAGTATCTCTTACTCTCTTAGGTATCTGCTTTAAAACCACAATTTCTTTATTTTTGTATTGTATTGGCTCGTCTAACTTTCCATAGTACTTCATCTCTTTTTGTCTTCTTTATAAACCGTACATGTACTTCTCTTGGAAGTTTATTTCTTCTTGCGTAGCTTGAGTTCATGCAAAATATTTCATCGACCTCTAGTTCAATTTCTCCTCTGTCTGCCTTTAAAGCCTCCTCCAGGATGTCAATAATCACCTCTGCTTTCTAACCTTTCTAAATTTACTCAGGCTCAAAACTTAAGAAAATTTTTATAAAATGTTTTATAGATGGCATCTGGATCCCAAGAAGTTGTCCAACATGTATCCTAATTTACAGTCTAAATGTTGGAGATGTGGTAGTTTAGAAGCTACCTATTTTCACATGTGGTGGACTTGTAGAAATATAAAAGCTTTTTGGATCAAAATTTGGTGGAGCATTCAAAAGATTTTTAACAGAAAGATAAAGTTTTCTCCGCAATTGTTTTCATTGGGTATTGTTGTAGATTGTGATGTTAAAGAAACTAACTTGATGTTGAACATGATAACAGCAGCACGGTTACTGGTGGGACAATATTGGAAGAAGGATAGTTTGCCCACTATAGAAGAATGGGTGTTTAAAGTTTCGAATCTTGCAGAAATGTCTAAGATTTCTGCTTATTTGAAAGATCATTCACAGGAAAGATATATTTCAGTTTGGAGGAGATGGATAAATTATATTCAGAACAAATATGGGACTAAAAAGTTCCATTTAGCTTATGAGTAGATTTTAGTGGGATATTGTTATTGGAACTTTGTTTGTAGTTACGTTAAAGGGGAGTTAAAGCACATTATGAATTTGGTTAGGACGCTGAGCTTGTTGATCAGAAGGTCGGCAGTTTGGCGGGTCGAATCCCGAGTGCCGCGTAGCAGAGTGAGCGCCTGTTACTCGTCCCAGCTTCTGCCAACCAAGCAGTTCGAAAGCACGTAAAACTGCAAGTAGAAAAATAGGGACCACTACGGTGGGAAGGTAACAGCGTTCCGTGCGCCTTTGGCGTCTAGTCATGCCGGCCACATGACCACGGAGATGTCCTCGGACAAGCGCTGGCTCTTCGGCTTTGAAACAGAGATGAGCACCGGCCCCTAGAGGCGGAAACGACTAGCACGCATGTGCGGGGGAACCTTTACCTTTTTTACCTTTTTATATTATGCATAATTTTTATTTAGAATATGATTATTATAACTATAATCCTGTATTTAGCTCTGGGAAGTGGGGGGGAAGTGGGTGGGTTTGGGGTGGGAGGGATTTGGGGATATATTGTAAAATTTTGTTTTTGTAAAACTCTTTAATAAAAAAAAATAATAATCACCTCTGCTATGTTTTCTTCTCTATCCTCAGGAATATTTTAAAATCTTAAATAATGTTCCACTTTTTCCATCTCTAAAATCTTAATTGCGTTCTCTAATTTTTCATTTTCTTGTTATAATATTTCTATCTTTTTATTGTTCTCATTGTTTTTTCTTCAATTTTGTTTATTTTCTGTTGATTTTTAATTATCATTTGATTTTGAGCTTCAAATTTTTCCTTTATATCCAAGATTTCTTCACTTACTTTCTCAAGTTTACTTTGTGTTTCTTTATGATTTTCCTGCATTTCCAGATGATTCCTCTTCCATGCCTCTTGATTACGTTGCATCATTTCTTGAAGCCATTTTAATGACATCTGTGTTTTGCTTTGAGCAGTGCTTATTTTTTTCACATTGCAAAATTGTTTTTGGACTAGATCAGGGGTTGGCAACCTGAAATAGCGAAAGAGCCACTCGGAACCAGTTCCGTCACACCAAAAAACCCCTGGGAGCCACAAAAAATGTGTGCACATGCGCACGCGCATGCATGCGCAGAACATGGGGTTTGACTGAAGTGGAGCCTAAGGTGAGACATGCACCCACCCTGCCCCCTCCGCTCTCATTCACTCATGTTTTGTTTGCAAAAGCTTCTCTCTTGCTCTCTCATTCACTCACATTTTATTCTAAAAAGCCTCTTTCACACTCTCATTCACTCACACTTTGCTCAAAAATACTTCTCTCTCACTCTCATTCACTCAAAAGGCCAGCCGCGGCACCTCCATTGAGTTTCAGGGGGATGCTTGGCAATGAAGGGGACGATTGAAACCGCTCCTGGTAGTGCTGCTACTGCTAACTTTTCCACTTGCTGCTTGGTTCCGATGAAACCGGAGAACCCCCAGATGCCACTGCTGGGGGTGGAGGAGGCTGCCTGGGTTCAGCCGTAGTGGAAGCCAACAACAGTAGCAGTGGAGGTGGTGGCAAGAGAGATGCTGGAGGTCCGCCACATCTCCATCAGCCTCCAACTGCCCCGCAGAAACAAATTCTGTGCCAGCCCCCATGGCAGCAGTGGGCCTCAAGAGCCAGGCAATTGGTTTGGTGGCAGCTGCTGTTGGGGCAGCCTAATGTGCTCGCCGAGAGACGGTGGAGGTGCTCCAGGCCCGGTGTGGTAGCCGCTGTGCTCGCTGTCTTTGGCGGCTGTGGCAGCACCACCGCCCTGCCTGGTGGAAGCAACAGGAAAGCGGCAGTGCCAGCAGCTGCTGTTGCAGCAGCCTAGTGTGCTCGCCGAGAGATGCTGGAGGTGCTTCGGCCATAGCAGAAGCAGACAACAGTAGCGGTGGAGGTGGCGGCGAGAGAGACATTGGAGGTCCGTCAGCCTCCCCCTCCCCTGCAGAAACAAATTCCCCCACAGAAACAAATTCTGTCAGCTTCTGCCTCCCCCGCAGAAACAAATTCCCCCACAGAAACAAATTCCGTGCCAGCCCCCATGGCAGCAGCAGGCCTCAAGGGCCAGGCAATTGCTCCAGTGGTGGCAGCTGTTGGGGTGGCCTAGTGCACTCACCAAGAGATGCTGGAGGTGCTCCAGGCCCTGTGTGGTAGCCGCTGCATTCGCCGTCTTTGGCCACTGTGGCTGCAGGAGCAGTGGTGTGTCCAGGCAGGACCACCTGGTACTTGGAGGGGCAGGAGCTGCCAGCGCATCGCCCATGCCCGCTTGCTGAGTACTGCCTGCAGAGCACTAGGCTTCCCCAACAGCCACTACCACCTTCCTGTTGCTTTTGTCTGGCAGGCAGGCAGTGCTGCTCCTGCCACCACAGCCACAAAGATGGCATCTTTCTGGGTTTTCTGAGTTTTTTTTTAATCCCATTTATATCCCGCCCTTCTCCGAAGACTCAGGGTGGCTTACAATCTAAGAAGCACAAATCAATGTGCTTAGCCATTTCTGGGTTTTCTAAGGTGAAGAAGGAGGAAATGAAGTGCGGATTGCTCACCATTGCATTTCAGATGTGGACACCATGGGGCTTAAGCGGCGGAGAGAAAGGGCAAGTCAAGGAGGACTCTGCTTTCATTGTTTAAGTTTGCCTGCTTGGCTTCTCTCCAGCCCTCCAGTCTCGTGGCTATTTCCTCCTGCAAGCCTTGAGCTCGCCAGCCCTCTCTTTTTCCTGCAATTCCCTCATCATCATAAAAAATAATGAAAAGGATGCATGATTTTCCACCTGCTGTGCCTTCCTGGGGCTGCTCTCCAACATTGTTTTGCCCAGTGGGGTGGGGAGGGAGTCAGGCAAGGTGGCAGCAGTGTGGTTGGAGGAGGAGAGCCCGAGGAAGGCGCAGCAGGTGGTAAAAGGGATGCTGCCACCTTGCCCAACTCTCTCCCCACCCCACTCTTTTGCAGCAGGGCTGTCTGGCCCTTTTTCCACCTGCTGCACGTTCCTTGGGCTCCCCTCCTCTGAAAACACTGCTGCCGTCTTGCCCAACTCCCTCTCCAACCCCACTCTTTTGCAGCAGGACTGTCCGACCCTTTTTTCCACCTGCTGTGCCTTCCTTGTACTCCCCTTCTCCAAACAAGCTGCTGCTGCCTTGCCCGACTCCCTCCCCACCCCACTGGGTGAAATAGTGGAGGAGGGCAGCCCCAGGAAGGTGTAGCAGGTAGAAAATCATGCATGCCTTTTATTATTTTTTATGATGATGAGGGAATTGCAGGAAAAAGAGAGGGCCGGCGAGCTCGAGTCTTGCATGAGGGAAGAGACGCAAGATTGGAGGGCTGGAGAGAAGCCTAGCAGGCAAACTTAAACAATGAAAGCAGAGTCCGCCTTGACTCGGCCGTTCTCTCTGCCACTTAAACCCCGCGGTGTCCGCATCTGAAACATGATGGTGAGCAGCCTGCACTTCATTTCCTCCTTTTTTGCCTCAGAAAACCCAGAAACAGAGAGAGAGGGAGAAGGGAAATGCAAGTGCCTCTCTCTGTCTCTGTCTCTCTCTCTGAGCGTGATCGCAAGCATGCTGCCTGCCCAAGATCTCAGCCCCCCTTCCGTGACACCATCCCCAGAATTTCCCTTCCTGGCCAGGCTGGGGGCTACCCCAAAAGACCGAAGTAGCGGCATCAGGATCTGCAAGCGGGGTGCCAGCAGGAGAGAAGTCAGGTGGATGTTGCAGTTTGGAAAGAGAATTTGCTGTTTTCCTCCTGGGAAGGCAGAAGGGGGGGGAACAGGTAAAAGAGGGGAGTTTTCCCAGCCAACCCCCCTTCCTGATTTTATGCCACATTCAAAAAAACAACAAGAAACAAACCCCAAGCCTGGCACCGTGCAGGGTTTGCACCTTGACACTCTCATAGTCCCCTCGCTTACCCCCTTGCAATTGCACCAAAGCTTCGCAACGGCACTCAGAGTAGTTGGGAAGGGGGAACATTCCTGGGTTCAGGGAGGGAGGGGGAGGAGAGCTTAATAGGGGCGTGGGGGTGCTCAGCCACCATGGGGCTGCCCTCCTCCACAGTTTCACCCAGTGGGATGGGGAGGGAGTCGGGTGAGACGGCAGCAGCGGTTTTGGAGGAGGGGAGACCGAGGAAGGCGCAGCAGGTGGAAAAAGGGCTGGACGGCCCTGCTGCGAAAGAGTGGGGTGGGGAGGGAGTTGGGCAAAATGGCAGCAGTGTGTCAGCCCCGTCCGCTGAGGCAAAAGAAAGAATGCGTCCAGAACGAGAGCTGGTTCTCCTGAGCAACGTTTATTCCGCTTCATAAACATTCACCTGAAGACAAATGAAGTCAGCGTTGATTGCACAGCACAACCAACGCTGCTAAATAGCCGGCGAGGCCGACACCCATCACCATGCCCTTAACAGCCTAATTAACCCTCGCCCTACTTAAACACCACCCCCCTTGGCCTCCGCCCTTTGGACCCCGCTCTCCAGGTACGTATCCTCCCTGTCCTCATCCCACCACCACTGCAGCCGGCAAGCCACCCCCCAGCCCAGACAAGCCACCTTACATCCCCAGGCCCCCATACCCCCGTCACCCCCCACAGGTCCCCAAACCACCGCGAACTGCACAGCTCGGGACGTCCTCTGTCATTGCTTGTCTTGCAGCTCCTTGGCAGGCAAAGAGGCAGGCAATGCCTCAGAGTGGACAGTCGGCGGGGGAGGGTATCCAGGGGACTGCTGTGCTGGTGCGCTGTTCCCCGGCCCGCTGGAAACCGACCGGGCCGAAGGCTGATTGGGAGTCATGGTTGCCGTGCACCTCCCCTGGCTGCTGACAAGCCGCAGGCATCCCTGGCCCCTCCCTGGCCTGCTGGAAGGCCCCCGTGGCTGCTGGGACATCCCGGTGCTCTTCTGCGGGCTGCTGTGAAGGTGCGGAACTGTGGCGGCCGGTTGTGGGCATCCCCGGCCCCTCCCCAGCCTGCTGGAAGGCCCTGGTGGCTGCTGGGCCATCCTGGCGACTGCGCTCTTCCCCCGGCCACTGGAAAGCCGTGGCATTGTGAGAGCTGGATGCAGACGGTGGCAGCTGGCTACGAGGGCCGGTGAGTTGGTCTGCGGTCTCGCCGGGTGTCGGGCATGCCGGGCCCGACATGCCGCCCCCCCTACCAAGGGTCCTCCTGCAGGTGTAGAAGACAAAGGTGTAGAAGACAAAGGCAAACAGTCACACACCACACACACACCGTCACCCCTCCGCCCTCCTGGTCTGTTGGGGTGGGCACGGTGGAACGCCCCGACTAGGCGTGGGGCGTGGACGTCCTTTCCTGGCACCCATGATGCCTCCTCCACCGGGTACCCCTTCCACCGGAGAAGATATTGTATGGCACCCTTCCGCACCCTGGAATCCAGGACTTCCTGAACCTCATAATGGTCGGCACGAACGGGCCCGGGATCCCCCACCCCTGCTGCTGCTGTAGCCACTGGAGCGGGCTTTAACAGGCTACTATGAAACACTGGGTGGATCTTACCCAGGAACTTCGGCAAACGCAGTCGTACCGTCACCGGGTTAACCACCTGCACCACCTGGAACGGCCCAAGGAACTTGGGTCCTAGCTTCCGGCACGGGACCTGAAGCCATAAGTACTTGGTCGACAAGTATACCAAGTCTCCCACCCTTGGAGAAACGAAGGGTCTTCGCTTTTTGTCTGCCTGTGCTTTGGCTGCAGCGGCAGACCGTTCCAAGGCTTTTTTCGCTGCCCTCCAAGCGTCTTCAATCTGTCTCATCCAGTCCTGTGGCAGGCATGGGGCCCCCTCCTCCTGGACACATTCAGTGATGGGAACAAAGTCGTGGCCAGTGACTATTCAGTACGGAGAGAAGCCGGTACTGCTGTGGATGGCATTGTTGTATGCCACTTCGGCGAGTGCTATCAGGTCCACCCAATCGGTCTGTTGATAGGAGACGTAGCTCCTTAGGTACGGCTCCACGGCGGCGTTGGCACATTCTGCGGCCCCGTTGGTGCTAGGGTGATAAGCTGTACTCAGCCCCTGAGATGAGCCAATGTATCGCAGAAACTCCCTCCAGAACCGCGCCGTGAACTGCACCCCCCTGTCTGAGATCACACGGCGTGGCACCCCGTGCAACTGGTAAACCTGTGTGACGAACATCCACGCCAGCCGTCGGGCCGATGGCAACCCCTTGCAAAGGGATGAAGTGTGCTTGCTTGGAGAACAAATCGACTACTGTCCAAATGACGGTGTGCCCCTTGCTCTCCGGCAGATCTACGACAAAGTCCATGGCTATGTCTTGCCATGGCCGGGTGGGGTCAGCCACTTGCTGCAGTAAACCCAAAGGCTTCCCAACTTGGGGTTTTGTGGGAGCACAAACGTGGCAGTACCGCACATAATCCTCAATGTCGTTCTTCATACGTGGCCACCAGAATTGTCGGCGTGCTAGGTGTAGGGTCTTCATGAACCCAAAGTGCCCCGCCCGCCTGGCGTCATGACAGCGGAAAAGGACTTATGCTTGCATAGAGTCAGGTACGTACAACCGTGTCCCGTGCCACGCCAAGCGTTCCTGCATGGTCAAAAGTCTGTAGCCAAGCATCCTCCTGCAGGGCCCTTTGGAGTGCCTGGCACAAACCCTCCTCTGCCACCCGTCCAGCGCCTTCTGTCCCATCCCCCCCTCTGTCCTTGCCGGTATGAGCACTTGCACCACCTCCTCCCTCTTGCTGTCAAATTGCGGCATGCGGGACAAAGCATCCGCTAGGAAGTTCCGTCCCCCAGGCACGTATTTCAGAGCAAACCGGAAGCGACGGAAATACAACGCCCATCGGATGTGTTTGGGCGACAACCGTCGAGGGGTCTGCAGGGCCTCCAAGTTCTTACAGTCTGTCCACACCTCGAATGGTTGAGAAGCCCCTTCCAAGTGGTGCCGCCAAGTCTCCAGGGCCCAACGTACCACAAATGTCTCCTTCTCCCACACCGTCCAGGCTCGTTCGGTGGGGGTCAGCTTTTTGGAGGCATATGTGCATGGCTGCAGCACCCCAGAACAGTTCCGTTGGAGAAGGATGGCCCCATGAGCAACATCGCTCGCGTCCGCCTGCACCACGTAGGGCAAGTCAGGGTTTGGGTGCAGCAGAATGGGTTCCTTGGCAAAGAGGGACTTTAGTTCTTCAAAGGCCCGCTGACACGCTGTGGACCACTCCAGCCTGAGCCCTGGCTGTGGTTGTACCTTCAATGGACGTGTCCGAAGGAGGTCCGTTAAAGGCAGGGCGATGGCTGCGAAACATGGGACGAACTGCCTGTAGAAGTTTGCAAAGCCTAGAAAACTCTGCAACTGTCGTCGGGTCCGTGGGGCCTGCCATTGTTGGATGGCGTCCACCTTCCTGGGATCCAACTCCACTCCAGCTGCCGATATGCGGTACCCAACATAATCCAGTTGGGCTCTGTGGAATTCGCACTTGGACAACTTAACGTAAAGCTGCGCCTCCCGTAGCTTCGTCAACACCTGCCGCACAAGAACGACATGCTCCTCCAAGGTGTCCGAGTAGACGAGGACGTCATCCAAATACACCAGGACTCCACGGTACAAGAATTTAGCAGCGTTGATTGTGCTGTGCAATCAACGCTGACTTACTGTCAGCCCCGTCCGCCGAGACAAAAGAAAGAATGAGTCCGGAACGAGAGCTGGTTCTCCTGAGCAATGTTTATTCCGCTTCATAAACATTCACCCGAAGACAAGTGAAGTCAGCGTTGATTGCACAGCACAACCAATGCTGCTAAATAGGTGGCCAACACCCATCACCACGCCCTTAACAGCCTAATCAACCCTCGCCCTACTTAAACACCATCACCCTTGGCCTCCGCCCTTTGAACCCCGCTCTCCAGGTACGTATCCTCCCTGTCCCCATCCCACCACCACTGCAGCCGGCAAGCCGCCCCCCAGCCCAGACAAGCCCCCTTACATCCCCGGGTCCCCATACCCCCGTCACCCCCCACAGGTCCCCAAACCACCGCGAACCGCACAGCTTGGGCCGTCATCTGTCATTGCTTGTCTTGCAGCTCCTTGGCAGGCAAAGAGGCAGGCAACGCCTCGGAGCGGACAGTCAGCGGGGGATGGTATCCAGGGGACTTCTGCGCTGGTGCGCTGTTCCCCGGCCCGCCGGAAACCAACCGGGCCGAAGGCTGCTTGGGAGTCCTGGTTGCCGCGCACCTCCTCTGGCTGCTGACAGGCCGCGGGCATCCCAGGCCTGTCCCCAGCCTGCCGGAAGGCCCCGGTGGCTGCTGGGACATCCCAGCGCTCTTCCACGGGCCGCTGTGAAGGTGCGGAACTGTGGCGGCCGGTTGCGGGCGTTCCTGGCCTCTTCCCGGCCTGCTGGAAGGCCCCGGTGGCTGCTGGGCCATCCCAGCAGCCGCGCTCTTCCCCGGGCCGCTGGAAAGCCGTGGCATTGTGAGGGCTGGATGCAAACGGCAGCAGATGGCTATGAGGGCCGGTGAGTTGGTCTGTGGCCTCGCCGGGTGTCGGGCGTGCCGGGCCCGACACAGTGTTTTTGGAGGAGGGGAGCCCGAGCAAGGTGCAGCAAGTAGAAAAAGGGCCCATTCACCTTTCCAGCAGTCCTCCAGTCTCTTCCTCCACTGCCGCCATGTGCAGTCCAAAGAAGAAAAGAGGTTTGTGGGTAGTCCCACAAACCAAAGAAGTTCAACCAATCAATTCAAACTTTGTGAGGTTTTTTTTGTGAGAAGTTTGAATTGATTGGTTGAATTTTTTTAGTCCCACTTTTTTGGGGGGGGACTGCACATGGCGGAGGAGGACTGGGAGCTGCAGGAGACGGCTGAAAGAGCCTCATGTGGCTCCGGAGCAGCGGGTTGCCGACCCATGGACTAGATTGTCCTACTGAGGGTGTAGAAGAGGTTTTTTTTCATAAGTCTAGTAATATTCGATGAACTCATTTTACAGCTTACAGTCTAAAGCCAAAACAACATCTGTTTAGATTTAGCCAAATTCAATAAAAGTAACTTTGAAGAGTCTTTTCCTTCACAATCTCACAACAAGGCACTTTTGTTCTTTGCAGCTGTCTTCTCCAAGGTCACTTTTGTAAAAACAATTTTTCCAGTTCTCACTATACTGTATATCAGAAGTGTAATTCTTCTTTCTCCACTAGATGTCCTCCTTGACTTATTTATTGATGTCCGATATTTTTAACAAAGAGTATTTCCCCTTCTTTGTAATTGCTTGCCGCTTTTAACTTTAATCCTTCTGGGGGTCTTTACTTTTCAGCTTTTTCCTATCAGGGGCACAACATTTATAGTCCTCATGGAGAAGGAAAGAAAAATTCTGGCTCACCTAGCTTCAGCACACAGTTGAGAATCAGCTGTTTTGCAATGCTTCTCTTCCTGTTGGAGATGACTAGGGCTGCTGTGGCTCTCCCAGCAGCCTTTTTCTTCGCTTTTTCAGAGGGTTCTGCAGTCCGCTCCAATTGGGTGCCCCCTGATCTTAGCTTCTGAAGTATCCCTGCTTCTTCGTTGCCCCTCCAAGACAACTTTACGAGCCTTTAAGGGTCGCTAGATGAAGAAAAACCAAACTGGAAAGCCAAGCACCAGCTTTTCCCAGTTGTCCCGACGGCTGCCAAACAGCAAGTCCCCTTTGTTTGGTAAACATCTTCAGGCCCTCCTCCTCCTCCTCCTCCTCCTCCTCCTCCTCCTCCTCCTCCTCCTCCATTTCTTGGACAACTCAAAGCAGTTTACAAGAGAGCTTTCCTTAATGTCATTCCCACTACAACAATCTGGGAGAGACTGAGTGGCCCAAGTCATCCAGTGAACTCCATTGTTGGACAGGAACTGAAGTCTGACATGTAATTATGATACTGAATAAAAAATAACAGAGTTTGAAGGGACTAGAAGAGGTCTTTTAGTCCAACCCCCTGCTCAAACAGAATGTGATGACCCAGGGCCCCACACAGAGGCAATGCAGTCAGCTGGCAATGTAAACAGTCCTTTAATAGCTGCAAATTTCCCCCCTCCCCAAAAGCTCCCACGTTTACTGGCAAGCTTTCAATCACACATTCCTTTCAGCTGTCTCTGGCTGAAGGCAGTTTCAATACAGCCAGAGAAGTAAGCAAGGCCAGAGAGATAACAAACAAAACAAAACATAAACTTAATGAGTCCATTTGAATCTCAGCTTGCCTGCCCAGTCTGCAAGGAGAGACTCTGAAATGCAGTCTGAGATTGTAAATCAGGAAATCCATGTGGTCAGCCGGTCTGGTAGTCAAGGTGTCCAGGTTTTCCAACAAAACACAAGAGCAACAATACACAACTGTTCCAAGATTCAAAGTTTGTTCCCGACAAAATCCTCACCCCACAGTGGCTCCTTATATCTCAATCCCCAGGTGTGCCTTGTGGGATGGAGTGGGACTCTCTCCTCTGGAATAAGTGAGCCTGCCTGCATTGTTCCCTCCTCCTCTCCACTCTCCTAGCTCTAGGATTAGGTGGGGTGGGCCTTGCTCCTTGCCTGAACTTTGTCTCCCCTGTTCCAAACCTGAAGGGCCCTGTCCTGCCTCAGCCTGCTCTTCCCCACAGTCCTCTGAAGCCACAGACGCCTCTTTCTGGGCCTCCATAGGGTCCTGTTGTGGCTCCATTTCCTCCTCAGATTCAGGTTCAGACTGAGGCATGATAAGAAGATCCTATACCATTCCAAACAAATGGTTGTCCAATCGCTTCTTTAAAATCTTCAGTGATGATAAACCCACACCTTCTAAAGGCAACTTATTCCACTGGTTAATTGTTCTCACCATCAGGACATTTCTCCTTAGTTCTAGGTTGGATCTTTCTTTGATAAGTTTCCATCTGTTACTTCTTGACTTGTCCTCAGGTGATTTGGAGAATAGATTGACCTCTTCTTTTTATGACAGCCTTCAAATATTGGGAGACTGCTATCATGTTACCCCAAGTCCTTCTCTTCTTCAGTAGATATATGCAGCTCCTGAAAACATTCATCATGTTTTAGTCTCCAGCTCCTAAAAATCTTTGTTGCTCTTCTCTGCAATCTTTCTAAAGTATCAATATCTTTTTATACCCCAATGACCAAAATTGGATGCAGTAGTCTTACTAAAGTATAGCAGTACTAATACTAAAGTTTACATGATTTTAATACTATTCCTTTGTTGTTGCAGCCTAGGGCTGCATTGACTTTTTTGGCAGCTGCAGCACACTACTGGCTCATACTTAAGTGGTTGTCCGCTAAGACTCCTAGATAACTCTCACAGTTGCTGTTGTGTTTGTTCCTGATGATCACACCAAATTTTCATTAAGTTATTGTGGATATTTTGATTTTAGCAATAGCACTTAGACATATATACTGCTTCATAGTGCTTCACAGTACTGTCTTAATGGTTTACAAAGTCAGAATATTGCCCACAATAATCTGGGTCATCATTTTGCCAACCTTGGAAGAATGGAAGGCTGAGTAAACCTTGAGCTTTTTTAAGATCGAACTCCAGATTGTGGGCAGAGTTAGCCTGCAATATTGCATTCTGACCACTGTGTCACCAGGCAGAAGGAGAATGTAAAGTTGTTTTCAGATATTGTGAGAAATAGAGTTATTTGAGAATGAAAGATGTGGGTGATAACAATAAGACTGCTTTGTATATTATCTTTTCACATGTTTGCACCTTTTAAATTGTAATTCACTAAAACCCTCACAAATATCTGGGTAAAAGACATTTAAAGGATTGTCAGTAGGATACTAGAAATAATAAGAGATAACAATTTTGATAGAATTGTAGTTCTCATGATTTTTCCTGGAGAAATTGTTTAAAATGATTTATTTGTGTAGAATAAACATACATAGTTTTGGAACTAAGTATCATATCTGTGCTTAATTCCTTTGTGATATAGTTTATCCTAGAATCTCTGTCTGCTTCTCTTTACAGTTATTTTTAAACTGTTGATGCAATCTCTGTTTAAAAGTATGAAAGTTTTTAAAGGAAAAATAATAATTTATATTCTCCAATTTTTCTTCTTTAAAACCTAATTGAACTATGTTTTTGGCAGCTAAATAAATGCATTTTATTAAAAAGATTATTATAAACTCAGATTATTTAGTATTCCTTTTTTATTATCTACTGTAGACTTTACAGGGAACTGTGAGTTTTTTTCTTCATTTCCAGCATTGATTCTTGCATTAGATGGGTACATTGAATAATTAATATACTTCCAGTGATTGATGTTTTGCATGCCCTGAATATTAGGTTATCAATCATAGCCTACTTGTTTTAATGTAATCATATTTAAAATGTGTCCAAATCTGTTTATTCAATGATGACAAGAGAAGCAGGCAATACTTAGGATATGCCAGACACTTCAGCAGGAAATAGCCTGGTTGAACATTCATAATGCAAAGATTATGAGCTCCTCAAATTGATGTAACAAAAGCCTGGAGCTCTTGGTGAGAGTTATCAGTTCCAATAAAAAAGCCCTTTTTTCAATTTGAAAATAGTCTTGATTCCTTTGCCTTTTATCAGCTGTTTAGTGACTCTGTTAGACTATGTTGGAAAGTAATTATGTTCAAAGCTCTACAGCACAAGGCAACTGCTTTAAAATATGAAATGCAACAGCAGTGATTTGAAGTGGGAAGTTGCTACCATCCTTTCTCAACTGGTAAGCAACGAAAGCCCCATTGTGACTGCTTTGGTCTCCCTTTCTTTATATTAAGACTAATAGAAACCTTCTGAATTGCAGAAAATCATCTCCATTTGCTCACATTTAAATGGCCTTTTTGTATAGTTCAGCCCAAGATATTTTTCTGCCTAAAACATTGAAGAACAAAGAACAGTTACTTCTACCATCTCGGGGATGAAGGTCATAGCATCATCTATAAATAGTGATAAACCCCATAAGCCAGCCAGGGTCCTGATTATCACCGCAATAACAAAGGAATATAAGTCATAGGTCACCAAGTAACAAAAAGCATTCTGTTACAAAAATTAAATGTCAGAATGAAGGGTTCTGGAACAAAGGGAAATTGTTTAGTCTAACTGTTGCTTTCTTGCTTTTTGTAATCGGCTTTTGCACCAGAGAAATTTCATGCAAGTGTGGGAAAAATGAACATGGATGGGATATACTGAAGGAGGGAATAAGGGAGTGTACAGGAATGATTGATGTCTTCTTTATGATGTAATGGCTCTGTTGTCTGATTTTCATTGGCTAACAAAGTTTATAAAGCAATGTTACCAGCTTTCTGGTGTGGCACTTCTGGACATAACTCTGCCAGCATTCCAGATTGTTGGCCACCCAGCTGCTTAATTTGATCAAATAAAGTACTGCTTTATCAAGAAGTCTCTGCTTGGGTTATCTGATTAGACTGATATGGTATCTCAAGTTTAAGTAAGGGACTGGGACCTTACAAGACAAAATGGGAAAAAGTGGAAAGCAGAGAAAGGAAAAATATGGCTGATATTCAAGTCATATCTGCAGTCTCTGAGCATATTTGCACTGTGCCCTGTCCTGTGTTGATTCTGGCTTAACTTTAAGCCATCTTCAGAATAAACTGTCTGAACTTATATGCAAAAGATTCTTCCTGTACTGGAAACTACCAGTCCTCCCCCCCCACCCATTACACAATTCCCAATTTTTCAAACCAGAAAGTCAATAGCCAATAACTTTCTGTTATTGCCTAAAAATATGGCTAACTAGACAGACATATTTTTTGTGTGTATTTGTATGCATACACATACATAAAAAGGCATTAAAATATATGAATATAAAATTCAATTTATATATACAGACCTAAAACATTAAAACACATATATGCAGGTGCAGCTTTAAGATTAAAAATTGATTATTTAGTTTATATGGGAGCTGCAGTTTAAATAAGCAGGATACGTTATTGTAATGTATTGGCCATATTTCTGTGTATAATCACTTGCTTAATGCCTGATCAGTTGTTTAATGTCTGACCTACTTTTGTCTGTGTTATGTAACGGTTGGTGTACTGAGCCAGACTTGCTGTCTCCAGGTTGATAAGGAGGTTTGGGATGGGAAACTGCTACTTTAAAACTATTGGTCGCCACCTAGAGGCCAACCATATAAATAGCTGCGCAGCAGCTATTAGCTTGCTTCTGCTCTGAGTTAAATAAACTTGTTTGCTGTTTCAACTCATCTTCTTGCTTAATGCTTAAAGAACTGGAAATACAACAGTGGCGACGGAGGTGGGATGTGCTGCTTCCTTGTAAGAGTCTGAAGTCACTAGGGGGAGAGGCCAGCACAGAGCCTGGCAGGAACTTCGTCCCCCCCTTGATCTGCCAAGCAAGCCATGCTGGAGACCACCCCGCCCTAAGGATCTGTCCTAGGCCCTACACAGAAGCCAGCAACACAAGGCAATGCAAGCAACAAGAAATGGAAGCAACTCACCATGGCGAAAGTGGGAAAACTCAAAGAGTTCGATGTCACACACTTGGACAGATGGGCATCCTACATTTCGCGTGTTGAGAATTACCTCCACGCCAACCAGGTTGGTGAAGACAGGCTGAAGGCCATGACCCTTCTCTATGTGTGCAGCCCAGCCATTTTCGACATTGCTGAGAACCTGGTCGTACCAACGCCGCTCGAGTCCGTAACCTACGCAGACTTGAAGAAGCAGCTTTAAGACTACTTCGAGCCTATATTGTCCACCATAGCGTGGAGGCACGCTTTTGAGCAGCGGGAGCAAAACCCGGTGAGACGGCCACCGAATTCATCGCCGATCTCTGTCAAGCGTCAATCGCGGATTTGGAGGAGAGACTAAGAGACTGCTTAGTCTGTGGACTCCGGAACCGAGAGCTCCAACAAAAACTGTTCACCAAAGAGACTCTCTCACTACAAGAAGCCTTGAAGGAGGTCATGGCAGACGAAGCTGCTGGAGGGGCCGTTAAAGCACTGCAGCCCTCCAAAAGCACTTTAAGCACTGATGCTGTCCACCACGAGGATGCCGAATGGATGGAAGACACTATCTCTGACCATGAGATTGACAAGCTACAGAAGCACCAGGAGGAGGGACTGCAACCAGCTGTCAAGGTAGTTTTGTTCCTTACATGTATGGGCTGTGGAGGCCGCCATCAATGCACAGAATGCCATTTCTGAACAGCAATGTGCCAGGCGTGGGGCAAACCAGGCCACATTGCCACCATCTGCCGAGGTCGCCAGAGGGACTGTCAGCAGGAAGATATATTCAGGAGAGGTACCAGGGCCCCGGGGCAACATTGAGTAGGATTCTGCTCCAGCAGGAGGAGCATGTTCCGCACTGGTGCCCACCGCCTCCTTAAACATAAGCTTCGATTTCAGGTCAAGCTTCAGGGAGTTCAATGCAAAATGGAACTGGACACAGGCTTAGCCATGTCCATCATCTCCATAGGAACCTTCCAGCACATATGTAACCGCAGCAACAGATGGGTCAAACTTCACCCAGCTAACCTTCTGCTCACAGATTTCCAAAACTCTCGAGTGGCAGTCAAGGGTGAAGCCACACTTCTGGTGACTTTCAAGCAGTTTGCAGGCCCACTAGATGTAGTGGTGGAAGGCCAACGCACAAGCCTCATAGGGCTCGATTGGTTTGATGGATTGGGCATCCAAGCAACCGGCATTCACCGAATGCAGGTGGCAGACTTATCTTCAGTCTGCCAAGAGTTCATGAATGTTTTCATTTCAAGCCTCCACGCACCAGGTGAACCTGGGCAAATGCCCCCCTGGCCACGACTCCAATATGATCTTCAAAACTGAGTCGTGAGTCCAGGAGGACGCCTAAATTGCGCGCCCTATCAACGGGAGGCAACACCTCTCCTCCCATAACCAAAGATGGAACCTCTTGGACAAGTTGAGATGCCGGTACGTAAAGCCACTCAGTCTTGGCCGGGTTGAGCTGGAGCCTGTTCTTCCCCATCCAAATCCGTACCGCTTCCAGGCAACGGGACATCACATCGAGGGCATCACTGGCTTGGTTCGGGGTGGAGATAAAAAGCTGGGTATCATCGGCATATTGATGATACCTCACCCCAAAACCACGGATGATCTCACCCAGCGGCTTCATATAGATGTTGAACAGGAGGGGCGAGAGCACCGACCCCTGAGGCACCCCACAATTAAGGGGCCTAGGGGTTGACCTCTGCCCTCCTGTCAACACTGTCTGAGAGCGGCCCGAGAGGTAGGAGGAGAACCACCATAAAACGGTGCCTCCCACTCCCAACCCCACAAGACATCGCAGCAAGATACCATGGTCGATGGTATCAAAAGCCGCTGAGAGAACTAAAAGGACCAGGACAGAGGAATAACCCCTGTCTTGGGCCCGCCAGAGATCATCCACCAGTGCGACCAATGCCATCTCTGTGCTGTACCCGGGCCTGAAACCCGATTGGTACGGATCCAGATACTCAGTTTCCTCCAGGACCAAAGGGAGCTGCCGTGCCACCACGCTCTCAACAACCTTCACAAGAAAGCGAAGGTTGGAGACAGGACAAAAGTTGTTTAAAATAGCTGGATCCAAGGCAGGTTTCTTGAGGAGGGGCCTTACCACCGCCTCCTTCAAGGTGGCAGGGAAGCACCCCTCACTCAAGGAAGCATTTATAACTGCCAGGAGCCAGCCTCGTGTAACCTCTCGGGCCGCATAAACCAGCCAGGAGGGACACGGGTCCAACAAACACGTGGCGGCACTTAATTTCCCCATGATCCTGTCCACTTCTAAATGGTTAGAGGTTGTACCAATTCCCACTATGACTATTGCTAGGACCATCCAGGTACTGCACAGAATATTTGCAACACACAGGCTTCCAGACATCTTAGTCTCAGACAACGGGGCTCAGTTCATCTCTTCAGAATTCCAGGCCTTCCTCAGGGCAAATCTCATAAGGCACGCCACGTTGGCTCCCTTTCACCCGTCGTTGAATGGTCAAGCGGAATGCATGGTCAGTACAACCAAGGAATCACTGAAATGAATTGTCATAGGGGATTGGCACCACAGACTGGCCGATTTTCTACTCTGCCAGTGCACAACACCCTGCACTGCCATGGGCAGGAGCCCAGCCGAGCTCCGATGGGGCCGACGCTTAATCACCAAACTGGACAGGCTACACCTCAACAGGGTCACCTCAGACACTGCACAGCCAAAGGTACCATGAAGCTTACAAGTGTGTGACCAGGTTTGGACCTGGAATTACAGGCAAAGGGCTTTGTGGGTGGCAGCATGGGTTGTTAAGGTGTCAGGACCACTTTCCTATGAGGTGGTCCTGGAAGATGGGCGAGTCATTCACTGGCACATTGACCAGCTGCGTTGGTGGCTAGCAGAGCAGTCGCTGGCTCAGGACTCCCAAGAGGGCCGAACACAGGGCCCGCCTGACAGCTTGCACGCTCTGATAGAACTCTTGCTCAAGGAGATGGGGGGATGGCCATAGAAGAGTCTCCTCCAGACACACAGATTATATCCACTGATCAGGACAGGCAAACTGTGCTGAGAGACAGCCCTGCAGACTTTGCTGCACAATTGGACTTTGGTTTGGGCCGACCGGGACTGGCCAGTAAAAGGGACTCGAGTCAATCCAACTCCACTGAACCTCAGAGCCCTGGTCTACCCAGCCTGCTGGGCAAGCAGGTAGACCGGGAGATCCCTGCAACCCTTAGATGTTCTGATCGGTCAAGAAGGCTGCCTAAATATCTGCAAAATTATGTCAAACAATTGATAGTTTGAGCTATCTAAGGGGAAGTGTTGTAATGTATTGGCCATAATTGTTTAAAATCACTTGCTTAATGTCTGATCACTTGCTTAATGTCTGACCTAGATTTCTCTGTTATGTAATGGTTGCTGTTACTGAAAGCCAGACTTGCTGTCTCCAGGGTGATAATTAGGTTTGGGGCAGGAAACTGTTACTTTAAACCTATGGGTCTCCACCTAGAGGCTAACTGTATAAATAGCTACTCAGCAGCCATTAGGGCTGCTTCTGTTCTGAGTTAATACACTTGTTTGCTGTTTCAACACTTCATCTTGCTTAATGCCTAAAGAACCGGAGATATAACACGTGGCTTATGAACAAACCAGAGATGCTGAAAGCTCTTGATGAAAGAGGGCTTCTTCCAGATGAGGTTCCCACAAAGCTGCAAAAGATCTTGAAGGAGGTTGGCCCAAAGTACGAGCATTTAAAAAGGAAATACTCACTTCCTGCCCTGAAGCAAATATTGAAAGATAACAATATTTATGGCATATTGCTTTGAACAAATCAGTGACCTTGAAAGTTCTCGATGAAAGAGGGCTTCTTCCTGATGAGGCTCCTGCAACAATGCAAAAGTGCAAAAATCCAAGGAGAGTGATAGTTAAAGATAGAGAAACTGGAATCAAAACTGAGTATCCTTTGATTTATAAGGCTTGTCATGCGCTAAGATGTTCAACAAGCATAATCATTAATCATAACTATTGTTTGAAAGATGTGAGATAAACATGACTGATAAGGACAAATGAGATGTATCAGAAGATGAGTGCAACAAATTATAAAACACACCCAAAATTTTTGTTAGTCCCTAGCCTAACAAAACAAACCCTATCAAAAATGGATAATAAAACAGTATATGAGTTGCTGCTACGCCTACGAAACTACCTTTTTCTATACTGCCAATTATAAAGTTAATATAAAATTCATTTTTACACTCATACAAAAAATGCAATTCTACCTATTCTTTATGGAATATAGCCTTTGAGAAACTGATATAATGAGGTGGCGGCAACTGTGTAATTTAGCATTTGGGATAGGAGGGTTGATATTTTGGCAAGATAAACTGTATCTCTCTTTAACCAAGCATGAGTTTTGCATTCCTAATGAACACATCATGAAAGATCACGCTAAACTCATTGACCTTCTTTGGGATAATAAGTCAGAGTACAAGAAACTTGAGGAAACAATCTTTACAGCTTGGTCTTCATGGTGTTGTCAAAAAAGTATCACAGAATGGTTAAAGTTATTGATGTTGTGACACCTGCAGTTCCAACTCATAGAAGCTGTGGATGATTTCTTTGCCTTTAGCGTTGATTATTTTATAGGTAGGTGGATCTGTATACTGCACTTCTGGATACAATAAACAATTCCCTTTGCCATCGCATGGTACATCCTTTCTCAAATCGGCTCTTAAATTTGGAAATTCTAAAACAATCCCTGACTTTAAATTTGGGCTTTATTTCAACAGCTGGCCTCGAGCTGTACAAATTTAAGCAAACTCTCAGCTCATTTTCCTTGAGGCTGGCTTGAACTAGCATCATCTTTATAGATGAATGTTTATGGTTATTGTACAAATTGACCATTTCATCCAACAGATCGATATATTGACAGGTGCTATTAGCAGTAAAGTATTTTAACAAAATTTCATCATTCTGTTCCACCTCTCTACCACACAACTCTTTTCCTCATTTTTGGTTGTTTAAATCTCAAATACCAATGACTCGACATCCTTGTTATGAAATTTTATTCCTTTATCCAGCCATATTTTTTCAAGTCTATGACTGCTTCCTTTAAAAAAATCCCTAAATGCTTTACCAGTTTTATTTTTCAACGGAATGATCCAACCGAATTTTGAGAACACATTGATGACCATCAGCAGGTATTTAACATTCTTGTTATCTTTCGCAAATGCTTGCATATCGATCAAATCAGTGGCCCAAGTGAAATGATGGATAATCAGTTTATGTAGTTCTTCAGTTAGTTCATTCATCCACTTCAGGCTTTTTTTAAACCCAAACCAAATTTCTGTTTCGTGTTTATACTTGATTTGATAATCACGTGCTTCACTCTTTCCTGCACAGTAGGATCTTTTTTTTTTAATTGAAAAGTTTTACAATACATTTTTTTAACAAAACAAAACCCCTCCCAACCCCCTCCCCTCTCCCCAACCCTCCCCAACCCCTCCCTCCCTTCCCCCTCCTCCCTCCCCGACTTCCCAGAGCTAAATACAGGGTATAAAAATACAAACAATCATAATCTACCTTATGCAAACAACAATAAACTATTAAATCTATCACACTTTAACTCTTATAAAATAACTACAAGCAATATAAATATCACATCAATACTTATTCAAATGCTAGATGAAACTTTTTAGTCCCATATTTATTCTGGATATAATCAATCCATTTTTTCCACTCCACAATATATCTCTGTTGCGAATGGTCTTTCAAGTACGCTGAGATCTTTGCCATTTCCGCCAGGTTGGAAACTTTTAAAGTCCATTCTTCTATAGTCGGCAGTTCTTCCTTCTTCCAATATTGCCCTACTAAAAGTCTTGCTGCCGTAATTAAATTCAACATCAACTTAGTGTCCACAACAGTAGTATCAGTAATAATGCCCAGTAAAAACAATTGCGGACAAAACTTTATCCTTTTCTTAAATGTCTTTTGCATGTTCCACCAGATTTTAATCCAAAAAGCTTTAACCTTTTTACAGGTCCACCATATATGAAAATACGTTGCATCTTCACCACCACACCTCCAACATTTAGGCTGGCAGTTCGGATACATACTTGCTAATTTTTTAGGATCTAAGTGCCACCTATAAAACATTTTATAAAAGTTCTCTCTTAAGTTTTGAGCTTGTGTAAATTTTACATTTCTCACCCAAATCTTTTCCCAAGTATCCATTGTAATGACTTCTTGCAAATTCTGAGCCCACTTTATCATACAGTCTTTAACAAGTTCTGTCTCTGAATCAATTTCTATCAATGCAAGATATATCCTTTTAATATGTGCTTGACCTTGATCTCTAATTTGCTTTACCAAATTTTCATCAGTCATTGAAAAACCAATTTTCTGGTCTTCTTTCCAACTGGCCTGTAATTGCCCATACTGAAACCAAGTTTGTACAATCTTTTCTTCTCTTAAGATATTATACGGCTTCAAATGCCATACATTCCTTTCCAAACTTAAAATTTCCTTATATGTAGTCACATCATTTTTAAACCCAACACTTATATTTTCTATTGCGTGTTTCGGTATTGCCCATATAGGTATCTTATAATTTAACTTATGTCTATACTTTTTCCAAACTCGCAACAGAGCATGTCTTAAAATATGTACCTTGAACACATTATCCACCTTCTTATCATACAATAAATATGCATGCCAACCAAATAACAAATCATGACCTTCAAGATTTAATAATCTCACTTGTGTTAAATTAATCCAATCACATATCGCTGACAAAGCAGCAGCTTCATAGTATAGTTTAAGATTAAGTTTAAGATTAGGCATTTTAAGACCACCTCTCTCACGTGTATCCTGCATTTAAATTTAACTCGTGGCCTTTTCCCTGCCGAGAGAAATTTATTAATACTCTTTTGCCATTCCTCCAAGTTTGAATCCTTTTTAAGAATAGGTATCATTTGAAATAAAAATAAAAATTTCGGCAAAACATTCATTTTCACTGCTGCAATTCTTCCCAATAAAGATAATTGTAGTTTTTTCCAGCTATCCAATTCTTTTTGAACTTTTCCCCATAGCTTTTCATAATTATTTTTATATAGCTTTACATTTGAGGGTGACAAATATATCCCCAAATATTTAACCCTTTTAACAATTTCAAATCCTGTTAGCTCTTCTAAAACAGCCTTTTGTGATACTGTCATATTCTTAGACAACATTTTAGTTTTTTGTGTATTAACCTTAAATCCAGAAACTTTCCCATATTGCTTTATAATCTCCATCAATTCTACAACTGAATAATCAGGCTGAGTCACTGTAACAACCAGATCGTCTGCAAATGCCCTCAATCTATAATCCTGGTCTCTAATTTGAATTCCCTTAATTTTGTCTGAACCCCGTATTTTAATCAATAATATCTCCAATGTTAAAACAAATAATAAGGGTGACAACGGGCACCCCTGCCTTGTACCCTTTTCAATATTACATACTTCAGTCAAACTATTATTAACTATTATGCGGGCTCTTTGCTTTTGATATAATGCCCTGATTGGTTGTAAAAATTTATCCCCAAATTTCATTTTATCTAATACTTTCAACAAAAATTGCCAATCCAATTGATCAAAAGCTTTTTCAGCATCCAAGAAGATCAACGCTGCAGGGATCTGATTGTTTCTTTCCAGAAATTCCAACAAATCTACTACATGCCTCACATTGTTCTTCAATTGTCTACCACTTATAAACCCTGTTTGATCACCATGAATTACTTGTTGCAGTACCCTCATTAGTCTGTTAGCTAGAACTTTAGCAAATATCTTGTAGTCCGTGTTCAAAAGTGATATTGGCCTTTAATTTTTTACTTGGGTGACATCCTGGTCTTCCTTCGGAATCAAAGAGATAAAAGCAGTTTTCCAAGACGGAGGTACCCCTCCTCCCATTTGAATTGTCTGAAACAATTCCCTTAATGGCTTCACCATCTCTAACTGTAAATTTTTGTAATACACAGCAGTCAATCCATCCATACCTGGCGCTTTGCCCACTTTCAATTGTTTAATTGCTGAAAAAATTTCTTCCTCAGTTATCAATTGGTTCATCTCTTCCTTTTGTTCTTGCGTAAGAACAGGAATATTAGCTTTCATCAAATATTCATCAATATCTGCCTCACTAATCTTATCTCTAGCATACAACTTAGAGTAAAAATCAACAAAGGTCTTTTTGATAAGACTCTGCTGGTACACTACCTTACCCTTATGTTCTATTCTATCTATATTAGAAGCTCTTTGCTTCTTCCTTAACAAATAAGCTAGCCATCTACCTGGTTTATTGGCATTGCAAAAAGAATTATGTCTAACATACCGTAAGTTAGTTGCCACTTGATCAGCCATCAACTTATCAAACTGTCCCCCTTAATAAATTAATTACCTCTTTAATCTTCCCATCCAATGGATTCAAAATTAAAGCCTTTTCTTTTTCCCTAATTTCATTCTCTAATTCTTTCCTCCTAAATTCCAAGTTACGTCTATATTTGTTGTTCAAATATATTAATACACCTCTCATATAAGCTTTACTAGCATCCCAGACCATTTCAATAGAAGTACCTTTATGCATATTAATTTAAAAAAAAATCCTTCATCTGTTTTTTACACTCTTCCACATTTTCCTGATTTCTAAACAAATTTTCATTTAAATGCCAGGAGCACCTATCCTTATTATGTTTTTCTATCTCTAACCATACTGGACTATAATCAGACATAGTTCTTGGACAAATCTTAATCTTCTTAATCCTAGAAAGGAAATCATTAGTAATTAATATGAAGTCAATCCTGGAAAAAGATTGATGTCTATCAGAGAAAAAAGTATAGTCCTTTTCTTGCAAATTTCTTTCTCTCCAGATATCTTGCAATTCCAAATCGTCCTTCATCTCAAAAAAAGATTTAGGCAGTTTAGCATGACTTGGAGTACTTTTTAAAAAAAACCCTTTGTCAATTTGTACATCCAAAACGCCATTCCAGTCCCCCATAAAAATACAAGATTTATAATCCCACTGAGTAATCTTGCTGTGTAATAAACTATAAAAGTCTGCTTGTTGTTGATTAGGAGCATATAATCCAATCAGAAGCATTTTCTTGCCTTCTATTAACAGTTCAATTATAACATATCTTCCTTGTTTATCTGCTTCATTTATTTATTTATTTATCTATCTATCTATCTATCTATTTATTTATTTATTTATTAATGGGATTTATATCCCGCCCTATCTCCCGAAGGACTCAGGGCGGCTAACAACAATAACATATAATAAGTACAGAAATTAAGATAAAAATAAAATTAGAATCATCTGTGCAATAAATTAAAATTAAAAATTAAAAATAAATTAAAAATTGTAAATATAATTAAAATGCCTGTCAGTCCAGGTCAGCCAGGTGGAAAAGGAGTGTTTTGAGGCCGCGGTGAAAGGACTGGAGATTTTGGGCCATCCGAAGCTCAGGGGGGAGCTGATTCCATAGGACTGGTGCTCCCACAGAGAAGGCCCTCCCCCTGGGCGTCGCCAGCCGACATTGTCTAGCCGACGGTACCCTGAGGAGGCCTTCTCTGTTTGAGCGTACTGGGCGATGGGAATTCAAGTATCCTGCAAGTATCCCAGGCCTAAGCCATGTAGGGCTTTAAAGGTAAGTACCAGCACCTTAAATTAACACCGCTGTCAAGGTATTCTTAACATAAACAACCACTACATTTTTCTTATCCATTGCGGAAGCAATAAATTGTGT
The DNA here is from genome assembly GCF_947247035.1 of Vipera ursinii. NCBI lineage: Eukaryota > Metazoa > Chordata > Lepidosauria > Squamata > Viperidae > Vipera > Vipera ursinii. The sequence continues at coordinate 80,242,485 of NC_139514.1, read as the reverse complement.
ACCCAGTCTTGAGTTTAACAAATACTTTTGATCCGTGACTCTAAAATGTGTTTCTTGTAAACAAATAACATCATTCTTAAATTGTTTTAAATATTGGAAAACTTTCTTTCTCTTCTGTGGTGAATTTAAGCCATTAACATTCCAGGTTAGAAACTTTGTCGCCATCTTTCGTGACCTGAAGCTTTTGGAGCGCTTCTTCCAAAATCACCTGCACTCTCTTAGGTCGCGCTCCTCCCACAGCTTCACTATAAGTAAGTTTTGGAGGTGCCATCATGACTTTCTGCTGTTCTTGTTCTTGCTCTCGTCTCATTCGTCTGGAAGCAGCACGTGTCATTCTCTGATTTCTAACCTCCTCCGATGATACTGAAATTTGATCCACTCCTGTAACTTTCTCTTTCATCTGCGTTGTTCCTTCAGCACCTTGTAAATTCTCACTGTGTGATTGAGACTCTCCCTCACCATTCTTGTTTGTAGATTCCAAAAGTGGTATGGGGACTGCTTTTAAAACATTGGTATAAAAATCACGTTCCTGCAGCACTGTAAGAAGACGATGTCTCGTGCCTTCATGCATCACCACCATACCCACTGGTATCTCCCATCTGAACTTAATATCACGTCTTCTTAATTCTTGTGCCAAAAAAGCAAATTCCTTCCTTCTCCTTAGTATTCTTGGAGGGATCTCTTTTAAAATCAAAACTTCTTGTTCAGCAATTGCAAATTTATTATTGTAAAAGTCTTGAATAACCTCATTTCTAATATTTTGGAACAGGATTTTAGGTAGTACATTCATTTTTATGACAGCGGTTCTCCCTAACAATGAAAGACTCAAGTTTCCCCATCTTTCCAGGTCTTCTTTTATTTGTTTCACTATTTTGTCATAATTGTCTTCTTTAATTGAAGTACATCTGGTCATAATAGTAATTCCTAGATATTTTATCTTCTTAACTATTTGTATGTCCATAATCCTAGCCAAGTTTTCTTTCTGTTTATTCATCATATTTTTAACAATAACTTTAGTTTTATCCTTATTTATTTTCAGCCCAGCAGCTTCTCCATATTTATCTAGTTCTTCCAACAGTTTTGGTCCTGATTGTTGTGGATCCTCCATAATAAAGACCAAATCATCCACGAATGCTTGAAGTTTAAAAATTTCTTTTTAAATTTCTAATCCTTTTATATGTGGCTCATTTCTAATTATCCTCGTTAGGACCTCTAGTGTCAGTATAAATAGTAATGGGGATAAAGGGCATCTTTGTCATGTTCCTTTTTGTATTTGAAATTTCCTAGTTAATTCCCCATTTATTATTATTTTAGCTTCCTGATTAGAATATATTGCCCTAATTATATTTATAAATTTTTCACCCATATCCATGTACCTAAGTTGTTGACTTATAAATGACCACTTAACATTATCAAAAGCCTTCTGAGCATCTAAGAATAATAACACCTTTTGTTGTCCACTATGTATTTCGTAGTATTCTAGCATATCCAATATCCTGAATGCAGCAAAAATCCCAAAGTCATGGTCAGAGGCAAATATTGTTCTGATCCCAAAAGATAATACGGACCATACATCAATCCAAAACTATAGACCAATATCTTTACTTAACTCTGATTATATTTACAACAAAGCTATTTTGTTAATCTCTTCTGTGTAGACATTGTGGAGGTAGGATCGTTCTGTACTGCTTCTCATGACTGTTCAGCATCTTTTTGTAGTTGTTGTGAGTGATGGTATTTTTGACTATAGCCTTCTTTATGCCATTATACTTTTTGGTTTCATAGCCCTCAAACATTTTGTACAAGTAAAGCTTGGCCCTCAGCCTGACAAACTCTTCAATCTGCTTTCCCTCATCCTTGTCCTTGAACATGCCGATCACTTTCTTGTTAACTCTGGTTTTTATTACAGATGGATGACACTTCAGGTAATCACTCATGTCGAATAGTTTCTCGATGTCATCAGCAATGTCTGCTAGAAATCCTCAGTCATTATCTCATATGCCAGACTATCAGTGTCGGTGAACAAAAACTGTGCTCCATCTCCATACTTGTTTTTATGTAGTTGTAGTGGAAATTGTACATCAGAGTCTTGCTCAAGTCCAGTATAAACATACCTAGGTATGTAGGTTTGTTGTACATCAGCATTGTTTTACTCATGTGAATTGAGACCATGTTTTCATTGAATATTGTGAATCTGTCATAGTTTGATTGGTCAGTTAGTTTCAGCAATTCTTTCTCAGTCATAACCAACCATACATCAATGCGGTTTTCAATGTTTTCCATGGTCTTACCAAAGACGCTCTTGTTCATAAGTTTGAAAAAGTCTTTCTCAAAGGCATTGGAGATGTTCATTCTCAAGAAGGTATTCTTGTCAATGAATGGTTTCAACCATGGCTCTTCTTTGAAACTTATTCCTCTGTGAATTTTTGTAATCTTCATCTCGAGACTCTCATACTGCTTCAACTTCTCATAGTGCACAAAGTACTTGGTCTTGTCATTTAAGTTTGGTATTAGCTTTTGCACCTTTGATACTTTGGGTTAATATTTTCTGGGGCAAGAGGATAAACATTGTGAAGGTTATGCAGCTCTTTTGGGTATTCCAAGTTGACTTCGAGAATGCAACCCACACCATCTGGACTCATAATGCTTTTCCAGTCATTCAGTTCTGTTTCTACCATCTATCTAAATTCATGAGTTGGAAGTGGTTTACTCATCGCCCATCCATACATGTTATTTGCATCCAGATAAGTAATGAAGGTTTACTTCTGTCCAAGGCTTTGTCCATGAACTTGTTTGCTTGAGCATATCGATGTGAGATGATACATGACTCTGTCATGTATTCCTTGCTTTATCACGAGCAGCATATCATAATTGCACAGCAACTCCAATTTAACCCTCGTCAGCTTCAGTGCCATGTCCCAAGCGAGTCCCAGTGACGTATAGTAAAAGGTGGGATCTAGTTTCTTGTGTTTGATGAAAACATCTCTAAAATTTTCAAAGACATCGGCCAATGACAACACGTCATTCTTGTTGTTCAGGTTGTGGTAATCCCAAAGTGTTTTATATGTGATTTCTCTCCATACCTCTATCACGTGAATGTAGTCTTTGATGCTTATCTTAGCATTGTTTAGTTTTGAATAGAATTCAAACATTGGTGGTAGATTGGTTTCACCTAGCCTTTTGACATGGTTCATGTACTCATAGGGGTAAACTCCTTTCCTCAGCAATAGATCAAATCATTTTCTGCTGTATTCCTTTGCCAAATTTTTACAGTGGTTTTTACGAAGATTCTTCTCAAAGCATTGAGGCTTGCGAGGATAAACCTACCGTAATCACAAATCTTAGTTAATGATCACTTCTTTTTCTTCCTTAACAATCTCTTTTTTTCCTTCTTTAACGAGTACTTTTTTACTTCCTTGATGGACTTGTCAATGACAACCTCCTGACTGAAAGAAATGTATTTTTTCTCATTGCTCAGGATGCAGTTTATTTTTTTGTCATTGTCGCCTCACAGCTTCTTGATGAGTAGATGGCTGTTGTACCCTGAAAAGCTATGGAAAATTACAGGGATCAACTTTGGCATTTTATATTTTTGATTGCAGCAATAGTGCGCAGCACCTCTAAACTTTCCCATATAGTGACAATGATCATGAACTTTATCAAAATCAGCAACTTGTTTTCGCATATGAGGCATTTAGCAGTGGCTACATCTCCAAACTTTCCTGGCAAGTGGTAGTAACTTTAACTTTTAACTTTATCATGATTCCACACTATTTTTACATATGTGACACCTAGTAGCATACTTGTATCTCTCTTTGTCGTCTTTTGTAAATATCCTCTTTGAGGATTTGAAGCAATGATATAGCTCCTTAATATTTTGCACAAACGAGTCAACAAATATCTGCACTACATCATCTTTTTCACTTTCTGCAATGAATACAACCAGGTCTTGCGAATATACCATATCGTCAAAGCATTTTATTTGATAGCAAAATGAGCTTAGTGTGTGTTTCTGATACTTGTTTGTGTAAGACTCTTTTGGGTTTGGTTGGTATGTATACATTAGTTTAATGAATGATTCAAAATCTGCGTACACTACAGTCTGATGCAGTTCTTAAAGGATAGTGTTGTGCCGGCTTCTAGGAGTTCTATCCTTACAGCTTCATGCTTCAAGCAAAGCTCATCGTGTTTCTTAAGAGTCTCTATTGTTTGCTACCCTGTCAAATATTGGATGAAAAAGTGCATTGTATGCTGTGATTTTTCTGTTCAATTTGCCATCAGTCTGTTAAAGTTTTTTATCCAGCAATAATGCTTCTTGACACCATCAGAAATAAGCAACAGATTAACAATTTTATTGCCTTGATGCTTGGACATGTACATCAGGAAAACAAATTCTGCATAACCAAATACATTAACACTAATGTTGTTGTTTCTTTTGAAGCTTTTGAAAACATTTTCATCGATGGTAACTGGGAATTTGATACCACTCCAGTCGAGGTTCTCTGCTTGTAGCCTCAATACCTTTGATATTCTTTCAGTATTATCTTCTACCGGATTCAGTTCTCACGCCATGCACCATATGAAACATTTATCATCTTTGTTCTTCACGTTGACAATTGCCTTTGTGTTTGCTAGTTTTTTTTGGCAATGGAATATACGATTTACCCTTAAATGGTCTGTAGGCAGTGATGTTTATCTCCAATATTTGTATGGTCTTGAACCTCCAGTTGATATCTGGAACATTGCCATTGACTCCAGAATCTTGTTTATGGCTTTGCTGTCAGTCGCTTCTAGTACAATTTCTGTCCACTTTTCATATCGATGTGCTCCATCCTGCTCCAAAGAACCAAGTTAAATTTTATCCCATGATTACTACCCAACAGATTGACAAATTAATTTCTTGTCCATCTTAGAAATGAAATAGCATTGACTCCTTTGATACCATCAATAACATATTGCTTTGTGAATCCTTTGATCGCCGACTTGCTTTCTCTGATTTGAAGTTTGATGTTGTACAGTTTGTCAAAAATAGAATGGACTCATGCTTTGAGCACTTCCAACTTTTCATTCACAACTCTCTTTGGTTCTTTGGGTACATAGTTAATAATCCAGTCAGCAAATCTGCTGATGGAAGATCTAACCTTGTCATAAACTTTTTTAGCTATTGAGGTAAGTGTGGGAGGAGAGGGTGGTTTGTAAGGAACCAATGTTAGAGGAACATTGAGTAGTGGTTTTGTAGGTATACCAAGTAGAGCAACCAACTCAGCCTTTCTGAGTCATTGTTTTGCAACAGCATGCATTTCACAAAGAGTTTTGTTATCCACTTTTATTGTAGGTATAAAATAATTTAAATGCAAATTCCACTTTGCATTTTGAGATTTTACTCCTCTGCAGGTGGGTGGCACTTAAGTCATGTGATTTGTTTTGAGTATAGAGTGGAGTTGGTGGGGCTTATACCATGTGACCAATTGGTGTGGCTTATTCCCACATTTATACTACTTGTGGATGTGGGCAGGGCTAATTCTCAAATGGACCAATCAGAGCTTGAGTGTGGGATGAACAGGACTAATTTAAGTCATGTGACCCTGTTTTGACCAATCAGAGCTCAGGTGTAGAGTAGGAGAAAAGAGGGTGGGGCAACTGAGCCAGAAGGCCCACCTCTCCCTACTGAGATTGATCAAGATTTTATGGGTATTTTCATAATCATAGCAAATAAATATTGTATTTCAAACTAAGTTGTTTTTTTCCCTTTGTGGAATATTTATTTTAATTGATTACTTTTATGAAACAGCAATTTATAACTGCAGGTAGTCAGCACTAAGCTGTTAGGTTAAAATGGATACATTCATAATACATATTTTACCTGGCTGTGTTCTGCACTTTGCTTCATATTATTCTAGCTATGTTTTGATTCCATTATTATTTTTTGTCTCCCTAGGATTGTTTTCTTGATTTACACTGATGGGAACAGATTTATGACTGATAATAGGGAGTGTGTATCACTGTCCTCTTTCCACTGCAACTCTTTCACAACTTTTCTTTGTTTATAGCTGTGCATTCATGATTTGGGCAAATTAGTAGTGAAGCATATGTATCTTGTTTTTCTCATGTAATTTCCTTTGCCACCTAACCAGTCAACATGGATTATGTTCAATTAATTCCATCATTAAAGAGCTTCTCAACTACCCCCCATCTCTCTGTCCCAGCCTCATCTGTTCTCAGGCAAGATGACAAGTACTGTATTTGTGAATTTACTGTATGTGGACAAAGGCCAGCACATGCTTCATGTAGAAGATTTATTAAAATAAAAAGTAAAGCAATTTAATCTGTGCCAAAGGAGGGCATGATATATTTACTGAATGATATATTTTTGAGGGCATGATATATTTACTGAAATCCCTAAGAAAATTGTCATCCTCCTCCTTGCAGATTATCTGCAATTGCTGTAAAGTACAGTTCCCTGATATCGTTGACTATCAAGAGTTAACATTGTGTAAAGAAAAGTAAACAAATCTATATGATGGAAAACCATTTAATGAATACATTGCTATATGTATATGTATATTTATATCTGACTAAAAGAATACTTGCTGTCTTAGAGTCACTGAAATACACTTTTCTGAAGAGAAGACACCTACGAACAAATTCACAGTTTTTCACAGTAAGCATGAAATTTCCTCTGCAGACAAGATAGCACTTTAGAATGGAATTTTAACACTAAAGGTAAAAAAAAATATAGCATTGTATACAATTCAGAATTATTCAGCTTTCTGAATATTAGGCATTTGACATTCTGCTAGCTGGAGTATAGCTGTGAAATAATGAAGCAAATACTTTTATTAAACAACAGATCTGTATTTGGCAAAATATTTAAAAGAACAAGAATTTTTTAAAAAATGTATCTGCATCTATATTTGTGCTTCTGCTATGACAGAAGAAGGTTAGAGCTATGAGCTATTTGGACACATCTTTTCAGTCAATAAGGTCACTTGTGGCAATAATCTGCTCATTAGAGGTGTAATCCATCACTCATGTAATATCAGTTTAATGCCAGTGTTTTAATGCAGGTTGAACTAATCATTAATGGCAGTTTGTCAACTGCATAATCCACAAGGGATTGTGGGTATGCATGATTTAGTAGATGACCCTTGGCTTCAGCTGAGTAAGAAGCTTGCCTCAGAGGCAAAATGAAGAGAGACAATAAACAGTATTTACTCATGAACAAGTATTATACTTAATAGTATTGACAGTTATTTTGGATTGGAGTACATGTATATCGGGAAACTGGACTGTCATAGGTAAAAAGTATTAGGAAAGTCTGCTTTAGTGTCAAACTGATAGCTGATGTTCCCTCAGGCAGTTAATTCATTTGGAGGGAAGAGAAGAATAACCTGAAGTGAATTTTTGTGCCCACCTGAAATCTATTCAGAGAATTAAATGCAGAGTTTGATTTACCAATCATTATAAATGTAGTATTGCATCACATTCTCTATTTCAATTGTTGGGAAAAACCCTTCTATTTCTAATTTCCAATTTCGGAAGTGATGGATGCTGTGCCTTGCTATGTACTTTACTGAAGGTATATGCCACCCGTTCTCTAGCTGTGAATAATACCAATCAGCAATCATACTACAATAAAGGAATTTTTAAACTAAGTTAACCAGAATGAACTTTCCCATATGGAAAATGGAACATAAGGGTTTTATCAACTCTCTCGCTCTCTGGATGAAAACAACAGAGACAGAAACGATAATTACTGTATATCTTGCATTTTAATATGAAAAAACAGAATGATTCAGGCAGTGGTTTTTCCTGTGACAATAGAAGCAAAATTTGGATTTTGAAGAAAAAGTATATTATAGAAAAAGTATCAATGTTTTTGAACATTGATGTTTGAGAAGACCGAGAAGATCTGAGAATACCAAGAAAAGAAACAAAGAAATCATCAGATAAATCAACATATAGTTCTAACACTAGGAACAAAAGACCAGGCTCAAATGATCCTACTTTTTGCACATTGTTCAAAGACCTAGTTCTCTGGACAAGGCTGTAATTCTGGGAAAAGTAGATGGGAAGAGAAGAAGAGGATGAGTAGAAGCAAGATGATCGACTCAATTGTAGTGATGGGTACATTATTGGCAAACCTGAAGAACGAGGATAGGAACAGATCCTCCTGAAAAAAAATCTATGTGGTCACTAACAGTTGTCACCAAATTGATGGTACATAATCAGTGAATCAAACAATAAATTAAATTTTAATGTGAATTTACTAAGTTCCTGGAGCTGTGAATCTCAGTGCAGTAAAATTTGCCTTTGTCTTGTTCATTAAGAAATTCATAAAATGGTTATTTAATTTAATTTAATTTTTTTTTATTGAAAAGTTTTAAAATACAATTTTCCTTTAAAAAAACCCCCTTCCCCCTCCCTCCTCCCCCCCTACCTCCCCTCCTCCCCCCTCCCTCCTCCCCCCCCTACCTCCCCCCTCCCTCCCCCCTACTTCCCAGAGCTGAATACAAGGTATATATATATATAAAAAAAGCAAACCTAAGCAACCATATACTAACAACTATAAATTCTAAAATCCATCACTCTCTAGCTTATATAGGATAAAACAAACCTTAACAATATTAAATATATGTATAAAAAAAACTAGAATAAGAAAAGGACACTCTCTAGCTTATATAGAATGGAACAAACCTTAATAGTATTAAATATATATTAAAGACAAAAAAAAGGAAAAAGAAGAAAAAAAACCCCTTCTCAACCCTATACTTATCCTAAATAAACTCCATCCATTTTATCCATTCCATGATATAACATTCTTACAAATAATTTTCCAAATTAACCAAGGATCCCAAATCAAAAAACTTTAAAGTCAACTCTTCTGTAATCGGCCGTTCCTCTTCCAGTACCACAATCCAAAAAAGCTCACCCTTTCCACAGAACCACCAAATATAAAAATATATTGCGTCTACACCCAAATCTTTTCCCCCCTCCCCTACTTGACTACTTGACTATATCGTAAAAGTTCCATAGACTTCTGCAATTCCTGCTACTTTCTCTTCTTAGATCGTTTTGCAGCAGCACGCGTCACCCTCTGTTTTATAGATTCATCCGACGAGGTTGTATCTTGATCTCCTCCAACACCGTTGTCTTCTATCTGACCATCTTCGGCCTCTTGATGCACTCCTTCTCCAGATCCCTTTCCAGCTTCCAAAAGTGTTAATGGCGTTGCATTTAAAACATTATTGTAGAAATCACGCGCTTGCATCACAGTAACCAAACGGTACTTTTTACCTTTAATTTATTAATATTTCTATACCGCCCTTCTCCCGAAGGACTCAGGGCGGTGTACAGGGCAAGAATAAAATACAAAATTACAAAAGTTAAAAGTAATTAAATACATGCCCGTTAAAAGAACAATTAATACATAATAAATAACCCCAATAAAATAATAATAACCCCCCCAATCCCCCCTCAGGCCAGGCCGGCTTGTTCGAACAAGTATGTTTTTAGGTCGCGGTGGAAGGAGCGGAGATCGGGCGCCGTCCGGAGCTCAACTGGTAGCTGGTTCCATAATTCTGGGGCGCCCACAGAGAAAGATCTCCCCCTGGGGGCCACCAATCTACATTCTCTGACCGGTGGCACCCTGAGGAGGCCCTCTCTGTGGGAACGCACAGGGCGGAGGGAAGTTGATGCCGGCAGCAGGTGTTCCCTAAGGTACTCCGGACCCCTGCCATGTAGGGCTTTAAACACCATTACTAGTACCTTGAATCTCACCCGGAAGACAACTGGCAACCAATGCAGCTCACGGAGCAGAGGTGTAACGTGGGAGTATCGGGAGACTCCCAACACAACTCTTGCGGCTGCATTCTGTACCAGTTGGAGCCTCCGGGTGGTCCTCAAGGGAAGCCCCATGTAGAGAGCGTTGCAGTAGTCCAGACGAGAGGTCACGAGCGCATGAGTGACCGTGCATAAATCATCCCGGCTTAGATAGGGCCGCAACTGGCGCACCAGGCGAACCTGGGCGAAAGCCCCCCTAGTCACAGCCACCATGTTATTAAACTACTGATACATTTTCAAGAAGCATAAAGAAACCAAAGCTCAATGTATAGGTAGAAGTATCTAAATTTAACACTCCATGTCTAAGTGTAGGATCTTCAGGATCTGTGGAAGTTGGGATAATAATAATAATAATAATAATAATAATAATAATAATAATAATAATAATAATAATAATAATAATAATAATGTTGGAAGGGACCTTGGAGGTCATCTAGTCCAACCCCCTGCTCAGGCAGGAACCCTATACCATTTCAGACAAATGGCTGTGCAGTCTCTTCTTAAAAACTTCTAGTGTTGAGTATTCACTGCTTCTGGAGGCAGGTTGTCCCACTGGTTAATTGTTCTAACTGTCAGGAAGTTTCTCCTTAGTTCCAGGTTGCTTTTCTCCTTGATTAGTTTCCATCCGTTGCTTCTTGTCTTGAAAAATTCAATTTGTCTTTATTAAACAGTGTGGGTTAAAGCAGAGGTGTCAAACTCAATTTCATTGAGGGCCACATCAGCATTGCGGTTGCCCTTGGGGGGCCAGGTGGGTGTGGCCAGGGTGGGCGTGGTCTACTGGGTGGGCATGGCCAGTTCTACATTGTTCGTGTCAAGGGGGCCTGGGCAGGAGTGGGACAGATCTAAGGGTCTCTGGCAGAAGAAGATGGGACCGGGGCAAGTGCCAAGGCATCATCCACTGGAGGAGCCTCACTGTTCCTCTCAGGTCATGCGGGGGTGGGTGAGGGTGGGCTGGACAGTGGCATGGAGGTCAAATGCCCACCCCAGCCCTCAATCACCTGCAGCACTAAGCCCAGCCCCACTTCCCCAAGGGGGCACCCAGCTACACTTACCTCCTCCTCAAGGCTGCTGCTTCTGTCCTTGTTCTACTTAGCCAGGTTGCTCATGATGGGTATGAGGGCAAAGTCAAGAGCGAGGCCCACTCCCTCTCCATGTGAGGAGACCTGGCTTTGTATCCAAAGCTTCCTTAGCAATACGATTGAAGACCCCCCAGGATAGGCCAGGAGGAAGGGGCAAAGGGATGGTGACAAGGCAGCAGGGCAGGACTAAGGCAGGACTTCCCTCAGACCCTCCCTCTCCTTCCTTCCTTCCTTCCTTCCTTCCTTCCTTCCTTCCTTCCTTCCTTCCTTCCTTCCTTCCTTCATTCCTTCCTTAGAACAGAGTGGTGGGAAAATATTTGAGATGAAGGAGGAAGAAACACAGCTGGGGAAGTGCCATCCTTTGTGATGAATGAAGAAATGTACCATTGCCTGGAAGCGGCTAGCACATGGCCCTTGCATACTTCACATATCCGGCTTGGTGGGCTCTGGGGGAGGGGATGCCATGAGCAGTGTGAGAATTGATGTTATCTGTACAATGCTGCCCAGCCCCCAGCCTGCCCAGTTTTCGCAGGCAGCAGGGTGCTCTCCTCACAGTGCTGAGAGGTTGAGCTGGGTGGCACAAATCTGAAGAGAAGTGCAATACTGCCCAGCCCCTAGCCTGCCCAAAGTAGGCAGGGTCATGTGCTGGCCACTTCCAGGCGATGGTGCATTTCTTCATTCCTCACAAAGGGTGATACTTCCCCAGAGTGTGCCCAGGGGGCAGTGCCGATGCGGCACTGAATGTATTTCAGCATAGCCAATTGTACATTGGCTCCTGGCCAGCCTGGGCCAGGGACAAGGCAGTGGGGGCCGTATCCTCACTGTTTCCAGGATGGCTTCATGGGCCACATGAAACCACTTCGCAGGATCTGGGCCCCGGGCCTTGTGTTTGACATGTTTGGGTTAAAGGAAGTTCTTGTGGTGGCTACAGAAGAAAAAGAACACAAACAAGTCTCTAATAAAAAATGAGGTGGACACAGGCCATTAAATTGAGGTTTCTAATTATTTATTAAAATCCAGTGTAAAGGAACAAGAATGGGCCATAAGTAATTCTCAGTTCTCAAATTATAGCAATAATTTTATGGCAGACTAGAGTCTCTGATTCCTATCCTTACATATTACTGCTGAATCATATATGATGATTACATATTCCATTAGTAATTTTTAAAGGAGTTGCAGGAACTTACTTTCTATTTCCTGCAAATCAGCCCCTAATTTGTACAATATTACACATTGGAACATTCAAATTAGAACTCATTTTAAGGCTTTGAAATACATTCTCAAAAATAAACACTCCAACCTAAGACTATAGAAAACACTGGACGTAATTTAAAATCCTGGCAGAAAGGATCTCCTGCAGTTGACTTTTGAAGGATCACTTGCAATAGTACTAACTACAATAATTGCTTAAAAGAATGGGAAAGCCATACAATATGGCAATGTTTTAGCACACTGGTTCTTCATTTCAAAACCGTTAGGCCTAGGTTTGGGATATGTGTAGGAATACTCAATTTAGCCCTTACAGCACAAGCCTAATTTTTGACAGATATTGCAGTATGAAGGGTGAGGAATAATAATAATAATAATAATAATAATAATAATAATAATAATAATAATAATAATAATAACAACAACAATAATAATAATAACAACAACAACAACAACAACAACAATAATAATAATAATAATAATAATAATAATAATAATAATAATAATAATAATAATAATAGAGTTGGAAGGGACCTTCAAATGTTCAAATGTTCCAAATGTTCTCATTTGGAAACCAGGCATCTCTTCCTCAGGAAGAACAAAGCCCTCTAACTAAAGAAATAAAAGAATTGAAGCAAAGAATAACTGAGCATCTAGAACAGCACAAAAACAACAGAATAAGGCTGCCTGCATTGAAGCTTGTTCCAAAGAAGCAGCTAGGACAAGAATTAAAAGATGCAAATACTGCAATATCAAGTATAAGCACCAATTCACTGCAAAAAATAAACCAACTAATCTACAGCACAGCTGCAGTTATAACTGAATACCTGGGATACAAAATCAACAAAGAAGAAAAACAAACAAACAGTGCACCACAAAAATGGAAGGTTAGACTAGAAAATAAGATTTATTTATTTATTTATTTTATTTAATTTATATACCGCCCTTCTCCCGAAGGACTCAGGGCGGTGTACAAGATCAGCAAGTTAAGATCGCATGCAAGCAAGCTAGAACAGATGAAAGAAAAGAAGCTGAAGAACAAGAAGACCAAAGAATACCTAAACAAGAAATACCACTTAGAAACAAGGAAGATCAAGGAAGCACTGGAAATAATAAATCAGCAAATAACAGCTATAGCCAGGAAAATCAGTAGATACGAAGCTCGAATTGCAAATTATAGGCAGACCCTCCAATTTCAATCCAATCAGAAACATTTCTACCAATCCATCAATGGAGAAACTGCAATGAATCAGTCAGTACCTTACAAGGAAGAAACAGTGCAGTTCTGGAAGCAGATATGGGATAACCCAAAGAAACAGAATAAGGATGTGGCTTGGTTAAAAGAGGTGGATGCAAATAAAACAGAAGTTGAAATGAAAGAACTAGTAACAACAAAAATGGTAGAAAAAAAGAGTAAGGAAGATCAAAAATTGGTCAGCACCAGGTGAAGATGGGTTTTGGTTGAAACATCTGTTATATACCACTCATTTCCAAGCAGTTCAACAATATACTACAAGGAGGAGAAATTGAAAAGTGGCTAACAACTTGGAAAACCTACCTAATAATGAAAAATCCAGCAAAAGGGGCAACACCAGGCAACTACAGGCCAATTACCTGCTTACCAACAACTTTCAGATTGCTAACTGGTGTGGTAGCTGATGCAGTACAACAGCAATTAGTTGAAAACAATCTCTTTCCACCTGAACAGAAAGGAAACCGCCCCAATAGCAGAGGAACAAAAGATCAACTCCTAATAGACAAAATGATCTTGGAAAACTGCAAGAAAAGGAAGACCAACCTGAATGTGGTATGGATTGACTACAAAAAGGCATTTGACTCTCTGCCACATGATTGGATAATCAAGTGCCTAGAAATAACAGGAGTCAGTAGAAACATCAGAAAATTTGTGCAAAGATTGATGGCATAATGGAAGACACAGTTGCAGGTCAATGGTGAAAGACTGGGAAAGGTTAATATCAAGAGAGGAATATTTCAAGGAGATTCATTATCACCACTACTATTTGTTATTGCACTGTTTCCTCTGTCAACAATACTGAATAACTCAGGACATGGCTATCAAACATCAAAAACATCTGCCAGACTATCCCACCTCCTTTACATGGATGATCTGAAACTGTATGGAAAAACATCATCTGAAATAGAATCGCTGCTGAACACTGTCCATATATATAGCCAAGATATTGCAATGGAGTTTGGCTTGGACAAATGTGCCACACTTACTCTCAAACAAGGAAAAATAATTAAAACTGAAGGAATAAAGATGCCCCACAAAAGTAACATTAAAAGTCTGGATAAGGAAGATTACTACAAATACTTGGGTATCCTTCAAGCTGACAACATCAAGCACACTGAAGTCAAGAAAAAGATTAGAGGTGAATACATCAAGAGAGTGAAGAAGATCTTAAAGTCCAAACTCAATGGAGGAAATATTGTGAAGGCAATCAACACCTGAGCAATTCCATAATCATAATCATAATAGTAAACTTGGAAGGGACCTTGGAGGTCATCTAGTCCAACCCCCTGCTCAGACAGAAAACCCTATAACATTTCAGACAAATGGCTGTCCAGTCTCTTCTTAAAAACTTCCAGTGTTGGAGCATTCACAGCTTCTGGAGGCAGGTTGTTCCACTGGTTAATTGTTCTAACTGTCAGGAAGTTTCTCCTTAGTTCTAGGTTGCTTCTCTCCTTGATTAGTTTCCATCCGCTGCTTCCTGTCCTGCCTTCAGGTGCTTTGGAGAATAGCTTGCCTCCCTCTTCTTTGTGTTAGCTCCTGAGATATTGGAATACTGCTATCATGTCACCCCTAGTCCTTCTCTTCATGAAACTACACATACCCAATTCCAGCAGTTGTTCCTTATATGTTTTAGCCTCCAGACCTGTAATCATCTTTGTTGCTCTTCTCTGTACTCTTCCAGAGTCTCAACATCTTTTTTACATCATGTATTTATCCACAAAATACCTTAAATCACTACAACCCTGTAAAAAACTCAGACCAAAATATATTGGTCCTTTTCCAATTAAAAGAATCATAAACCCAGTAACAGTTGAATTAGGACTACCCAAAAATCTTAGACAAATACACCCAATTTTTCACTGCAGTCTACTAAAAAGAGAAAAACAGTCACCCCTGCGAACAAACCCCTCCCCACCACCTCCCATCATGGTGGAAGGAAAACAACATTTTGAGGTGAAGGAAATCCTACATTCCAGGAAACACCATGGAACAATTCAGTATCTAGTGGCTTGGAAACACCTCCCTCTTCAGAAAATGAGTGGGTCAATAAGCACCACATCAAAGCACCAAGATTGCTTAAGAGGTTTCATACAGAATATCCGAACAAACCAAGCTAACAGTTATATTTTATTTTCTCTACAGATGGACCTACCTTTTTTCTAAGGGGAGCAGATTGTCAGAATCCATTTATATCCCATTCATAAAACTCTATCTGTATGTTTTTAAAATCTTAGCCCTCCCCCTGGATTCTGCCATTTCTCCAAGGAGGAGAGAGAGGATGTGTATTCAGCCTGCTGGGAGGCTGTCTTCAAAGACCAGGGGAAGAATCTTTGAACTGAGAACAACAAAGGAAGGGGGGCGGGAAGAGATCTGGTTTGTATCTCCGATTAGAATCTCTAAAGGAAGGGAGCAATTGTGAAGACATGAGAATTCCCTCTTTCCCATGGAAGGTTTTGACACCTGAATTTAAATTGATCCAGGACAGACCAGATGGCTTGGAGGGAGGGGGTTTGACATGGGGACCCTTTAAAAAAGCACCAATTGTAACACAGCTCAGATCCTGTCTAGTATTCCCATTACCAATCATGTTTCAGTAAAAGCTCCTTTTGAACTATTTCTGGTTCAGAGTTCGTTCTTTCCTGGGATGTGGATTGGGGTGGGTCCTGACAAGTTCATTGCTTCTGAGATCACATTTGCCAGTTCCTTCAGAACCTTGTGGTGTAATCCATCTGGGCCTGGTGATCTGAACTGGTCTAGGCTGGACAGGTGCTCACTTACCATTTTCTTGCCTATCTTAACTTGTATTTCTAATCTGGTTTTTACAGTACTGTTTTTGATAGGTTGGACTGTTTCTTCCCTTTGTGTAAAGACAGATGCAAAAAATGAGTTAAATAGTTCTGCTTTCTCCCTGTTGTTGTCACCTTCTTGCCACTTTCCCCCACTAATGGACCAATCATTTCCTTAACTTTTTTCTTGGTTTTTACATGTTGAAAGAAGATTATTTTGTTATTTTTGACTTTTGTTGCAAGCCTTAGTTCATTTTGAGCCTTAGCTTTCCTCACTTCATCTTTGCAGGCACGGGCTATTTGCTAATATTCTGCCTTAGTTATGTTCCCCTCTTTCCACTTTTTATATTTGTCCTTTTTGCTTTTAATTTATTAGAGAGTTCTTTATGCAGCCATGCTGGGTTCTTTTGAGAGCTGTTAGTTTTCTTCTTTGTAACATACCATTTGCATGTAGTATATGCTCTTCTTCTGATTTAGAATTAGAATTTATTAAATTTATATGCCGCCCTACTCCCTAAGGACTCAGGGTGGCTCACAACAATAAAAAGTTAAAAAACATAAAATACAAAATTTAAAAAAGAATTAAATCATAAATGTAATAAATACATAACAATTAACCCAATAAAATCTAATTTAAAACTATAGTCAGTACAGGCTCGATTGTTGGAACAGCCATGTCTTCAGGTCACAGCAGAAGGACCGAAGGTCAGGGGCCGTTTGCAGCTCAGGAGGCAACTCATTCCAGAGGGTTGGCACACCCACAGAGAAGGCTCTCCCCCTGGGGGTCGCCAGCCGGCATTGCTTAGCCGATGGAACCCTGAGGAGGCCGACTCTGTGGGAGCGAACCGGGCAATGGGAGGTTGACAATGGCGGCAGGTGGTCTCGCAAGTACCCCAGGCCTAAGCCATGTAGGGCTTTAAAGGTAATTGCCAGCACCTTGAATTGCACCCAGAGGGCAACCAGAAGCCAATGCAGCTCACGCAGGAGTGGTGTAACATGGGAGTATCGAGAAACTCCCATAAGCGGGAGTTTGTGGCTGCATTCTGCACCAGCTGAAGCCTTCAGGTGCACTTCAAGGGCAGCCCCATGTAGAGAGCATTGCAGTAATCCAAGCAAGAAGTGAGAAGGGCGTGGGTAACAGTGCATAGGGCATCTCAGTCCAAAAAGGGGCACAACTGGTGCACCAGGTGAACCTATGCGAAGGCCCCCCTGGTCACAGCAGTTAGATGATCCTCCAAGTTAAGCCGTGAGTCCAGGAGCACACCCAAGTTGCAAGCCCTTTCTGAGGGGGGCAATACCTCCCCCCATCAAAAGAGATGGAACTTGTTGGACAATACGAGATGCCGGTATCCACAGCCACTCAGTCTTGGAGGGGTTCAGCCTGAGCCTGTTCTTTCCCATCCAGACCCGCACCGCCTCCAGGCACTGAGACATCACATCAAGGGCATCACTGGGTTGGCTCGGGGTGGAGATGAACAACTGGGTATCATCCGCATATTGGTGATACCTCACCCCAAAGCCACGGATGATCTCACCCAGCGGTTTCATATAGATGTTAAACAGGAGGGGGGAGAGAACCGACCCCTGAGGTACCCCACAAGTGAGGGGCCTTGGGGTAGATCTCTGCCCCCCTGCCAATACAAACTGAGAGCGGCCAGAGAGGTAGGAGGAGAACCACCATAGAACAGTGCCTCCCACTCCTAACCCCCCGAGCCATCACAGCAGGATACCATGGCTGATGGTATCAAAAGCTGCTGAGAGGTCAAGTAGGACCAGGACAGAGGAACAACCCCTGTCCCGGGCCCGCCAGAGATCATCTACCAGTGCGACCAATACCATTTCCCTGCTGTAACCAGGCCTGAAACCAGACTGGTGTGGGTCCAGATAGTCCGCTTCATCCAGGAATTGCGGGAGCTGACACGCCACAACACTCTCAACAACCTTCGCTACAAAGCAAAGGTTGGAGACAGGACGATAGTTATTCAAGGAGGCCGGGTCCAGGGCAGGCTTCTTGAGAAGGGGCCTCACCACTGCCTGTTTTAAGGCGGAGGGGAAGACACCCTCCATCAATGAAGCATTGACAACTGCCTGGAGCCAGCCCCCTGTCACCTCCCCAGCGGCCAAAACCAGCCAGGAGGGACATGCGTCCAATAGACAAGTTGTAGCGCTCAGTCTACACATAATCCTGTCCACATCATCCAAGGAAACAGGGTCAAACTCACCCCAAATGGTGTAACCAAGACCTGTCCTCTCCACTCCGCTGGATTCCACCCAATCGGAGTCCAAACCAGTCCCGATATGAGTGATTTTGTCCTGCAGATACTGTACAAATTCCTCAGCCCTACCCTGCAAGGGGTCATCCCTCGGTTGCTGATTAAGCAGTGAGTGGGTCACTCTAAACAGGGTGGCTGGGCGGTTTTCTGCGGACGCAATGAGAGTGGAAAAGTAAACACGTGTTGCTGCTTCCATCGCCACTAGGTAAGACTTAAGATAAGTTCTTAGCTGTGTTCGGTCAGATTCGGATCTGCTGGACCTCCAACAGCTCTATAGGCATCTTTTCCAGCGCTTCATCTCCCAGAGCTCCTCGGTAAACCAGGGGACCACCCGGGGTCTGCGCTGGGTCAGAGGCTGCAAAGGCACAACTCAATCCAAGGCCCCAACAGCCGCCCTCTCCCAGGCTTCTACTAGGGCCTCGGCAGAGTCGTGGACAAGGGAAACAGAAAATGTCCCAAGATCCATCTGGAACCTTTCAGGGTCCCTCAGGTGCCACCTCCCAGCGGTGGGGGGTGGCGTACTGAAAGACTAGCCAGAGAAGAAAATGATCAGACCATGACAGAGGTTGGATGGTTAAATCCCCCTACACAGATCAGTAATCCACTGTCCAGAGATAAAAACCAGGTCGAGTGTGTGCCCTCCATTATGGGTCAGGTCTTGAATTACTTAAGTCAGGTCCATGGCTGTCATGGAAGCCATGAACTCTTGAGCCAACTCAGACGCCTCACCCGCAGAAGGCAGATTGAAATCCCCCAGAACTATAAGCCTGGGGAACTCAATCGCTAACCTGGGCAAGACGTCAAGGAGCTTGGGCAGGGCCGATGACATGCAGATGGGAGACAGATACATAATCAATAGGCCCAACTGAACTCCAGGACCCCACTTCAAAAGGAGAGACTCACACCCGCCTATCTGAGGGACAGTGGCCACTCATGGACAAAGACTCTCCTTAATAATAACTGCCACCTGCCCACCCCTGCCCTGGGCCTGCAGCTGGTGAAGCACCTGAAAGCCTGGTGGGCATAGTTCTGAGAGGGTGACCCCCCCTCTTGGCCCAACCAGGTCTCCGTGATGCAGGCCAGGTCCGCGTTATCCTCCTCAATAAGATCATGTATGAGTGGAGCCTTGTTCACCATGGACCTGGCGTTGAAACAAACCAACCTGAGCCCAGGGTCCTGCAATCCTATGCCCCTGGGGGAGCAAGAAGAGCCACAAGGGCAGGAACAGGCAACCTCTTGAAGACAGTGGTGGCCCATTCCCCAATTGCGATAAAGCCCTCTTCTCCCACACTCTCTGCCCCTCCCAATCTTCATCAAAATAGAAAGACCCTCCTCACTCGGAGCTGAGTCCACCCCCAAACCCCTACTCCCCCCTGTGACCGTCCAATGGTCTGGACTGCTGTCCGGGTCGAACTCCCCCAAGTTCGTTCCGGATCCCTTGGGCCTCCCCCCTCCTGGATCCCCTTAAAATTTTAAATAAAAATCTTGCTAAAAATCCCCACAAACTCCTCTTTGAAGCATGCCATCTCTCAGGGTCCCACAACCCGTCATCAAGAAAGTTCTTATGTAAGACAGATGGACGCTCCTGCGAGAGGGGGGAATCTCGCAGCAAGTAAAGTTCTCCAAAGGTATACGCTGGCATACAGAGGGAAACGGTAGCATCGGACAATGAAGGGTGCCAGCAGATGGTAATGCATAGTTTAGTCAGCCTGTGGCAGGTCCCAAAGCCACAATCGTGGTAGCAGTAGAGTAATCAGTGGCAGCGACAGCAAAATCCATAAGGTGGTGATGACAATGTGGTGGTGGCAAATGATGACAAGTCCAAAAAAAGCAGCCTGATGACAATGGCGACAGATCCAAAACAACAGGATTCAGGCACGGTGACAAGGGCAGCTGCAACCTCTGCAGTGGCAAGGAAGCAGCAGCAGCAGCAAACCCCATAGCCACAACCACAACGCCAACAGGTCCACCGCACTCACAGAGCCGAACTCGCCAAGTGGCAGAGGGGGGGAGAAACAACATCAAAGCCCCCTTTCCCCCTGCCACAAACCTTGTCTCAACAAAACAAACAAGCACGAGCAGAGTCCGAAATTCGGCACAAAATCACCCGGCACAGCTCTGCTCTGCTCGAACAAGCAGGGAAACAGTCGAGTCAGCCCTGCCCAGCCGCCAGCGTCCTCTCACTGGTGAACTAGACAATCAACCTCTCTGGCTTCTCCTCCTCCATCCTCTGTCATTCCGGGCAGTATCCTGACAGGGGAGGGCGCCAACGCTCCACCGGCAGCTCCACCGACCGAACAGGGGGCCAAACGATGGCAAAAAGCCCCATGGCAACCCAGCAGAGCTGAAAACCGCTCCACACTAAGAGCTCAAAAGCCAGCGAGCAGCCATCTTAGACATGCGCGGAAGGAAGTGTATGGATATCTTTTTAATAGTAAGAGAGCTAACTATGTGTTCTTTGTTTAGTGCATCAAGTTCAACCCCCCCACCCACCCCACTAAATCATACCCACAGAGTCTCTCTAAATTTAAAGCAATCTTTTCCGTGAACATAGATTTTAGGCTTCTCTTATTCAAACATATTGTCTATGACTGAGTTTCATCTTGGTGGCTAAAAACTGAATTCTTTTTCCATGATATTCTCAGTATCTTTCATGTGATTCTGTTTGGAAGAAAAAATAGATATTTTGCTAAGGAAATAGGCACATTCATGGTCTTTTATTCTTTAAAAATAATTCTTTAGTGTCTTTTGGGAAATTCAATGTAGCTTGAACTGGTAATTCATTAATTAACACAAATTATGGTTTCAATAATTTATCTGATTGTAAAGTGATCACTGAATGGTCACACCACACTGGAAACATATGAATTCTGAGTGTCTAAATATGTTTGTGTGTATGTATATGTGTGAGTTTGAGAGCCTGAGACTATATGTACAGTATGTAACACACACACACCATCTTGGTCTCTATTTCTCTAACACATTGATGGGAATCTCCTATTTTTTATTTTCAAATGTACCGTAGTTTCCGGCGTATAAGACTACTTTTTAACCCATGAAAATCTTCTCAAAAGTCAGGGGTCGTCTTATACGCCGGGTGCTGAAAATTTAGGGACAGGGCTGGCTGGAAAACCTGGAGCGGATCTCCCATTTAGTCTGCGCAGGGAAAGCGGGACCAATTGGAGAAGAAGCTGCAGTCTGTGATTTTTTACAGGCTGGGGTCTGGGCGTCTTTCCTTCTAAAGTTGAAGAGCAGCTGTAGTATATCCCAACTTGAAAGGCAGGTGGGGAAGGCAGCAGCCAGAGCAGCGGCTTAGCTCTAAGGACACACTTGACTCAGGAACTGGGCGGGCTGGCTGGAAAACCTGGAGTGGATTTACCATTTGGTCTTTTTTTAAAAAAATCCCATTTATATCCTGCCCTTCTCCGAAGACTCAGGGTGGCTTACAATTTAAAGCACAAATCAATGTGCTTAGCAATAGCCTTCATTCTGTGTATATGACTGTTTATTAGGGCTTTCACACACCCCCAAGTAGCATTATTACAAAGTCAGCTTATTGCCCCCAACAATCTGGGTCCTCATTTTACCTACCTTGGAAGGATGGAAAGCTGAGTCAACCTTGAGCCTGGTGGGATGCGAACCTGCACTAATTGCAGGCAGCTGGTGTTATTTAAGGCTCTGCGCAGGGAAAGCTTTAGAGTGAATTAGAAAAAGTGAATTAGGAAAATAGGGAACGGTTGCTGGAATTGGGTATGTGTAGCTTAACGAAGAGAAGGGTGAGGGGTGACATGATAGCAGTGATCCAATATCTCAGGGGCTGCCACAAAGCAGAGGGAGCCAAGCTATTCTCCAAAGCACCTGAAAGCAGGACAAGAAGCAATGGATGGAAACTAGTCAAGGAGAGAAGCAACCTAGAACTAAGGAGAAACTTCCTGACAGTTAGAACAATTAACCAGTGGAACAACCTGCCTCCAGAAGTGGTGAATGCTCCAATACTGGAAGTTTTTAAGAAGAGACTGGACAGCCATTTGTCTGAAATGGTATAGGGTTTCCTGCCTTAGCAGGGGGTTGGACTAGATGACCTCCAAGGTCCCCTCCAACTTCTTCTTCTTCTTCTTCTTCTTCTTCTTCTTCTTCTTCTTCTTCTTCTTCTTCTTCTTCTTCTTCTTCTTCTTCTTCTTCTTCTTATTATTATTATTATTATTATTATTATTATTATTATTATTATTATTATTATTATTATGATTATAGTTTAATCCACTTGCACTGTTTTATGTTTACATTTTTGAGGACAAACAGCCTTATGTATATAAGTGACAGTTTTTCTACTAAGCACCTGCATGTCATAAGCATTTGAATTAAAATTACCATATTAAAATCAAATCTGATGTTTTTTAATTTTTATTTGGTGTGCGTTGGAAGAGGGGTAGTCTTATACGGCGAGTATAGCCCAAACCCTATAATTTAACAGGAAATGTAGGGGGTCGTCTTATATGCCCAGTCGTCTTATATGCCGGAAAATACGGTAGTCTTTAATTCAGGTTAATATAGTGTTCTTTTCTAAATTTCCAAGGAAAATTCTGCCATTGAAAAATATGAATTTCTTTTGCTATCCAAAAAGAATGAATATATTGTGCTTTTGCCCAGATTGTGTGCTTTTTGGGTGGTGATGGTTATCTACATTGGCTTTTCTCCTATCCTTGTTTGGATGTATGAAGAACGAATGTTCACATCTAATGAATGTAAACTTTTGACATGTTCATATGAACACTTCCATGTTAGGAATTTGTAGCACCATCCATCCATCATGCACCAGTATGCAACTAATGAGGACAGACTTAATGCTGTAAGAGTTGGGTATTATTTATTTATTTATTTATTTATTTATTTATTTATTTGATTTATATACCGCCCTTCTTCCGAAGGACTCAGGGCGGCGTACAGGGCAATAAAAATAAGAATACAGGATAGAGAACCTTTCTTAATTGTTGGTATGGAAATGCCAGCATTAAATTTCTTCTGTCAGGTGTTTGTTATGGGGCAACTTATAAAGACCATAAACAACTCAGTCAATAATGAAATATTGAAGCAATCCAAAAAATGGCAATTTTATTGGAGGCCACATGTAAAGATTTGTAACAACCACCTTTTTTATCTAGTATTTCTCCTTTTTGCATCCCTTTAACTACCCCATTCCCATTATATGCATGATAGAAAATTGGTTTTGAGGTTCTGAAGGGAAAAAATCCTAATTTTCAGCAGCAAGCTAAAACAATGTTTTTCATTTTCAGTGCTAATGAGTGTAGATTTATTTCACAAGCCAAATCATATATCTTAAATATATTTTCCTAAATCTAAAGAACACAAAATGTTAATGCAAATTGTGCAGTCAGCCTGATTAATTTAAATTTTCTTTGTAGGCTCATTCTCAAAGAACTTGACTGTGATTTAAGGATTTGGTTGGATATAATAGGCTAATATTAAACATTCTTAATGCTTTCAAGTATGGCTGATTATTGTGCAACTGAACAATATATTTGCTTGCTACCCAGGGGATACTGGGTGATGGACAAGTCCTATAGAAGGTAGTTAGTCAATCAAATGTTTATTATAATCAAAGACCAGTACAATTAAAAATACTCGACTTTATTTAACTTTATTCTAGTTAAAAATATAAAATAAAATAACTGTACAAGGTACAAGAAAGGTTTGGTGCTCAGCAGTAGAGTATCTCAGTGATCTCCCTTTAAATATCCCAAACTTCAGACTTGAGAACATCAAACTGGAAAAATAGCTATAACTACAATGACCAGCATAAGATTGCTGTTGGTTAGCATTGACAAAAGTATAAGGAAACGTATTATTTTCTTATTCATTCTTGACTTGATGAATTATAGAAAATATATGTAATATTAAAATGATTGGGAAATGGAAATTTAAATCCAAATCTTTACTCAGTTATGTTAGATCTTGAACTGTATTTATAGTACAAAAGACATACATACATACATACTGTACATACATGTATGCATTTTCAGAGATGTTGATGAATTCTTAGGAACAGCAGCAACAGAAGAAGTAAATAGGTAGAATTTGTGCTGAATTAATTGGACTAATTTTTTTTCTAAATGAAAATCATTGTTCTAATAAAGGAGAATATTTGGTAGATTAATAGATAGCAGTTCTGTGCCTTCACCAAATTTATTCATCACAGAACAAGGAAAATAGGTAATATTTGAATGACACTATTGATAAGTAATAAAATGGAACAGGTAGAAATATCTTAATTTGAAACTTGTTTGATGCCGGTAATTTTGCAAAAACTACATAATTTTTAAAAAGTCCAGATAATTTAAAAAAATGTGCATTAGAACATGTACTTACTCAGAAGCAACATTCATAGAGCTTCATTTCTAATTCAGTGGTACTATTCAAACGCTTGATAAAACTCTTCTGGGTGCATCTTATATTTATCCCTGCATCAAAGGGAGAGAATAAACTAAAAAAAAGAGAGATAGACTTGGAAAAAAAGATAATACTTGAAAAGTGTTTTTCAGCAAACCCATACATCATTGTCAAGAGAAAAGATTAAACTTTATTGTTTCTTTTTGAACCAGGAACTCAAGGTGAGTGGAAATGTCTTGAAATGCAAAGTAGTTTCGCAGATAAAGTAAAATGGAGATGAAAATAGACAATAAAAAGACATTGGCAGTAATAGAAGAAACAGTCAAGAAGTTTACTCTTCTTAGCTGTGGTCCAGAAGTTTTATTTTATTGCTTGGACTTTCTCTTTCATCTTTTCATCATGTTCAAATATTCCAACTTTTATCTTTCTAAATAAAATGAAATCTTTCAGTTTAAGAATGGCACCAAAATAATTATTGTAATTTGAAAATGTTAGTTATGTGCTGCAGCTTCTGCCAAAATAAACCACACCATTCATTTAAAATATCAGGAAATTCCATTTAAGATGGTAGTTACATACCCATTGAGGATACAGTGTAGATCAGTTTTCCCTAGTATTAATCCAGCCTCTTAACCAGTGGTGGGATTCAGCCAGTTCACACCAGTTCAGCAGAACAGTAGCTATTTTTTTGTTGCCAGGCCCAGAATGGACTTCCAGAAGCAGCATCCACACAAAGAACCAGTTGTTCACATATTTGAATCCCACCACTGCTCTTAACAATATAACTGCAATTGATTCAGACTGACACAATTGTTTGGAAGTAATGGATGTTAGGGCTCAAATAGTACCACAATTTTTAAACATTATTTATTTTTAAGTAGTAACTTTTGAAAAAATTCCAGAAGCCAATTGCTACATACAAAACTATCTTTAACAAAAGGCTCCTCTTGGTATCATGAATTGTTGGATTTGGCATGAACTGCCATATAAATGTTTCTATAATAATGTAACTTCCTCAGTATATATTTAACATTTACTCAAGCCTGCTTAGCAGAGTTTCTTCCCTCCTACCCACTCCCCAGAAGTTTCTATCTTCTTGTCAGTCTACAATTCAACAGCAGAGGGGCTTTGCATACATATAATTATTTAATTGTAACCCTTGGTGCCTGCTGTCATATATCTTCATTTTACAATTATCCAGGGCAATTTTTCTAAAAAAAAGGGTGCTGGAACTCTCATCTTGGTGGGCACAGGAGGCAGGGGTGGGGTGAGGGGTGGCGCTGCTGCAGTCATGGGTGCGAGGGGTGTTGGTGGCGGGCTTTCCCCCAGGGCCGGAGCCGGTATGGCTGGTGCTGTGGGAGGAGCAGGGCCCACTCTATATGGTGGGGCTGCACAGGGCATGCGGCGGAGGCGGTGCAGGCCAGACAATGCAGGGCAGCCACTTAGGTGTGCAGGGTGGGGAGATGGTGGCGCAGGTCCAGCACCGGGTAGGCCACTGGGTAGGCCACTGTCACGGGTGAGCACAAGGAAGGAGTGCACATGAACTCCACAGAATCCACCTCCCACTCCTTGTCCTCTCTTACTTACCTAGTTGAGATGGTGTAGCTGGGAAGAGGGAGGGATGCAAAGTTCCTGCCAACTCGCCTTCGCTGCAGACAACTTGCCGGTGCAACGTTTGCCGGCCAGGTCTTTTGGCATGCTTAGCAGCAATTCCTATTGGTTTTCGAAAGCCAATAGAGGGAGTAGCATAGCTTGTGCAAAAGCTTTTTTGTGTGTGTGCAAAAAAAGGTGCCGGAACACCATTCTGAGCATTCTATGAGAAAAAAGCCCTGCTTTTATGTTTTAATTTTCTGATTTTAAAAATATATTTTTTTCTATTGTAAATTGCCCCAAACCTCGCCATGTGGATTGCAAACAAATATTATATAATCGGTAAATAAAGGTAGAACATAAGTTAAATATACATCAAATGATAATATGCTTCCCTACAAAGTCAATTCTTGCTCAATGACAGACCAAGGAGTTAACTCGGAAAGGCAAGAGGAAAATCTAGAAGAGATCTGTGCAACTTGTAGAAGGGAAAGGCCCATACTAATAAATTAAAAATCTTTGTGGTCTGCAAAAGAATGCTGGTGGGCTAATCAATGATTTGGTGAATAGAGGAGCATCTACAGTGTTGGAGCTCGTGGTCATGGTAAGCTATGGAGGCACTAGGCAACATGACTTTCAGGGCATGGTGGTGATTTTATTATTATTATTATTTTTTTAAAAAGTCTGTGCTCTGTCCAAGGGTGCTTGGTAGGCTGCATGTACAGGCCTAGTCTAGAATTTATTTTGGAGCATTCAGTTATCTAGAGCAGGCATGTCAAACTCATTTTGTTTCAGGCAACTTCTTATAAAAGAATTGCCATTAATTTGTTTTAATAAAACAATTTAAATCAATTTTTCACTTGATTTCAAATTAAATGAATTATATTGGTTGACAATGAGATATTTTTTTGTAGTACAATTGCCAAATGTAATAAACTGGTTTTAGGTTTACTGTAGGTTATTGGAAGGAAAAAGCAATCCCTGCTGCGTTACTGATCCCAGAGAAGCATTTGCATTTATGCAGGTATCCTTAGGGTGCCATAGTTATGGATGAGAAATATTGGTTGCAAAGTTGGCATTTCTGGATGTAATACAGATATTTTGGACTTATTTTTATTTCTTTGCATGTTTGATATTTTTAAAAAGACATATGCTACTGACTATGCTTATGCACATATGTAACATTTTTTGCTAGGATACATGACTACTGCTTGCCTAGAATGTGAAAAATGAAAGATTGTGAATAAACAAAATTTTAATGTACAGATAATACCACCAGAAATTATTTTAGCCTTTTTAATAAATGTTGTTATTGATGATAAGCTCACCATGGAAAACATCATATATTGTTATGTATATACTAGGTTAATTATTTAAAGACTGAAGTGCAACATAACTAGATTCTAAATAATCTATTTTTCAAAACACACAACAGTCCAAAGAGTAAAAGTAAAGTCCAAATTAAGAATATTTCATTCTTAAGAATTGTTTAATTTAAAGTGGTTTAGTTCTAATAGATGTTTATAGATTCAAAATAGTTTTCAAGAGTATTTACAAAAGACACTATTTTTTCTAGCATCAGCTAAATTACATATTACATTGAGAAAAATATTTCTCATTTCTTTCCTAATTGATTTACTGATTTCATTGAAGAGATGTTAACATAGGAAATAGATTATTTTGTTATCTAATTTTACCTTCCAAAAGACAGAAGCAGATGAAAAATGTGAGGTTCTTTTCTGTTGGCTTTTTTGATTTAGCTGTTTTAGATTCTAAAAGTTTAGTTCCTAAAGAAGTAACCTTGTAAATAATTTTAATGTCGTCTAGTGCAGGGTAGGCAAACTTGGCTCTTTTATGACTCAAGGACTTCAACTCCCAGAATTCCTGAGCCAGCATGGCTCAGCTTGGAAACCTCTCTCTTTCGCCTCAGTGTGGCTGGCTCAGGATTTCTGGGAGTTGAAGTCCATGAGTCATAAAAAAGAGCCAAGACTGCAATAGGCTTTCCAAAGCCAATAGAGGCAGCTTTTTTTTTTTTTTGCAAAAAAAGGGTGCCGGAACGCCATTCTGAGCGTTCTATGAGAAAAAAAGCCCTGCAATTATCAATTGTAAATCTTCCACAGCTATGGGAGAATAAGTAACCATTTTACCTTTATTTAATATACTTTCCATAGAAAGCAATATTAAAATAAACCTGTTTTAGAAAGCTGTCTTTTTCACGATAAATAAATGGTGAGGTACCTTTAAAGAAGGGAACAGCTGACACTCATGAACAGATAGTCACAAGGGAATTGACAATAGAGAGGAATTCATTCCTTAGATCAGAGGTCTCCAACCTTTCCGGGCTCGCGGATCAGAGGGAAGGAAGGCAGTCCATAAGTTGGAGACCCCTGCCTTAGATCATCATATAGGTAGCTCAGTGTTAGAGATGAGAAGATTGGCCAGAGGCATCTGAGTAGGCTGAAGAATTATCTGAATTATCTGAATGAGAAGCTAGGAGAAGGATGTGAGGACAAAGCTGAGTTTTGTAAGTTTCCTAAGGATAAGATGGTGACAGGTTGAACATTAGGAACTCCCTTGATTGCAATCCAAAACATTGATGGATTTTCTTTATTATTACAATTACTGGGCACCCCAGAGGAGAATCTAGGAGAGGGGCTGCAATCACTATTGATATGTAGGCTTTTTATCAACTAACACAAAGACAAAAAGAAGCACTTCTATTATGTGGTTGTATTAGCTCAGGGTTGTCAAACTGCCATCCCATGGGCTGGATGCGTCATGGGGAAACTGTGCCTACCCCAATGCCAACAATGGGGAAAAGATTCTGATACATCACACAATGTCATGTGCGTCATGAGTTTGACATGTCTGTATTAGCTGATGAAGCATGATAATTTCCACAAACTATTTGAATGGAAAGACTAAAATACTAAGGAAGGACATGGAACAGGATGTCAGAGGAACATAACCAAGATAGTTTTCAACATTAAGGAGTCTGGCGGACTTCCGGTGGCCACGCAACGCTGAAGACAGCCATCTCTGGGCTGTCAGCTCCACGGCTTTGTAGAACTGCTGAAAACAGTGCCAATCAGCTGTTTCAGCGGTTCGGAAGCCCCTGTTGTGACTCAGGGCCAGCCTGTGGGTCCGACAGCCGGGTCCGATGTATCGGAGGACTCAGATGAGGGGGAGGAGGGAGACGAACCGGCTGATGATGGTTTGGAGGCTTTGCAGAGTCCTCAGCCGGGGACGTCTTCTCAGCTGCGTGAGCCCGAGAGTGCGGAGGATGATGACCCACAGCTGGCCCTGTTCAAGGACGCCCGACGCAGGAGGCAGTCGAGCAGGAACAAACAAAGAAAGGTTATGGGACTCCTCGGGAGGAGGCACAGGGAGACCACGCCCTGAGCTCTCTATAAAAGGAGTGTTTGGGGAGGGGCTGGTTGCTGAAAGCAACTTTTCCGCTTGAGAAGACAAGCTCTAGTGTTTTTGTTAACTGCGTAATTAAATCTTGGCAGAAGCCTTTTAGCCTTGGACGCTCTCCAGTCTCTTCTTTTTGAATAGGGGTTTGTTAGAAGAGGGCTGGTTCAGAACAGCCCCCTCCTCAGGAGAAGAGGAGGGGGTGAGGCCCCAGGTAGGGGTTGAGCTCTCCGGGGTCGACTGAGCTTCTAGTTCGGGTGGCTGAAGGATCGAGCCCCCCCATAGCCTGGGTTTGCTCCGGACTGCGCAGCGTTTCTGCTCCGTGCTTTTGGGAGCAGAACTAAGCGTTAGCAACCACCCCTGCCAGAAGGAAGGACTTTGGAGTGTGAAGAGGCAGGAAGAGCGATACAGGAGGTCAAGGTGAAGTGGATTTTTGTTCTCTAGTTCAATGGATTTTATGGACTTTAAAAGTGAAAGTGCGTAGCAAGTGAAAGTGGGGGAAGATGGCGGCTAAAACTTCTAAAGTTCTCCAGAGTGCGGGGGCTTCCCCGGTGCAACAGTCCTCGCTGCAAGCCTTATTGCCTCCTGCACCTGCTCCGGCACTGACGGTTAAAGATTTACAGGATGCTTTGGAAAAGCACTCACAACAAATAGCAGATATTATAGATGAAAAGATGGAAAAGCTGGAGGAGAAGATGGAAAAGCTGGAAGAGAAGTTTACAGCAATGAGGGCAGACATCTTGCCTGCACTTCAAGGTGTGGCTTCGTGTATTCAATGCTTGGACGAAAAAATGGAAGATCTTAGCCAGAAGAATTCCAGATTAGAAGCAAAAGTGTTGGAGAATGAAAATGTGATGGATAAAATGGACGGTGATTTGACTCTGGTCCAGTACCACCAGGTGGAGTTTGCTATTAGAATCAGAGGTTTAAAAGAGAATCCTAAAGAAGATTTAAAGCAGATAGTCTCTGAGGCTTTGGAAGGGGTACTGGGACAGCCAGCAGCTGAAATTGAGGGAAATATAGACAAAATCTTTCGTGTGAATTCATGGATTGCAAGACAGAGGAAGCTACCTAGAGATGTGGTGGTTTATTTCACAAAGAGAGCAATCAGGAATGAAGTTATCCAAGTTTCTTATGATACTAAGCTGGTGGTTGCTGAGCAAGAAGTTTTGGTTTTAAAAGAGATTCCTCCAAGAATTTTAAGGAGAAGGAAAGATTTTGCTTTTCTGGCACAGGAACTTAAGAAATGTGACATCAAGTTTAGATGGGAGATACCAGTGGGCATGGTGGTGATGCATGAAGGCATGAGACACCGTTTGGTCGCAGTGATCCAGGCACGTGATTTTTATAGCAATGTTTTAAAAGCAACTTCTTTACCACCTTTGGAATCTGCAAAGAAAAATGGTGAGGGAAAGCCTCAAGATGCTGAAGGAACACAGACAGATGAGAAAGCTACTGGAGGGGATCAAATTACAGCTTCATCAGAAGATGCCAGAGAACAGAGGATGACGCGTGCTGCCTTGAGATAGGCGAGACAAGAGCAAGAGCAAGATCAGCGGAAAGTTATGGAACCTGCAAAGCGTACCTATAGCGAAGCTGTGGGAGGGGCGCGGCCTAAGGAAGTTAAGGGACTCTTGACAGACGTGCTCCAGAAGCTTCAGGCTGCTAAGGATGGCGACTAAGTTTCTAACTTGGAATGTCAATGGCTTAAACTCACCACAGAAGAGAAAGAAAGTTTTTCAATACTTAAAACAATTTAAGACTGATGTTATTTGCTTGCAAGAAACACATATTAGGGTTATGGACCAAAAGTACCTATTGAACTCTAGATTGGGTACACAATTTAGTGCTTCAGCAATGAATAAGAAAAATGGAGTGGTTATTTATGTCAAGAATACTGTGACAGCGGAGCTAATAGAAGCAGATAAACAAGGAAGATTTGTTATAATAGATTTGCTGTTAGAAGGCAAAAAATGCTTTTGGTTGGACTGTATGCTCCTAATCAACAACAAGCTGTCTTTTATAGTTTATTACACAGTAAGATTACTCAGTTGGATTATAAATCTTTTATTTTTATGGCAGATTGGAACGGAGTCTTGGACGTACAACTGGACAAGGGTGGCTCTTTTAGACATATTCCGAGCCACGCTAGATTGCCTAAATCTTTTTTTGAAATGAAGGATGATTTGGAGTTGCGAGACATTTGGAGAGAAATACATCTACAAGAAAAGAATTATACTTTTTTTTCTGATAGACATCAATCTTTTTCCAGGATTGATTTTATATTATTGACTAATGATTTTTTTTCCAGGACTAAAAAGATAAAGATTTGTCCAAGAACTATGTCTGACCATAGTCCAGTTTGGTTAGAGATTGACAAGGATAATAGAGATAGGCGCTCTTGGTGCTTAAATGAGAACTTGTTTAGAAATCAGAGAAATGTGGAAGAATGTAAAAAACAGATGAAGGACTTTTTTGAAACTAACATGAATAAGGGTACTTCTATGGACATGGTTTGGGATGCTAGTAAAGCTTATATGAGAGGGGTGTTAATATATATGAATAACAAATACAGACGTAACTTGGAATTTAGGAGGAAGGAATTGGAGAATGAAATTAGAGAAAAAGAAAAGGCCCTAATTCGGAATCCATTGGATGTGAAGACTAAAGAGGTTATTAATCTGTTAAGAGGACAATTTGATAAGTTGATGGCTGATCAGGTGGCAACTAATTTACGGTTTGCTAGGCACAATACTTTTTGCAATGCCAATAAACCAGGCAGATGGTTAGCTTACAGGTTAAGGAAGAAGCAAAGGGCTTCTAATATAGATAAAATAGAACATAAGGGTAAGGTTGTGTATCAACAGGATCTTATCAAGGAAGCCTTTCTGGACATTTATTCTAAATTATATGCTAAAGATAATATTAATGAAGCAGATATTGATGTATATTTGAGGAATGCTAACATCCCGGTTCTTACACAAGAACAAAATGAAGAGATTAATCAACTGATAACAGAAGAAGAAATCCTTTTAGCAATTAAACAATTGAAGATGGATAAAGCGCCAGGCACAGATGGACTGACTGCGGTGTACTACAAAAACCTACAATTGGAGATGATAAAGCCACTAAGGGAATTGTTTCAGACAATTCAAAGGGGAGGAAGGGTGCCTCCGTCTTGGAGAACTGCCTTTATTTTTTTGATTCCGAAGGAAGATCAGGACGTCACTCAAGTAAGAAATTATAGACCAATATCACTTTTGAATACGGACTACAAGATATTTGCTAAGGTTTTAGCTAACAGATTGATGAGGGTTCTGCAACAGATAATTCATGGGGACCAAACTGGGTTTATCAGTGGTAGACAAATGAAAAATAATGTGAGGCATATAGTAGACTTGTTGGAATTTTTGGAAAGGAACAACCAGATCCCTGCGGCGCTGATCTTTTTAGACGCCGAAAAAGCCTATGATCAACTGGATTGGCAATTTTTGATGAAAGTTTTAGATAAATGAATTTTGGGGATAAATTCTTACAACCAATTAGGGCATTATATCAAAAACAAATAGCCTCAATAATAGTAAATAATAGTTTGACTGAAGTATGTAATATTGAAAAGGGCACAAGACAAGGGTGTCCGTTGTCACCTTTATTATTTATCTTAACATTGGAGATATTATTGATTAAAATACGAAATTCGAAAAAAATTAAGGGAATTCAAATTAGAGATCAGGATTATAGACTGAGGGCGTTTGCCGACGATCTGGTTGTTATGGTGACCCAGCCAGAAAATTCTGTTGTGGACCTGATGGAGATAATAATGCAATATGGAAAGGTTTCTGGATTTAAGGTCAATATACAAAAAACTAAAATATTAGCCAAAAATATGACAGTATCGCAAAAAGCCCTTCTAGAAGGGTTAACGGGATTTGAGATTGTTAAAAGGGTTAAATATTTGAGGGTGTATTTGTCACCCTCAAATGCAAAGTTATATAAAAATAATTATGAAAAGTTATGGGGAAAAATTCAAAAAGAATTGGAGAGCTGGGAAAAATTGCAGTTGTCTCTACTGGGAAGAATTGCAGCAGTGAAAATGAATGTTTTACCTAAATTTCTATTTTTATTTCAAATGATACCTATTCTTAAAAAAAGATTCAAATTTGGAGGAATGGCAAAAGGGTATCAATAAATTTGTATGGGCAGGGAAAAGGCCACGAGTTAAATTTAAGATTATGCAGGATACGCGTGAAAGAGGTGGTCTTAAAATGCCCAACTTTAAATTATATTATGAAGCTGCTGCGTTGTCAGCGATAAGTGATTGGATTAATTTAACACAAGGGAGATTATTAAATCTGGAGGGCCACGACTTGTTATTTGGCTGGCATGCATATTTATTGTATGATAAGAAGGTAGATAATGTGTTTAAAGTGCATATTTTAAGACAGGCATTGCTGAGAGTTTGGAAAAAGTATAGACATAAGCTAAACTACAAGATACCTTTATGGGCAATTCCGAAACATGCAATAGAAAACATAAATGTTGGCTTCAAACATGATGTGACTACATACAAGGAGATCTTAAGTTTGGAGAGGAACGTATGGTGTTTGAAGCCGTATAATTTTTTACGAGATGAGAAGATTGTTCAAACTTGGTTTCAATATGGTCAATTACGGGCCAGGTGGAAAGAAGACCAGAAAATTGGTTTCTCAATGATTGATGAAAATTTGATAAAGCAAATTAGAAATCAGGGTCCAGCACATATCAAACGGATATATCTTGCATTGATAGAAATTGACTCAGAAACAGAACTTGTTAAAGATTGTATGATAAAGTGGGCTCAGAATATTCAAGAAGTTATCACAATGGACACTTGGGAAAAGATTTGGGTGAGGAACGTAAAATTTAGACAAGCTCAAAACTTAAGAGAGAACTTTTACAAAATGTTTTATAGGTGGCATTTAGATCCTAAAAAGCTTGCAAGTATGTATCCGAACTACCAACCTAAATGCTGGAGATGTGGTGGCGAAGACGCAACGTATTTTCATATATGGTGGACCTGTAAAAAGGTTAAAGCTTTTTGGATTAAAATCTGGTGGAATATGCAGAAGATATTTAAGCA
Source organism: Vipera ursinii (assembly GCF_947247035.1). NCBI lineage: Eukaryota > Metazoa > Chordata > Lepidosauria > Squamata > Viperidae > Vipera > Vipera ursinii. The sequence continues at coordinate 80,207,512 of NC_139514.1, read as the reverse complement.
AAGGATAAAGTTTTGTCCGCAATTGTTCTTATTGGGCATAATTACAGATACTACTGTTGTGGACACCAAGTTGATGCTGAACTTAATTATGGCAGCAAGACTTTTAGTAGGTCAATATTGGAAGAAGGAAGAACTGCCGACTATAGAAGAATGGACTTTAAAAGTTTCTGACCTGGCGGAAATGGCAAAGATTTCGGCTTATTTGAAAGACCATTCGCAACAACGTTATATTATGGAGTGGGAAAAGTGGATTGATTATATCCAGAACAAATATGGGACCAAAAAGTTTCACTTAGCATTTGTATAAGTTTTTTTTATGTGATATTAGTATTGCTTGTAGTCATTTCATATGAGCTAGAGTGCGATAGATTTAATAGTTTATTATTGTTAACATATGGTTGTTTATGATTATTTCTACTTTTATACCTTGTATTTAGCTCTGGGAAGTCAGGGAGGGGGGAGGGGGGGAGGGTGGGAGGGTTAGGGAGGGTTAGGAAGGGTTGGGTGGGGGGGAGGGGGGAGGGATTGTTAAAGATAAAATGTATTGTAAAACTTTTCAATAAAAAAAACATTAAGGAGTCTGGCATATTCTCCTATAGCCAGAATATCTTAGCTCTGCATATTAAGAAATGCCTCGCTTCTCAAACATGCTAACTTCCATTATTTGGTTTTTTTTATTGGCAGGGTAATTGAGGGCTTGGCATCTTCCAAAGAACTAGGTCTGATTCCTTACTATTGGAATTAGTGATCAACTGCTCAGAGCTATCATGCATGGAAGGTTGCTCTAGAACTGCAGGCTAAGAAGATGTTAGGTTCTCCTTTATGGTTTCAGAGTCAGATTAGTCCTTAATATTTAAGAAGAAATTCTCAGTTGAAATCCAGAATAAGTTCATTTGGCAGAGCTCTCCAGAATCTTTGGATTAATTCAACTCTGATTATAGAAAGGCAACTAGAGTAAGTGCAGCAGGATACAAGTGGGATATCTATCAATTTTCTTTCACTTCTTCCTCCTGCCATCTGCCTGCTTATTAGAAGCTTGGATGATGAATCCATACAGTTGGACACTAAGAGAATTTTGCTACTTTCCAAAGGAAAACATTACTGATACACTCAAGGGCTACTTTTATTCTGGAGAATCTGATCATTTAGTAGTAGTATTTATTTGGTATGGATTTTTATGTAAATGTAGTTCAACAAGTATTTTTCCTATTTCACATGCAATTTCACACACACTTTTGAAATGTCTCTACCAAGGATGCAGATAAGGAGGAGCTGAAGATGTTGAAGTCATGGAGTTCTACCTGTTCCTGCTATTTATGTTTATGAGGAAAGGAAAATTGAAATTCTAGTAGAAAGAGAAGCTTCTTTGACTGTAGTGGAAGAAGGAATAGCCATTATGTGCCTCGTTGGTGATAACTCTCTCTCTCTCTCTCTCTCTCTCTCTCTCTCTCTCTCTCTCTCTCTCTCTCTCTCTCTCTCTCTCTCTCTCTCTCTCTCTCTCTCTCTTATTTTGTCAGTTCTATCCAACTAATAAATAGGAACAATGGATGGAGGAGTGTGAAATAAGAATGTGGAGTAAGTTGTGTGAGGACTGGAGTTAGCAATGATAGAAGTAAAGGAAAGGTCTTCAAAATTTAATATTGAAAGAAATTTAAAATTGAATTTGCTGCACTGGAAATTTACTGAGTGGAGCAAAAAATATAATGGCTGGGAAACAGGAAAGGATAGCATAAAGACAGGACATAAGATAAATACGTAGGCAAAAATTAGCTGGGTCTTAGAGTGGGAAAGGAAGAAGACAAGCTATAAAAACAACTGTAAAAGGAAATGGCTAGCCAGGAAAACTTAACTAAACTGAAAAACAGGAAACAACCTATTTTCTAAGAACTCATAAAAGGGGGGGCAGAACTCAGGCAACTGAGCATGTGCAATTAGTTGATTAATATTAACTGACACAACTTGCATAAATTATCTCTTAATCTTAATGTACATGTGATGTATGATTTAGTATGTAGCAGGAAATATGTAGGAAGTGGTTGGAAAGAGTGTAACCTCATAGTACCTCAGCCAATGGGGAAAGAGGAGGGATGTGGTGGCTGGAAAAAGTCTGTATAAAGATGGGAATATTTTAGGATGGAACTTTGGAGATAACCAAGCTTTGATAGTGTTATGTATTGAAGTACGTTATATGGGCCATTATAATTGAATAACGGCTGTGTTGTCTGAACATTAATTGCCTGTCTGCAAGTTTGCAAGCTTGTGTTTTGGGTGGGAGAATTGTTTTAATTTCATTGGCTGCTGCCTATCGGCAGTTCGTATAAATCACGAGTTGGCAACCCTTGGCTCTGGAGCTGCATGCGGCTCTTTCAGCTGTCTCCTGCGGCTCCCAGTCCTCAACCATGTGCAGTCCGGAAAAAAAAAGTTCAACCAATCAATTCAAACTTCTCATGAAAAAAAAATCTCGCAAATTGATTGGTTGAAATTCTTTGGTTTGTGGAACTGCCCACAAACCTCTTCTTCACATTGCACGTGGTGGCAGCAGCAGAAGAGACGGAGGACTACTGGAAAAAAGGTGTGTGGGTCGGTCATATGGGGTGTGGGGGGGACGCGGAGGCTGAGTGAACGCACAGGTGAGGCAGAGGTGCTGCTTGGGGCTGGAGGGGAGGCCGGGCAGATTTCCCCAGATTGCCAGGCAAGCAGAGGCTGAACAAACGTGCATGCGAGGCAGAGGTGCTGCTCGGGGCTGGAGGGGAGGCTGGGCAGATTTCCTCCACCTTGCCAGGCAACCGAAGGCTCAACAAACGTGTGTGCAAGGCAGAGGTGCTGCTTGGGGCTGGAAGGGAGGCCGGGCAGATTTCCTCCACCTTGCCAGGCTACCAGAGGCTCAACAAATGTGCGCATGAGGCAGAGGTGCTGCTCGGGGCCGGAGAGGAGGCCGGGCAGATTTTCCCCGCTTGCCAGGCAAGTGGAGGCTGAACAAATGTGCATGCTGGTTGAGGCCAGAGGGGAGGCTGGGAAGATTTCTTCTGCTTGCCAGGCATGCGGGGAGGCCGGGCAGATTGCCCCTGCCCTGACAGATTGCCCCCACCCTGCCAGGCAAGTGGAGCCATGGCACCCTTTAGCAGGCACAAGCAGCCCTGATCCCAGCACAGCTCCTCCTCACACTCCTCATCTTCCCCTTGGAAGACCTGCAGGGCTCAGGAGCCTCCCCCCATGCCCCCCCACCCATGAGGGAAGAGATGCAGCAACCAGCTTGATGGCGCCTCCTCCTCTTCCTCCTCCAAAGGGGCACCTCCCAGCTCAGAGGGACGGAGGCAAGGGGAGAAACTGAGCTCTGCTTTGCCCGATGCTTACTTTTGCTTTCCAAAGTGGCCTCAGCATCACTGGGCTGATGCGCTTGCTCGCAAGGAGCTCAGCCTGGATCAGCTGGTGGGCAGGTTGTGCATCTTCCTGGCCTAGCTGCTCTCCTCACTCCCACTCTTCTCCGGCCCGACCTGCTGCCCCAGTTGGCATGCTTGCAGATCCCTCCCCCACTAAATAAATAAATAAATAAATAAATAAATAAATAAATAAATAAATAAATAAATGAATGAATGAATGAATGAATGAATGAATAAATAAATAAATAAATAGAAAAGGTCGATTTTACAGGTTTTCCAGCTAAAAGGGAGGAAAGAAGCTGGGCTGTAGTGCCCTGGAAAGGCGAGCAGGCAGCACTTCTGCACGGGCTGGTTGGGATTTCGGCAGGTTTCACCTGCAATTAAGGCAGGGCAAGGTTTTTGGCTTAGGGGAGGCTGAGCGGGGGAGCTGCTTGTGGGGGCATGTGTCTGCTCACATAAGTGTGAATGTGTTTCTTTTGCATGGAGGCTGCTTTGCTGAAGGTTATATTTTCCTTCCTTTCCTTCCTGTTTTCTTTCTCTTTCTTCAGTGGCTTCCGAACTTCCAAGCGCCCTCCACGTTCTTCGCCTCTCTGCTTTGTTCCGCCTCTGGGGGTGGAGGGAGAAAGACGCATTCTCCAACCGGCTCTTCCTTCCCCTTGTCTGGGCTGGGCTGCAATCTTGCCCACTGCTTCTCAGCCTCCTCCTTTCTCATCCCCCCCTTGCAGAAAAAAGGGAGAAGGCAGGCGGTGGGGCAGGGGGTTTCCCTTCCTTGCCCAATCCCAGTGTTTGCAAGACAGGCAGAAGTGATCACCCTTTTACAAGCAGGAAATCTTGCACGGGAATTGCAGCTGGGGATTTCCCCCCCTCACACACACACACACACACACACACACACTTTCCCTGGCTTGCCCTGTATCTGGGGTTTCCTTCCTCGCAAGGAGACCCCAAGATTTCCTGCTTGCAAAAGGGTGATCACTTCTGCCTATCTTGCAAACACTGGGATTGGGCAAGGAAGAGAAACCCCCTGCCCCACCGCATGCCTTCTCCTTTTTCTCTGCAAGGGGGAGAAGAGGAGGCAGAGAAGCAGTGGGTGAGATTGAAGCCCAGCCCAGAGAAGGAGAAGGAAGAGCCAGTTGGAGAATGCATCTTTCTCCCTCCACCCCCAGAGGGAGAAGCCCCCCTTGTCTGCCCGCACAAAGCTGCCAGCCACACGACACGCCCGGCCGCAGTGAATCAAGTGGCAACCATTTTCTTTCTCTTTATTTTTTTCCTTCCTTCCTTCCTTCCTTCCTTCCTTCCTTCCTTCCTTCCTTCCTTCCTTCCTTCCTTCCTTCCTTCCTTCCCATATTCTTCCTGCCTTCTTCCTTTCTTGTTTTCCTTCCTTCCTTCCTTCCTTCCTTCCTTCCTTCCTTCCTTCCTTCCTTCCTTCCTTCCTTCCTTCCTTCCTTCCTTCCTTCTTTCCTTCCCTCCCTCCCTCCCTCCTTCTCTCTCTCTCTCTCTCTCTCTCTCTCTCTCTCTCTCTCTCTCTCTCTCTCTCTCTCTCTCTCTCTCTCTCTCTCTCTCAATAAGCAAACAATCTGGCCTCTGACTGGCTGCTCTGCACTTCCTCCTCCCCCTCCTCCCCCACCTGCAATTAGAATGACTGTTTGCACCTTCAAGTTTTTGAAACCAAAAGAAAGCTTAAAGAAATTTCCTGCCTGCATTTCAAATAGTCTTTCTCTAGAAGTTTCAGAGATTCAACTTTTGAAAAAGAACTCTGCTTCTCTGGCCAGCTATTAAGTGGTCAGAAGGATAGACAATAAAGTAATTTGTTGTCCTGGTAACCAGCTCTTGGTGGTTCACCCCACCTTAGGAATGCGAGCTGCGCAACAGCTTGTAAGCTTGGATGTTATACAGAGAGAGGCATTCATTGATAGCCATTGTCTTTAGAGTTGAATTTTGCTCAAACAAAATTTTGCCAGTTGCAAATGAAATCTATGACTAGCCATGCAAGCATTTCTACAGAGATCATCCTGTGCTATTAGCCATTGTTTTTAAAGTTGAGCTCCAACAAAAAGTTTGCCAGCTAGCAATTTTTTTCCCTTCCTCTCTCTTTTGCAATAAAGATTGCTGAGAAACAACAATAAAAGGGCCATTAAGTAATCAGTTGCCAAGTAACAGGCAGCGACTCCTCCTGGCCAAACTGAAACGCTTAAACTGTCTGCAAATTTGAAACGCATCTGAAAGCTTGTATACAGAGAGAGACTTTGATTCATACTTATAGCAAGCTATGCAAGCATTTTTATATGATAGGCAAATGATCTAAAATCCTAAAATAGGTGTTCTAAATCTCCAAAAAGGAGATTATTCAGCAAGCCTACAGTTAAGTCACCACAACTGAAGGCCTAAAGCAAAGCAATCCTAATCAGTTCCGCTAGCTCTAAACAAAGGAACAAGGAGCCAATTAAGCTTCGTTAACAGGCACAGTTTACAGCCTACGGTTGACACTGTTAATACGGACAAGAAGTCCCTCGAGAGTTCTAGACCGGCTCACAACTTGTGGTCTTAAGAAGAAACAATTTGGCCGACCTTGTATCCAGTGAAGGCTAGGGCAATAACAGGCTTGTATTTGCTCATGCAAAACAGCACATTCCCTAGTGGCTGTTTTGCAAATAACAGGCTTGCATCCAAACAGCGACCTCTAGTGGTCAAGAGGTGAAGTTCATTGAAGTACTCACCTACATAAACAGCATTCCAGTGGCTGCTCAGCAATTAAAAGGCTTGTCCTCAGGCACGTGTACAGTGCCCCCAGCCCCACTAGCTTAAACAAAGGAACGAGGGAGCAATTAACCTCTGTCAGTGACAAGTTACAGCATACGGTTTAGCTCTCAACACAGAGAGGCAGTTCCTCCAAGGGTCTCAAACCGGCTCACAGCTTGTGGTCATAGGGCAGAGCAGTTGCTTCACTTAATGTCCCAACTTAAGCTAGGGAAGGTACCAGGCTTGCATCCAAACAGCGACCCTAGTGGTCAAGAGGTGAAGTTTATTGAAGTACTCACCTACACAAGCAGCATTCCAGTGGCTGCTCAGCAATCAAAAGGCTTGTCCTCAGGCATGTGTAGAGTGCCCTAGTGGTCAAAGGGTGAACTTTCCTGAAGTCCCTAACCACACAAAAAGTGCCCCTAGTGGCCAACAGGTGAACTTCCCTGAAGTTTCTGACCACACAGAAAGTGCCCCCTGGTGGTCAAATAGCGAAGTTCACCGAATTTAATCAGAAAATATCTAGAAAATTTCTGTATCTGTCTTAGCCATGGCGGAATGTCTCATTGATTTTGAAGAACCAGTTCAGCCAGACAACCCTGAATTGCATCAAGAAGATGGAAGACCATGAAGAGGTTAAGCACCAAGGCAGACATTTCACAGAAGGTGCCATAAGAGCGGCAGGCTTTTGGATTGTAGGAGCAAAAAGACAGATTGCAGCTATACTGCACAGATGTGTACAATGCCGTAAATTAAGAGGACGGCATCAGCAACAACAAATGTCAGACCTGCCAACCGACAAACTAAGCACTGACCCACCATTCACTCATGTTGGTCTGGACGTTTTCGGCCCATGGTCGGTAACAGCACGTAGGACACGTGGTGGCCAAGCAAATAACAAGCGTTGGGCAGTCCTATTCACTTGTATGAGCATACGTGCAGTACACATTGAGGTTTTGGAATCCATGGATACCTCATGTTTCATTAATGCTCTAAGGCGATTTCTTGCTATAAGAGGACCAGTAAACTCATTAAGATCTGACTGTGGAACTAATTTCATTGGAGCCTGCAGAGAATTAGACATCAATTCTAAGTCAGTCCAGGACTTTTTAGCTGGAAAGGGCTGCACTTGGATCTTTAATCCTCCTCACTCTTCCCACATGGGCGGCTCATGGGAGAGAATGATAGGAATTACATGTAGAATATTGGACTCTATGTTAATGGACTTGAACTCCACAAGGCTTACTCATGAGGTCTTGACCACCTTATTAGCAGAACTGCCTGCTATAATCAACTCAAGACCACTAGTACCAGTGTCTACCGATCCAGAATTCCCGACCATCCTCACTCCAGCTACTCTTCTCACCCAAAAGCTCGGATCTGTTCCTGTTCCACCTGGAGATTTTGGAAGAGGAACTTGGTATCATGATCAATGGAGGAGAGTACAACACCTTGCCAACTGCTTCTGGAATCGATGGAAGATGGAATATCTTTCTCTTTTGCAAAGTCGCAGAAAATGGAAAAATCAATACCCCAATCTTCAAGTTGGAGACCTTGTTCTGCTCAAAGACCAACAAGTTCAAAGAATTGAGTGGCCCATGGGACTTATCGAGAAGGCCATTCTCAACGACGATGGGAAGATACGTAAAGTGGAAGTTAGGGTCGCAAAGGAAGGCACCATAAAAACCTTCATCAGACCCATTACAGAACTCATTCTGCTTCTACCTCTTGAAGACTGAACTCGTTGCTTTCCCTGTTGAATCCTGCCTTCAAGAAGCAAAGTGCCTTCAACCTGATCCAGACTATTGAAGCCTGCAAAGGCAATTGTTATTGTTGCAATATATATGCATGTTCTTTTTATATCTTTCAGGTCTTGAACGCAACAAGCAAAACCTCAGCCTGAAATGGCAGTTTTATTATTGCAATATGAATGCATGTTTACTTATATATCTCAGGTTTTATGTCCTATATGGACGCATGTTTACCTCTTATATCTCTCAGGTTTTTATGCCTCATATATCATGTTTATTTTTTGCATATCCCTCAAGTTTACATTTATATGTATGCATGTTTATTTTATATATTTTTCTCAGATGTATTACTTATATTTCTTAGGCGTTTTCTGACAACAACAAACCACAAACTTGTTTGCATTTGCATAACTACCATTATGGGATTAATATAGTGGTATTATGAAATACCAGACGGGGAGTGTGCTGCCATCACGTGGCTGGATGGAGAAATCACAATGTGGGCAGTCAGACCCTCCTACCATATGATGTATTTCCTTTCCCCTCCCCTTTCTGGGTTGGACTTCCTCCTCCCTCTTCCCTAGTGAGCCATGCTTCATTAGCAGAAAACATGGGGTCCCAATATGCAGACCCTGGGAGCATTATCATCTTCTAACCTTGGAGACACCTCGGGAATATCTTGGAAATACTGTACAACGTCATCTGAATTGCAATAAAGGTATTTCTATATAAAAGGTGTTTCTACGAGTTTAAACTATCTGGAGAGACCTGTTAAAGTTAATTATATCTGCTTACACAGACCATAGAAGTCTTACAAGAGATTAATTAAAGCACAACATCGTCGTTCCAGAATACTGTGTCTTGGCTGGTTATTGGTCAGGCGAGCTTGCCTCTGGTCATGAAGGAAAGTGCCCAGGAGCACATAACAGCAAGGTGGGAAAATAGAAGCTAGACTATTTTGTAAAAACAGGTCAATTGCTATCAATATTGTTGTTTTTAGTTACGAAGTCATGTCCAACTCATTGCAATCCCATGAACAACGTTCCTCCATGCCTTCCTGTCCTCTACCATCTTCTGGAGTCCATTTAAGCTCACGTCTACTGCTTCAGTGACTCCATCCAGCCATCTCATTCTCTGTCGTCGCCTTCATCTCTTGCCCTCAATCTTTCCCAGCATTAGGCTCTTCTCCAGTGAATCCTTCCTTCTCATTAGGTGGCCAAAGTATTTGAGTTTCCAGGACCTGGCGTTCTAAAGAGCAGTCAGCGTTGATGTCCTCTAGGACTGACCACTTTGAATGTCTTGCAGTCCAAGGGACTCACAGGAGTCTTCTCCAGCACCATAGTTCAAAGGCCTCAATTCTTTGGTGCTCAGCTTTTCTTATGGTCCAACTTTCACAGTGATACCTTGTAACTGGGAAGACCATAGCCTTGATTGTAAGCACTTTTCTGCTGTCTAGATTTGCTATGGCTTTCCTCCCCAGGAGCAAGCATCTTTTAATTTCTTGGCTGCAGTCCCCATCTGCGGTGATCTTGGAGCCCAGGAAAATAAAATCTGTCACTACCTCCATTTCTTCCCCATCTATTTGCCAGGAATTGAGAAGGCCAGATGCCATGATCTTGGTTTTCTTAATGTTAAGTTTCAAGCCAACTTTTGCACTCTCCTTCTTCACCCGCAACAAGAGGCTCTTTAGTTTCTCTTCACTTTCTGCCATTAGAGTGGTATCATCTGCATATCTTAGGTTGTTGATATTTCTCCCAGCAATCTTAATTCCAACTTTTGATTCATCTAGCCCTGCCTTTCTCATGATGTGCTCTGCATATGTTAAATAGGCAGTATACAGTATAAAGCCTTGCCAGATTCCTTTCCCAATTTTGAACCAATCAGTTGTTCCGTGTCCAGTTCTCACTGTTGCTTCTTGACCCGCATATAGGTTTCTCAAGAGACAAATAAGATGGTCTGGTACTCCCATCTCTTTAAGAACTTGCCACAGTTTGTTGTGATCCACACAATCAAAGGCTTTAGGATAGTCAATGAAGCAGAAGTAGATGTTTTCCTGGAACTCTCTAGCTTTCTCCATGATCCAGCGTATGTTGGCAATTTGATCTCTAGTTCCTCTGCCTCTTTGAAATCCTGCCTGCACTTCTGGTAGTTCTCGATCCACATACTGCTGAAGTCTAGCTTGTAGGATTTTAAGCATAACTTTACTAGCATGTGAAATGAGTGCAATGGTGCGATAGTTTGAACATTCTTTGGCACTGCCTTTCTTTGGAATTGGAATGTAAACTGATCTTTTCCAATTCTGTGGCCACTGTTGGGTTTTCCAAATTTGCTGGCAAATTGAGTGTAGCACTTTTACTGCATTGTCTTTTAAAATTTTGAATAGCTCAGCTGGAATACTGTCACCTCCACTAGCTTTGTTGTTGCTCAGCTTTCCTAAGGCCCACTTCACTTCACATTCTAGGATGGCTGGCTCGAGGTCAGTGACCACCTCATCGTGGTTATCAGGGACATTAAGTTCGTTCTTGTATAGTTCTTCTGTGTAATTTTTCCACCTCTTCTTAATGTCTTCTGCCTCTGTTAGGTCCCTGCCATTTTGGTCCTTTATCACACCCATTTTTGCATTAAATGTTCCCTTCATCTCTCCAATTTTCTTGAAGAGATCTCTGGTCCTCCCTATTCTATTGTTTTCTTCTATTTCTTTGCACTGTTCATTTAAGAAGGCATTCTTATCTCTTCTAGCTATTCTCTGGAATGTAGTATGAAAGGAGACTCACACAAATCTTGAGCAGCTGTGTAGTTTTATTGGTTAACATTCACTTATATATATATATGTCTTAAACAATAGCTTTAGCGGTTAAACATTAACAATTTACATGCCATCCCGAAATTGGTTGCTTTTCCTTATCTATTGCTTATCCCTTTCAATTAATACAAGGATTAATATATGTTCCAGTTTCCTGCATTCCATAAGCTTATCTTTCTAATTTAAGATCTTGTTCTCCACATGTTATCTCAAGCGCACTTTGTACACTTCCTCTGCAGTCCCTGTCTGAGGTTTGCCATCCAAGACAGGAACGTGCAGAACGTGTACTTCAAGATGGACTCAGGAAACATGCCTACACTGGAATTCTGTATTCAATTGGGTGTATCTTTCCTTTTCTCCCTTGCCTTTAGCTTCCCTCCTTTCCTCAGCTATTTTCAAAGCTTGCTCAAACAGCCATTTTGCTTTCTTGAATTTATTTTTCTTTGGGATGCTACCTCTTGTACAATTGTGACTCTCCATCCATAGTTCTTCAGGCACTCTGTCTATCAGATCTAATTCCTTAAATCTATTTGTCACCTCTACTGTATATTTAACAGGGATATGATTTAGTTCATACCTGAGTGGCCTAGTCCTTTTCCCTACTTTCTTCAATTTAAGCCTGAATTTTGCAATTAGAAGCTCATGGTCTGAGCCACAGTCTTGTTTTTACTGACTATATAGAGCTTCTCCATCTTTGGCTGCAGACCACATAGTCAATCTGATTTTTGTGTTGACTGTCTGGTGATGTCCATGTGTAGAGTCATCTCTTGGGTTGTTGAAAAAGAGTGTTTGCTATGACCATTGTATTCTCTTGACAAAATTCTATTAGCCTGTGCCCTGCTTCATTTTGTACCCCAAGGCCAAACTTGCCTGTTACTCCGTTTATCTTTTGACTTCTTACTTTAGCAGTAAGAAGCAGACTTCTTACTTTAGCATTCCAATCCCCCATGATGATAAGGACATCATGTTTTGGTGTTAGTTCTATAATTTTTTGTAGGGCTTTATAGAACTGGTCAATTTCATCCTCTTCAGCACTTGTGGTTGGGACATAGACTTGAACTACTGGGATATTGAATGGTTTGCCTTGGATTCGAACTGAGATCATTCTGTCATTTTGGGGATTGTATCCCAGTATTGCTTTTCCTACTCTTTTATTGACTATGAAGGCTACTCCATTTCTTCTGAGGGATTCTTGCCTGCAGTAGTATGCCTGATGGTCATCTAAATTAAATTCACCCATTCTTGTCCATTTTAGTTTGCTGATTCCTAAGATGTCGATGTTTAGTCTTGTCATCTCTTGTTTGACCACGTCCAGCTTTCCTTGATTCATGGATCTTACATTCCAGGTTCTTATGGAGAATAAATCTTTACAGCATCGGACTTTCCTTTCACCACCAGATACATCCACAGCTGAGTGTCCTACTAGTACTAGCCCCCTGCTCTTCCCCAGTAGCATATTGGATGTCTTCCGACCTGAGGGGCTCATCTTCCAGCATCATATCTTTTTGCCTTTTGGTAGTGTCCATGGGGTTTTCATGGCAAAGATACTGGAGTGGGTTGCCATTTCCTTCTCCAGTGGATCATGTTTTGTCAGAACTCTCTGCTATGACCTTTCCGTCCTGGGTGGCCCTGCACAGCATAGCTCATAGCTTCATTGAATTATGCAAGTCCCTTCGCCATGACAAGGCAGTAATCCATGAAGGGGGCTATCAATATTGCAGTGTGAGAAATGGATGGCAAGAGGTCCATTACAAAGAGTGTGAGAAACTCAGGATTTAAACTTTGGGGTTTATATATAAAGAGGGCTGGATTATTTGAATATGTTGAACTGATCTGAATTGAAATTAAGTTTGGTTGATATCTGAAATAAAGTTACTTATTTGTTTAAGTTTCATCTTTGAGTACCTTCTGCTATGCACCTAAGGGTGAATCTGTCTTTATTTTTTATATATATACATACTTTATTGGTTTTAACTATAACAATCTCCAGTGCCTAGTGTACAGTATGTTGTCTTGGTTTATGTTTTAATAAAATAAAAAAGAGAATAATAATCAATTAAAAATCAGTAACGATTAAGTTTGATAATTCCATGATTGGTATATTAATTAATAATATATTTCTTTGATCTTCCCTTCTCCCATTTATATTCTCCTTCTTCAACCTTAAACAAAATGTAATTCTTTATATTTTCAATATATAAGTGGTTAAATATAAACACATTTTTATATTTATACAAATAATAATAATCTCTATGTATAGCGTTTTTAGTTTATATTATTCTTATAACTGTCATCTCATTAATTCACCATGCATCCTATTTTTGTAATTTTTGTTTAAGTTTAATTTCCCTTATATTCAATCCAATCCTTATCAATCATAAATTCTTCATATGTTAGTAATCTAAATGTCCAAATTTTCCTTATCGTGCATTACAGAAATTCTGTACCTATTATCTATCTTATAGTATCTAGGTATAACATCCTGTTAAATCAGTTTATATCACTTATATTAATAAAAGTTACATCAACCCACTATTTTTACATTTCATATATTATAGAACATACTATATTACTTAAATCTCTTGTCCTTCTTGTTATAGGGCAACTTTATGTTCAAGGTTATCTATTCTTTTGAAGATACATGCAGGGCACATCTCCTGAAAAGAGTCCACATACTATTCAAAAAATATTTCCCAGATAGGCCAGTGTTCGCCTCTGTTTCAGATTACAATAAACACTTTCCTGTTAAACCAGAGCTTGTTTCCCATCATTGGGTGATATGGATGCTCATGGAAAGTTTCACAAGAAAACACAAAACCATAATATGAAAGGATTCCACATACTTTCCCACAAAAATAGAGTACTGTGTATTAAATTTCCATTGTAACTTAATTTAGATTGCTTTTCCATTCTGTACTATATACATAGGATATTCATCATAATTTTGATAGCATTAGTTGTATAGTATATGCATCCTTAGGTACAATAGAAAATTGATTAAGAACAAATAAACTATTCATTAATTATGAATAGTTTGTTGTAATGCACAGGGGCCCCTTTAAGTCAAGCGCCTGCAATTTGGGGTTAGTGTAGCCCCAGGAATTTTTCAGGGAGTAATGGAGCGTACGATCAAGGGTATTCCGGGGGTATGTCCCTACTTCGATGATGGGCTCATTGCTGGAGAGTCCCCAGAGGTCCTGGCCAAGTGCCTTAGAGCCATTCTTCAGCGGTTCCGCACAGCGGGCCTCAAACTGAGAAAGAATAAATGTAAGATTGGGGTCCCGTCAACTGAATTCCTTGGGTTCCGTATCAATGCCGATGGCATCCACCCGGCAGCCAAAGCTGAAAGTGATTCAGCAGGCACCTAGTCCCAAGTCCAAGGGATAGCTCCGAGCCTTCTTGGGCCTCCTTAATTTTTATCACCCCTTTCTCCCCAATAAGGGCAAAGTGGCAGAGCCATTACACTGGCTCTTAGACAAAAACACTTCTTGGAAGTGGACAAATGTTCAGGAGCAAAGTTTCAAGGCAGTAAAGTATATACTGTCCTCAAACTCAGTGCTCACGCACTTTAAAGAAAACTTGCCAGTTTGTATCACGTGTGGCGCATCCCCTTATGGGGTTGGGGCAGTGTTAAGCCACTTGTCGGCTGATGGGACTTAGTTCCCTATCGCTTATTATTCAAGGACCCTGTCTTTGGCTGAGCATAATTCTGCTCAGATCGACAAAGAGGCCTTGGCCCTCGTGTCCGGGGTTAAAAAATTTCATGATTGTTTGTATGGCCACAAATTCATGGTCTTCACTGACCACAAGCCCTTGCTGGGACTGTTTACAACAGATAAACAGATGCCTCAGATACTGTCTCCCCGAATGTTGAGGTGGTCTATATTCTTGTCAGCCTACAGCTACAGGCTGATTCACAAACCGGGCAAAGACATGGGCCATGCAGACGGCCTTAGCAGATTGCCATTGCCACACGTGGAGCCAGATCCGGCTCCAGCAGCACGCATTTTGTCCATTCAAGACTTGCCAGAATTCCCACTCCATGCAGGGGATGTAGCTGCGGAATGGCAGCAGACAAAACTTTAAGTCAGGTGTTTTCCTGGGTTCATAGAGGATGGCTGGAAAATAGCCTGGGATTGGAGTTCCAAAGCTATTTCATGCATACAAATGAGCTATCAGCTCATAAGGGGTGCATCCTTTGGGGCAGTAGGGTTATTGTTCCCAGTTCACTCAGGCCCAGGGTTCTCCGCTCTCTGCACGAAGGCCATCCAGGAATAGTCCAGATGAAGGCGTTGGCAAGGAGCAACCTATGGTGGCCAGGGCTAGATAAGGCTATCGAGGCACAAGTACATGGGTGTTATATGTGTCAACAGTCCAGGGTGGAGATGCCACAGGCCCCTGTCCACCAATGGGAGGAGACTCATACACCGTGGTCTAGAATCCATGTTGATTTCGCTGGGCCCTTTCAGGGGCAGCTATTTTTGATAGTGGTCGATAGCCACTCTAAATGGTTGGAACTGTTGTGATTCAGCATCAGCCTGTGATCCCGGCAGTTGAGTCTGATGATTCTGAAGAGGAGGAGGAGGGGTTTGGAGAGCCTTTGGTGTCAGAGGGAGGCTCTGATGCACTGCAGGACTCTCAGCCTGGCCCCTCCCATCATGTTCCTCATAAGACTCAGCCGCGTGAGCACGAGGTATTGGATGTAGATGATTCACAAATGGATCTATTCAGGACTGCTAGGAGCAGGAGGTAATCCAGCAGAGTAGAACAGAGAAAGGCAATGAGGCAACTTGGTGAGAGGAGAAGACAATGAGAAGCCATGCCTTGGGGCTGCTGATAAAAGGGGAAGGTGTGGGAGGTGCTGGTTGCTGAAGGCAACCGTTTGAAGATCTTCTGTAGAGTCCAGGTCTGTTATTCCTGTTTAACTCTTGTTTGAACATTTGGGTTAACTGTTGTTTGAACTTTTGATTTCTTTGTAAATAAATTTGGTTGGGTTTTTTCCAGCCTGTTGACTATAAAAAGGGGTTGTCCCTGACATTCAAACAGGGCCGGTCGTAGGCTGGAACAGAACAGTTTGCCTTCAGCCTCCCACCCCTTACTATTATGGAGCAGCTACGTGTTGAGAATGCCCAGCTCACCCAGCAACTCACTTTTTTGGCAGCTCAGGTGGCTCAATTACAAGCACAGATCCATGCTGTACCACCACCACCACCACCACCCCCACCCAGGAGAAAATGCCAAGTTGTGATGCCGGATAAATTTAATGGAAATCCAGATATGTTTCCTGCTTTCCTGGGACAATGCCAGCTATTTATCAGCATGAGAGCAGCTGACTTCCCCACTGTGTTTGTGTTTGTGTTAAGCCTTCTCTCTGGTGATGCAGCTCGTTTGGGCACACCGCTGCTGGCCCAACCTAGTCCATTGTTCGACAACTTTGTGGGGTTTTGTAATCATATGTGTCTGATGTATGAGGACCCCATAAAGATGCAGACTGCTACCCGATGCTTGAAAGCTCTGAGGCATGGTCAATGCCCCCTACAGGGCTATATCACCAATTTTTGGCTGCTTAGCCAGGATTCAGCCTGGAATGAGGCTGCGCTTGTGGACACTTTCCAGGATGGATTGTCAGAGATGTTGGATGAGCTGGCCCGTGTTGATATTCCCTCAGACCTCAATGGGCTGATCCATCTTTGTCTGCGGATCGACACTTGGCTGCAGCAGTGAAGGAGTCGCCATGCCACCCCAGAGACCCCTGCAGCCCCTGTTGTGCATGAGACCCCGGTTCAGAGGGAAGAGCCAATGGAGCTAGGTGCTGCCAGGTCTTGTCTATCGGTGGCAGAAATGAACAGGTGATGTTGGGGGGGGGTTGTGTTTTTACTGTGGGGACCCTGGGAATTTGGCTGCCTTCTGCCCAAAGAAGTGATGATGGGCGTCAGTGACCAAGTCTGCCCCAAGAAAGCCCCCTACTCCTCTGTTGGGAAATGCCCCAAGCCCGATCTAAAAGGGGTTAGGTCGGGTGTCCCACAACACCAAGTGACATCTTTCCAATGCTGCCTGTGGACCTCCATGGCATCTGATATTGGAGGTACATCTGATCCTCCCTGGAAAGCTGAAAGGGATTCCAGTCCATGCCTTAATTGACTCTGGGGCCACCACAAATTTTATGGACTCAGTATTTGTGGCCAAATGGGCTGTTCCCCAGTGCCTGGCGGAACCACCCATGTTAGTGGAGACTATGATGGTCGAGTGCTCCTGTCTGGGCCAATTAAGGCCGCCACACAACCATTGTGTAAGGCCATCAGTTCCCATGTGGAGGCCATCCAGTTTTATATCACATCAGATCTGCATTTCCCCATGGTCTTGGGACTGGTGTGGCTCTGGGCGCATGACCCACAGATCTATTGGTCACAGAACCTGGTCACCTTCCCAAGTTGCAGTGCGTGGACCACACCCTCCATATCTGTGCCGGCCAGGTGGAGGGTTCCCCAGGGGTTTCCTTGCCTTCTGAACTGACTGATTATGCTGATATGTTCAGCGAGACGGAGGCGGATCAATTACCCCCGCACAGGCCCTATGACTGCCCCATTGATTTAGTCCCTGATGCACCTCTCCCAGTGGGGCGTTTGTACTCCATGTCGGACCCCGAGTTGGCTGCATTGCGGGACTTTCTCGACAAGAATTTGGCTTGGGGTTTCATCCGCCCCTCGACCTTGCAAGTGTCTGCACCCATGCTCTTCATCAAAAAGACGTCTGGTGAATTACGACTTTGCTGCGATTATAGAAAATTAAATGCCATCATGGTGCGCAATCATTACCCGGTGCCCCTCATCCCTGAACTCTTGGACTGACTCCGGGAGGAAAAGATCTTCACGAAACTGGACTTGCGTAGAGCTTACAACCTTGACAGAGTTCGGTCAGGTGATGAGTGGAAGACGGCATTTGGTACTCGATACGGACACTTTGAATACACGGTGATGCTGTTTGGCCTGACCAATGCCCCCAACGTGTTCCAGCATTTCATGAATGATATTTTCCAGGATTTGTTAGATCAGTTTGTCGTGATCTAGTTAGACGACATCCTGATATACTCCCTATCACGAGAGGTGCACCATCAGCATCTCCTTCAGGTCCTGCAGCGACTCCGAGAACATCAGCTGTATGCTAAATTGGAGAAGTGCTAGTTCTACTGGGTGACAATTGATTTTCTGCCTCACCGTCTCCTGAGGGAATCACCATGGAACTGAGTAAGATCGAGTCTTTGCAGAGTTGGCAACCCCCACGTCATGTGAAGGATGTTCAGCGACTTCTTGGGTTTGCCAACTACTATCGGGCTTTCATCTCTGGGTTTGCTACCCTGACAGCCCCCCTCACTTGGCTCCTGCAGAAGAAGTCTCGGTTTCAGTGGGATGCTCCAGAACAATTTATTTATTTATTTATTTAATTAAATTTTTATACCGCCCTTCTCCCGAAGGACTCAGGGCGGTGAACAGGGCATATCTTAAAACTACAAAAGTACAAAAGTTAAAAAAAGAATTAAATTATTGCCCACAATAAAAACAATAAATATATATATAAATATTAAAACCCTAAGTAATTCCCCATCAGGCCAGGCCAGCTTGTTCAAATAAATGGGTCTTTAACCCGCGCCGGAAGGAGCGGAGATCCGGTGCCATCCGGAGCTCAACCGGCAGCTGATTCCACAAAGCCGGAGCGCCCACAGAGAAGGCCCTCCCCCTGGGGGCCACCAGCCGACATTCTCTGACTGGAGGCACCCTGAGGAGGCCCTCTCTGTGGGAACGCACGGGGCGGAGGGGAGTCGACGCCGGCAGCAGGTGGTCCCCGAGGTATTCCAGACCCATGCCATGTAAGGACTTAAAAACCATCACTAAGACCTTGAACCTCACCCGGAAGACAACTGGTAACCAATGCAGCTCGCGGAGCAAAGGTGTAACATGGGAGTACCGGGAAACTCCCAAGACAAATCTCGCATCCGCATTCTGTACCAGTTGGAGCCTCCGAGTGGTCTTCAAGGGAAGCCCCATGTAGAGAGCATTGCAATAGTCAAGACGAGAGGTCACGAGCGCATGAGTGACCGTACACAGGGCATCCCGGTCTAGATAGGGCCGCAACTGCCGCACCAGGCGAACCTGTGCAAAAGCCCCCCTGGTCACGGCTACTACATGATCTTCTAAGGTAAGCCGTGCATCCAGGAGGACTCCCAAGTTGCGAGCCCTATCCACGGGGGGTAAAGACTCACCCCCCATAGAAAGTGATGGAACATTTTGAATGTCCCGGGATGCTGGAATGTACAGCCACTCAGTCTTGTCAGGGTTGAGTTGAAGTCTGTTCCTCCCCATCCAGACCCGAACCGCCTCCAGGCAACGGGACATCACAGCGAGGGCATCACTGGGGTGGTTTGGGGTCGAAATGAAAAGTTGGGTATCATCAGCATATTGATGATACCTAACTCCAAAACCACGAATGATCTCACCCAGCAGTTTCATGTAGATGTTGAACAGGAGAGGCGAGAGAACCGAACCCTGAGGAACTCCACAAACGAGAGACCTAGGGGCTGATCTCTGCCCCCCTGCCAACACCGACTGCGAACGTCCCAGGAGATAGGAGGAGAACCACTGAAGAACCGTGCCTCCCACTCCCAATCCCCTGAGACGCCGCAGCAGGATACCATGGTCGATGGTATCGAAAGCCGCCGAGAGGTCTAATAGGACCAGGACAGAGGAATATCCCCTATCCCGGGCCCTCCAGAGATCATTCACCAGAGCAACCAATGCCGTCTCCGTGCTGTACCCGGGCCTGAAACGCAATTGGTACGGGTCCAGATAATCCGCTTCATCCAGGACCAGAGGGAGCTGATGCGCCACCACACTCTCAACAACCTTCGCAAGAAAGCGAAGGTTGGAGACTGGACGAAAGTTGTTCAAGACAGCTGGGTCCAAGGCAGGCTTCTTGAGGAGAGGTCTCACCACCGCCTCCTTCAAGACAGTGGGGAAATTACCCTCACTCAAAGAAGCAGATATCACCGCCTGGAACCAGCCTCGTGTCCTCTCCCTGGCTGCATAAACCAGCCAGGAAGGGCACGGATCCAATAAACATGTGGTGGAGCTCAACCTCCCCATAATCCTGTCCACTTCATCAGGGGTCACAGAATCAAACTCCTCCCAGATAACATTGACAAGACCGCCCGTGTCCTGATCGTCAGACTCTGCCCAGCTGGAGTCCAAACCGGTCCGAATCCGAGCGATTTTATCCAACAGATGTTGACCAAACTCCTCGGCACGACCCTGCAAGGGATCCTCCCTCACCTCCTGATTAAGGAGGGAGCGAGTCACCCTAAACAGGGCGGCCGGGCGATTATCTGCGGACGCGATGAGGGCAGAGAAGTAATTGCACCTCGCTGCCCTCATCGCTGCGAGATAAGACCTAATATAGGTTCTTAACCGCAACCGGTCAGATTCGGATCGGCTGGACCTCCAGCAGCTCTCTAGGCCCCGTTTCCGATGCTTCATCTCCCGGAGCTCCGCGGAGAACCATGGAGCTCGATGGGATCTGCACCGGGTCAGGGGCCGCAGGGGTACAACTCAGTCCAGTGCCTCAGTGGCTGCCCTTTCCCAGGCTTCCACTAAGGCATCCGCCGAGCTGTGAGCAACGGAGGCAGGTGGAGATCCCAGCGCTGCCTGGAACCCGAGAGGGTCCATTAAGCGTCTGGGGCGGTACCATCTAGTAGGTTCCGCATCCCCACGGTTGGGGGTGGCAAGACGGAAGACCAGCCGCAGGAGGTGATGATCGGTCCATGACAGGGGCATAATAAATGGAGAGCCCCCACCAAGATCATCCAACCAACGTCCAGATAAAAAAACCAAGTCAAGGGTGTGGCCTCCCTCATGAGTTGGTTCAGAAATTACCTGCGTTAGGTCCATGGCCGTCATCGAAGCCATGAACTCCCAGGCTAACTCAGATGACCCTCCCAGGGATGGTAGATTGAAGTCACCCAAAACTAAAAGTTTGGGGAACTCAATCACCAAACCGGAGAGGACATCGAGTAGCACGGGCAGGGCTGCCGCTGTGTGACTAGGCGAAATGTACACCAGCAGCAAGCCCAACTGCGCCCCCGAACCAAACCTCAAAAAGAGAGACTCACACCCGACTATCTGAGGAACGGTGGTCTCCCGCTGACATAAGGTCTCCCTAATAACAACCGCCACTCCCCCGCCCCTACCTTGAACCCGAGGCCGGTGTAACGCTCAGAAACCTGGTGGGCAAACGTCAACCAAAGGGACCCCACCCTCTGGACCCAACCAGGTCTCGGTGATACAAGCCAGGTCCACATGCTCACCCTCCACCAGATCTCGCACAAGGGGAGCCTTATTAACCACGGACCTGGCATTCAGGTACACCAGCTGGAGCTCAGGAGGCTGCACATCCTCGCTCCCGGCACCTCAGGGAAGAACCAGAGGGTCGGAGCACCTCACCGCTTGCAAACAGCAGAGACGGCCCTCCCGGTAACGATACGGCCCTCTGTCCATACGCCTGCTGCCATACCCCAGTGTCGTGGGAATCGGTAATCCCACGACCCGCTCCCGAGCCCCAGATGTAACCACACCCCGCTACCCCCGAACGCAGTCGAACCCAGGCCTGGCCTGCACCACGGTTGTATGGCTACCCCCCATAGTCAGACAACCATTACCCCCCGCCCCACTCCCTAACCCCCTAAAAAATTTAACTAAAAAATTAACCAGGGGCCTCCTATTAAATTTATATCGAGAGCCCCTGGCCTTACCCGGCCATCTCTCAGGGTCCCAATAATTGGGCCCTTCATCAAGACTGGGAGTGGCAAAGAAGGCGGGACGCACCCAGGAGAGGGGGGCACCCCTGAGGGCGAGCAAGTCCGTGCTGGAGTATCTATAGATAAAGTCCAAAACAAGTCCAGATAAGGCAGTCCCATAATAGGAAAGTCCAGTAGGAGGTTCGAAAGGGGGGAGTGAAACATTCGGGCCATCAACCAACCTACTGCCACCCGGTTGGGTGCTCCTGGGGGCAGACCCCAACCCGTCCTCTCACGACAAGTCGAAAGTCTGCTCCAGGGGATGGTCCAGAATGTACACCCTGGGTGGGGCATAACCCATAGAGCTCCCACCTCTATGGGGGTGCCGATATAAAACAAGCCGCACTCCCACTGCAGCTTGTGCCCAGGTCCGTCCCAGTCCAAAGGGGAATAAGAAGGCAGATGAAAAGTTAAATAGTTAGTAGTTGGTAGTCCACCGGAGCTGCTACGGCCACCGCTGACCAGATGAAAGCACCAACCACCGCCATATCGCTGCCGATGGAACGGGCCAGCGGGCCCCGAAAATGCCATCGTCGCCATCACCGTCAGAGGCCGGAACGAGGCAAGCGAAGCAACAGCACCGCCACCGTCGCCGCGGTCGTCCTCTCCACTGCCGCAAGCAGCCCGAGGACGCCGTCACCGTTGCCGCCTCCGCCGCCGGCAGCAGCCCGAAAAACACCACAAGAGACATCCCTGCCACCAAGCTAACCAGTGGTCGTCCCCTCCGCCGCCAAAAATGGCCCGAAGATGCCACAGCCGCCAAAAGCGGCCCGAGGCAGGTCCGACAATGCAAAGAAGTCACCATCGCTGCCGCCGCTGCCAAAATGGAGGCGCCAAGATGGAAGCGCTGATCAGCTGGAGCTCCGAGGCCGCCGCCGATCAGCTGGAGCTCCGAGGACGCCGCCGATCAGATAAAACTCCGGAGACGCCACTGAGAACCGCCGAGAGCTGCTCAGAAACAGCAGCGTTGCCCAAAACAGCAGAAAACGCCGTCGCCGCCAGCTACAACCTCTCAGGAGAAGCCCGGAGCAGCCTGGAGACGCCGAAGCAAAGCAGCCCAGAGACGCCGAGGCGAAGCAGCCTGGAGACGCCGAGGCTGCAGAAACCGGCAGGCCGAAAACCGAACACAGCGAACACAGCGGTAGCGGCAGACGAAGGCAGATGGAAACAGCAGGCGAAGCAGCAGACGAAGCAGATGGAAACAGCCACTCATAGACGGGAGCAAGCAAACAGCAAGCTACCTAATTCTTTGCCTCTAGAATTAATAGTCCAAATCCCCTACCCAGGGGCCCGATAGGACCCCTGAGGGGCTCCCAAGGGACGCCCAACAACTGGAGCTCGCAGAGCTCAGCCCAACACGTCCGCCATCTTAGTTGAATATTTAGCAACAAGCTCAATGGGCTTTTCAGGCTTTGAAGGAAGCCTTCATGAAGGAGCCCATCTTGAAGCATCCTGACCCGCAACGGCCGTTTGTCGTGGAGGCGGATGCCTCTGACATTGCCATTGGGGCGGTGTTACTCCAGGCAATGATGCCTGGTGGTACCCTCTTCCTTTGTGCGTACCATTTGTGGAAACTGAATCAGTCGGAGTGCAACTATACCATCTGGGAGAAGGAGCTGCTGGCCATCAAAGTGACAATCGAGGCCTGGAGGCATCATCTGGATTGGGTGCAGAATCAAATTGAGTTCTGGACTGACCATAAGAATTTATAAAGCCTGCAGACTACTCGGAAATTGAACCAACACCAATTCGGTGGTCTCTTTTTTTTGCGAGGTTTAATTTCTAAGTCTAGTACATACCTAGTGGTCGCAACCAAAGAGCGGATGCTCTGTCCAGGAAGCCCGAATATTCCTGAGCAGAAGACAAGCTTCTGCCCATGACAGTGCTCCCCATTGAGTCTTTTGCTGCAGTGCGGGAGCTGATAGATATATGGGCTAGGATTCGGGAGGCACAGCAGCAGGATGTGTGGGTGGCTCAGTGGAAGGAGGAGTTGGGGCCAGATTCTCCATGGACGGTCACGGATGGACTCTTATTTTATTGTGACCGGCTCTATCTTCTGGGAGGGCTACTCAGGGGACTCATCCTCAGCCAGTGTCACGATAACCCGGCGGCGGGGCATTTTGGCCTGTTCAAGACCCTGAAATTGGTCTCCCATATCTTCTGGTGGCCCCAAGTCTGACACGATGTCCAGGCCTACATCACTTCCTGTATCCCTTGCAGGCAGGCCAAGTCAGTGACGGGGGCACCACCCGGATTACTGCAGCACTTGCCGACACCTAAAAGACCCTAGGGGGCTGTGTCCATGGACTTTCTGATGGATTTACCCGTCTTCTGGTTTTACGATGGTGTTCGTGGTGGTGGACATGCTGACCAAGATGGCGTATTTCATCCCATGTCGTGGTTTACCATCAGCCCACGCCACCTGTTGTATGTTCATCCAGCAGGTGTTTTGACTACACAGCCTCCCTGACAGAGTTGTATCTGATAGAGGGGCCTAGTTTACAGCCTGTTTCTGGCAGGGGTTGATGCAGGCGTTGGATGTCAAGATTTGGCTTCTGGGTGGCAAGGCTCCATTGATGGCAGCCTTTTAGGCTGTCAGCCCCGCTGTCTCTATAGAGCTGCCCAAAACAGCGACGATCAGCTGTTTGGCAGCTCGGAAGCCCGCTCCTCGGGAGAAGAGGAGGGGGTGAGCACCCAGGCAGGGGTAGAGCTCCCCCAGACCGCCAGAGTTGAAACTCTGGTGGTTGAAGGTTTGAGCCCCCCCGAAGCCTGAGTTTGCTCCGGACTCCGGGACGCCTCTGCTCCAAGGCTTTGGAGTAGAGCAGGACGCTGCAAACGTCCTTGCCAGCGAGAGTGAACTTTGGATTACTTGGATGCAGGCAGAGCTGTGCAGGAGAATGCTGTCAGAGCAAGTATTTGAACTTAAACTCAGTAAACTTTGTGGAGATTTTTAAGTGGTGCGGAAAGTGAAAGTGCGCAATAGAATTAAGTGGGTGAAAATGGCTGCCAAGTCAACTAAGATAATGCAAGATACGCGTGAAAGAGGTGGTCTTAAAATGCCTAATTTTAAATTATATTATGAGGCTGCTGCTTTGTCATCAATAAGTGGCTGGTTTAATTTAACACAAGGGAGATTATTAAATCTTGAGGGTCATGATTTGTTATTTGGTTGGCATGCATATTTATTGTATGATAAGAAGGTGGATAATGTGTTTAAGGTACATATTTTAAGGTATGCTCTGTTGCGAGTTTGGAAAAAGTATAGACATAAGTTAAATTATAAGATACCAATTTGGGCAATACCTAAACATGCAATAGAAAATATAAATGTTGGATTCAAACAGGATGAGATTACATATAAGGAAATTTTAAGTCTAGAAAGGAATGTATGGCAATTAAAGCCATATAATATTTTAAAAGAAGAAAAGATTGTACAAACGTGGTTCCAATATGGGCGATTACAGGCAAGATGGAAAGAGGACCAGAAAGCTGGCTTTTCGATGACTGATGAAAATTTGGTAAAACAAATTAGAGATCAAGGTCAAGCACATATAAAAAGGATATATAATGCATTGATAGAAATTGACTCAGAAACGGAACTTGTTAAAGATTGTATGATTTAATTTAATTTAATTTAATTTATTAATATTTCTATACCGCCCTTCTCCCGAAGGACTCAGGGCGGTGTACAGGGCAAGAATAAAACATAAAGTTACAAAAATTAAAAAGTAATTAAATACATGCCCATAAAAACAATAAATACATTAATAAAACCCCCAATAAAATGATAATAAAACCCCAGTATGATAAAGTGGGCCCAGAATTTTCAAGAAGTTATAACAATGGATACTTGGGAAAAGATCTGGGTTAGAAATGTAAAATTTACACAGGCCCAAAACTTAAGAGATAATTTTTATAAAATGTTTTATAGGTGGCACTTAGACCCTAAAAAATTAGCAAGCATGTATCCGAACTGCCAGCCCAAATGTTGGAGGTGTGGTTGTGAGGATGCAACATATTTTCATATATGGTGGACTTGTAAAAAGGTTAAAGCCTTTTGGATTAAAATTTGGTGGAATATGCAAAAGATATTTAAGAAAAGGATAAAGTTTTCTCCGCAATTGTTTTTATTGGGTATTATTACAGATACTACTACTGTTATAGACACTAAGTTGATGTTGCATCTAATTACGGCGGCAAGACTTTTAGTTGCGCATTATTGGAAGAAGGAGGAATTGCCGACTATAGAAGAGTGGACTTTGAAAGTTTCCAACTTGGCGGAAATGGCAAAGATTTCAGCATATTTGAAAGACCAATCGCAACAGAGATATATTGTGGAATGGAGAAGATGTATTGAATATATTCAGAATAAATATGGGACTAAAAAGTTTCATTTAGTATTTGAATAAGTAGTGGATTTTTATGATGTATGATTAGTTATTTGTTACTTTATTAATATTATGACTATGGAGAGTTAAAGTCCCATAGAACTTAATGTTTTATTTTTGTTATTAGCATATTTTAGTTTATGTTTGTATTATTATTATACCCTGTATTCAGCTCTGGGAAGTCGGGGAGGGGGGAGGGTAGGGTACGGGAGGGTTGGGGAGAGGGGAGGGGGAGGAGGGAGTTCATTGTATTTAAAAATTGTAAAACTTTTCAATAAAAAAAAAGATTTGCCTCTTCTCCGTGCATCATCCTCAAACTGACGGGGCGACAGAGAAGGTCATCATAATTTTAGGGAAATATCTGTGCTGCTATGTCAATCAGCAGCAAAACAATTGGGTGGTCTATCTCGCAATAGCTGAGTTTGCATTCAACAACTCACAGCACACCTCCACACAGATTACACCTTTCTTGGCCAATGTGGGATATCACCCCCGATTTTTCCCCCTTTCCCCGTTAGATTCACCGGAGCCAGCAGCGAACGACTACATGGCAGAGTTACAGGTGATCCATTGATTAGTGCAGTGACAGTTAGAGAACGCCAAGGCCGATTACAAAAGATTTGCTGATCGGTCGAGGCAGGATATGCCTCTACTATTGGTGGTAGATGAAGGTCTGGCTGTCAACCAGGAACCTACCATCAACCTGGCCAGCTAAGAAGTTAGACCACTGATATTTAGGACTGTTCCCAATCGAGGCTGTCATCAATCTGATCGCCTATCGTTTAACTCTGCCACGTTCCCTGTGTGTGCATCCAGTCTTTCATTGGTCTCTGTTGGTCCCTGAGCAACCAGCATGTCCATGACACAAGCAGAACCTCCCCCACCGGAACATCATGATGAAGACAGCGCCCTGAGTATGAGGTCACCAGCATTCTGGACTCCCATTGGTTGAAAGGTCGTTTCCAGTGCCTGATCGAATGGAAAGGCTATGGGCCAGAGGAGTTCACCTGGGTAGATGCAACCACCATTCATGCTCCTGTTTTGGTGTCTGCCTTCCATGAACAATTCCCATCCTGACTGCATCTGGATCATCAGACCCGGGGGAAGGGCCCTGCGGTGTGGAATAGTGTTGTGATTCAGCGTCAGCCTGTGATACCGACAGCTGAGTTTGATGATTCCGAAGAGGAGGAGGAGGAGGGCTTTGGAGAACCTTTGGTGTCAGAGGGAGGCTCTGATACATTGCAGGACTCTCAGCCTGGCCCCTCCCATCATGTTCCTCATCAGACTCAGCCATGTGAGTACGAGGTACTGGACATAGATGATTCACAGCTGAATCTATTCAGAGATGCTAGGAGCAGGAGGCAATCTAGCAGAGTAGAACAGAGAAAGGCAATGAGGCAACTCGGTGAGAGGAGAAGACAATAAGAAGCCACGCCTTGGGGCTGCTGATAAAAGGGGAAGGTGTGGGAGGTGCTGGTTGCTGAAGGCAACCATTCAAAGATCTTCTGTAGAGTCCTGGTCTGTTATTCCTGTTTAACTGTTGTTTGAACTTTTGGTTTAACTGTTGTTTGAACTTTTGATTTCTTTGTAAATAAATTTGGTTGGGTTTTTCCAGGCTGTTGACTATAAAAAGGGGTTGTCCCTGACATTCAAACAGGGCTGGTCGTAGGCTGGAACAGAACAGGAACTAATTCCCATTTCCACTATGACTACTGCTAGGACCATCCAGGTGCTTAGGAAACTTTTTGCTACACATGGGCTTCCAGTTGTCTTAGTCTCCGCCAATGGAGCCCAGTTCACTGCATCCAAATTTCAGGCCTTCCTATGGGCCAACCTCATAAGGCATGCCACATCAGATCCCTTTCAACCCTCGACAAATGGGCAGTCAGAACGAATGGTGTGTACAATGAAAGAATCCTTTAAATGCATTTTTTCAGGGGACTGGCACCACAGGCTGGGTGATTTCTTGCTATGCCAGCACACTACGCCATGTACGGCTATGGGCAAAAACCCAGCAGAGCTTCGTTGGGGCAGAAGATTAATCACAAAACTTGACACCCTGCACCCTAACCACATTGCTGCAGACACTGCATGCCCAAAAGCACCAACGGGGTTGCAAGTGGGTGATAAGGTATGGGCTCAAAATTACGGGCATGGGGCTTTGTGGGTGCCCACTAAAATTGTCAAGGTCTTAGGTCCCCTCTCTTACGAGGTGGTCCTGGAAGGTGGGTGAGTCATTTGCCAGGATATTGACCAGCTGCGGTGGTGGCTTGCAGCCCAGTTCTTAATGGAGGACTCCCCAGAGGGTCAGCAATAAGGTCCGCCAGCCAGCAGCCTAACAAAGCAGTTTGCGCACTCTGAAAACTCATTCAGACATTACAATGGGGACATGCCATAGAAGTAACCCCCCCAGAAACTCAAAGTGTCCCCAGATGGGGAAGGACAGACTGAACTGTGTAGCAGCCCAGCTGACATCACAACACAATTGGACTTTGGTTTGGCCGACCAGGAATGGCCTGCCAAAAAGACTCAAGTCACTTTGACTCAATGGAACTGACGAGTCCTGGTCTACCCAGCCTGGAAGGCAAGCAGGTAGACCGGGGACTCCCGGCAACCCCCAGGCAATCTGAACGGTCATGACGACTACCAAAATACCTCCAAGAATATGTAAGCAAATAATGTGTACTATCCAGGGGGAAGGGGTATAGTGTATTGGCTTGAATGCTGGGTTAATTTCACATGTATTTGTTAACTGCTACTCCTTATTGTATGTATGGGGCAACGGTTACTGTCTGGCTGTCTATGAGGGTGGAGCCATAGGTTTGCCTCCTTCAAACCTATTGGATGCCGCCTAGTGGCCAACTGCATAAATAGCTGCACAGCAGCTATTGATTTGCTTCTGTTCCTGTTAACTTCTGAATAAACCAGTTCCTGTTTGAAACCATGTCTCGCTTACTGCCTAAAGAACTGAATACGCAACACTTTTGTTCCCAGATGTAACAGGTTTTCTTTTATATTCTTGAATCTGCTTATCCAAGAATGATATACTTTCATAGTTATTTGGGATAAAGGATTGACTTACATAGTCTTAGCTCCTTAAAACAATTAATAATAAAGCAAAAAGTAATAAAACTATAGTATATACAGCATTTGACTTTCTATATTTGTCTTAGATTTATACACTAAACAATATCTACAATCTCTTTTATACTGAAAATTCCATTATGGAATATTTAAAAGTCATGGAATATTGCGTTTCTTTTTCCTGCATATGGCTTCATAAAATTCCCATTTCTAAGGATTTGAAGAGCTGAGTATAAGTTTACAGATTTTTTTCCATAGGATTTTGTGTGTGTGTGTATGTCCTTCTGATAATTTCCATCATGTTACCATGAAATTGGTACATATGGGCAAAAGGCATCTCTCTCTCTCTCTCTCTCTCTCTCTCTCTCTCTCTCTCTCTCTCTCTCTCTCTCTCTCTCTCAAATTTTTCAACTTCCAGAAGATGGCAATGATGGCAGAAATAACCCTGAAGAATGCTTCTCATTTTTACACTTCTTATCTTCTTTCCCTAACAATCCCAACCAATTTGAAACTATTCTGGACTAAGTAGGATAAGTACCAAGTATGAGGGAAAAGGACAGCTAGAATCTGCTGTCTTTCATTATGTCTTCTGTTTTTAACTTTCCATCTTAGCACTGGAATACATGAGAAAGTAGCAAAGGAAATGATTTTTTTATCCCAGTGAGAAATCCCAATCAACCTCCACTATATGTATGAGAATAGATGTTACACATCTAGATCAGGTGAACAGTTTTGAGGTAAGTTTGGTACTTGGCATGGGAAAAAAGGAGATAGATTTCAGGATGGAGCTTTTGAACCTTAGCAGAAGATTTTCTTCCATTGCTGACTTGGGAAGAACAATATATGTGAACACTGATTAAACTTTTCACAGGCTTTCCAAGGAATCCACCAATCTGGAAATAACTAAGTTGTTTGGAAAATCAGGCCTTTATTTCAGTAAATTTAAGGGAATGGCACTCTTTTGGAAAACTAATACAACATTTGTACTAGAATTTACAGTAATATAATTTGGATTTGAGTTGCACTGCCATCTGCTCTTTATTTAAAGGGTTGCCTGTCTATTCCTGATGTCATTGCAATCAATGACTGTTTTGGTTTGGAAAACTCAAGGCTTCAACAGATAATGTTACATGGAGATTAACACTAATTGGGAAATGGCAACATTTAAGTTTCAGTTAATATTATCTGGCCAAATGTAATTAAAAGGACAATATAGATGCCAGGGATTTAGTAGGGCAACATAACACTTATTTAAGCAATATGTAACCTATAGCCTCAATAGATTTAAAAAATGATTTGATATAATCTGCTGAAGGTGGACATAGCAATATGCCTTTAAGTGGTCCTATAACCCTGAGTGGATAACAGCAGTGTGCCACATAAATTAAATTCATCTGAATAGTCCCACTGACTTTTCTGGTCTGCATGTGTAAACTGTAATGTGTTCAAGCATTATTATGCAGATTTTGGGCCTTCTGCCAAGACAGCTTGGCTGGAATCTTGCGTGATGTTTACAAAATGCCACCCAAAGCAAAAAATTAAGTAGCTTTCATATTTTTGCTTCATCAATCAAAAGCTTCTGTATGCAATATAATAAAGAGTATTTGGCAGGAGAGAAGAAAAGCTAGCTCTCCCTGTCCTCCCCCCCTCTTTTTGTTAAAATACAACCAATGCTTTAATAGATAGCAAAACAGTTTGTGTGCCTGGAAAAAGCATTCAAGCTCTGTGAATTACTCACAAGTAAGTGACAATTTTACTCATCCATTCCATCTTTTAAGGAAATCATTATTCCAGGAAACTTCAGTGCTATTTCAGTTATCCATTTAATCCATCTATCCATTTAGCAAAGAGTGGTAATTATGGAAAAATTACTGGCAAACTATGAGGCTCAATTAAAATTCAGGCTATTTTGTGTGTGATGCACAATCCTCCACCTTCTTCCCCCCAATCATCTTACAAATCCTCTGATAGAAAGTTTGTGGTGTTTTCTTTTTCCTCTCTCACACTCTTTTTAAACACAGCTTATAATAATAAGCCATCTGGCTGACTTTAACATGAAAGATTAAAATGATATACAGTATGAAGGCTTCCTATTCAATTGCTAATGTCCAAGAACCCAACTCCAGTAGTGAAAGCTGTCATTTGGGGGATAGGGGTGGGTGGGGAGGAAGGGGTAATTAAAAGATATCCTTGCAGAAACAGTGAGCCTCAAACAAGAGTCTGGCACACACAAGAAGCAAAACTAATTTTTCCAAAAGAGGATGGTGCTAGCCAAATGCCCCACAAGCTAATCTTCTGTATCCTTTAATTCACTGTCGCTTGAGTGGGACTAAGAGATGGGCAGGTGACAAAGGAAATAAAAGCGTGTGATCCTGGCTTTGTTTAGCATGTCAACACAGCAAATGTTTTATTGCATGAGGTAGAAAGCATGATTAGAAATTGGTAGCAATGGGGAAATCAGAAAGATTAAAAAGTACCTTAAATTTCTTAGGAAATTAAAAAAGAGGGTGGATGCTTTTTCAGAAATCAGAGCATATAATGGGAAGCCTGTAAATAGAAGAAACTTTCTTTCAAGAAAGCTTAGGGGAAAAAGTTAATTAGAAATCTGATTTGAAAAATTAAATAGAAAAATGACTGTTATTTGAAGCTGAGGAAAATAATAGTATGCTTTCTTCTTTCAATTTTAAGGAAATAGAGGCCTAGATATCAAAGGTAACAGGGCTATGTGTGGTTACTAACTCCTTCTGCCTGGTGCAGGAACACATAGTTTATGGGATAGGTGTACACATCTTCTGGCACATCAGAGTCTTGTCTGTGATTCTCCATAAATTGCCACCAAATATAATTATTTTTAAAGTGATGGAAGGTGAAAAATACATAGAATCAATCATCATAAACTGCAATTAATTTAGCTTCACTGAAGTAAAAATATCCTTTATCCTAGTCTTTCAACCCCATGTAATTCCTGTATTATGCACCAAATTAGGAAGTGGTGTTTCCTGATGTAGAGATATCTAAAGAATTCTTAGGAAAGTTATCAAACAATAATTGATATTTAAATTGTACTTTATGATAAGTTATGGCTCTTCAACCAGTTCAAAAGTTGTATCACTGAATCCTTAAAATGAAGGGATTGAAAATAAGGATTTATAACAGGAATTATCATTATATATCATACTGTACCTGGTGAAGGATGGTACTTTAACAGGGCTCTGGGATCTAGGAAGAATTTAAGGAGGTTGAAAATACTTGTATCAAGACAAAATTATGAATAGAAATTTTGGAACACCCCAAGCTGAGGGATGGGAAACTTTCCAGTTTCAGCAATATTAGAAAGTGACATCATCTTTCAAGATCTTGACGTTCAGGGTAGCTTAATTACTGCTAGAATTTCCAGTACCCAAACAATATAGCATAAAAAATGACTAGCAATAGGAAGAAAGTGTGACCAAAATAATTAGGGGAAAAGGAAGTCTCAAGGGGGGAAATGCTGCTTATACGTTTATATCATAATTATATGACTTAGTCTTGAAGTTTTAGATAAATAAGCAATACTTGTTTTATGGTTGGTCACACAATCAGACAGATGTTTAGTCTGGATTTGGTGCTTTTATCCACATGGGACCTGGTATAGTGGCAGCAAAAGAGAAGAAAAAGAATAGTGGGGGGGGGGGAATCACAAAATACAAAAAGCTGCAAAGCAAAAGAAAGTAAAGATAGTATCAATAGTAATACAGGTAGTCCTCATCTTACGAGCACAATTGAGCCCAAAATTTCTGTTGTTAGGTGAATTTTGCCCCATTTTACAACATTTTTTGCATAGTTGTTAAATGAATCACTGCAGTTGATAAGTTAGTAACATTGTTGTTAAGTGAATCTGGCTTCCCGATTGACTTTGCTTGACAAAAGTTTACAAAAGGTGATCACATGACACTGCAACTGTCAAATATGAAGCAGTTCACAAGCATCTGAATTTTGATCACATGATCATGGGGAGGCTGCAAAGGTTGTAACTGTGAAAAACAATCATTAGTCATGTTGTAAATTTGAATGGTCACTAACTGAATTGTTGTAAGTCAAGGTCTACCTGTTAACAGTTCTTTTTTTCTAAAAAAAAAAAGGTGCCGGAACTCTCATCTTGGTGGGCACAGGAGGAGAGGGGGTGGGGGGGTGCTGCTGCGGTCACAGGTGTGAGGGGTGTTGGTGGTGGGCTCCCCCCCGGGGCCGGAGCTGGCACGGCTGGTGTTGTGGGAGCAGCAGAACCCACTCTATATGGCGGGGCTGTGTGGGACGGGCAGTAGAGGCGGTGCAGGCCAGGCGATGCAGGGTGTCCACTTAGGTGCGCAGGGCAAGGCGACGGTGGTGCAGGTCCAGCACCAGGTAGGCCACCAGCCTGGCTGACACGGGTGAGCACAAGGAAGGAGTGCACATGGACTCCACAGAACCTACCTCCCACTCCTTGTCCTCTCTTACTTACCTACTTGAGATGGTGTAGTTGGGCAGCAGGGAGGGATGCAAAGTTCCTGCCTACTCGCTTTCACTGCAGACAACTAGCCAGTGCAATGTTTGCCAGCCAGGTCTTTTGGCGTACTCAGCAGCAATTCCTATTGGCTTTTGAAAGCCAATAGGCTTTTGAAAGCCAATAGAAAGAGTAGCATAGCTTGTGCAAAAGCTTTTTTTTGTGCAAAAAAAGGTGCTGGAACGCTATTTTGAGTGTTGTATGAGAAAAAAAGCCCTGCCTTTATGTTTTAATCTTATGATTTTAAAAATATATTTTTTCTATTGTAAGTTGCCCCAAACCTCACCATGTGGATTGCATACAAATATTATATAATTAGTAAATAAAGGTAGAACATATGTTAAATATAGATCAAATGATAATATGCTTCCCTACAAAGTCAATTCTTGCTCAATGACAGACCAAGGAGTTAACTCGGAAAGGCAAGAGGAAAATCTAGAAGAGATTTGTGCAACTTGTAGAAGGGAAAGGCCCACACTGATAAATTAAAAATCTTTGTGGTCTGCAAAGGAATGCTGGTGGGCTAATCAATGATTTGGTGACTAGATGAGTATCTACAGTGTTGGAGCTCGTGGTCATGGTAAGCCATGGAGGTACTAGGCAACATGACTTTCAGGGCAGTGTTGGTGATTTTATTATTTCTTTTTTTAAAAGTCTATGCTCTGTCCAAGGGTGCTTGGTAGGCTGCATGTACAGGCCTAGTCTAAAATTTATTTTGGAGCATTCAACTATCTAGAGCAGGCATGTCAAACTCATTTTGTTTGAGGCAACTTCTTATAAAAGAATTGCCATTAATAAAACAATTTAAATCAATTTTTCACTTGATTTCAAATTAAATGAATTATATTGGTTGACAATGAGATTTTTTTTAGTACAATTGCCAAATGCAATAAACTGGTTTTAGGTATATGTTACTGGAAGGAAAAAGCAATCTCTGCTGTGTTACTGATCCCAGAGAAGCATTTGCATTTAGGGTGCCATAGTTATGGAAGAGAAATATTGGTTGCAAAGTTGGCATTTCTGGATGTAATACAGATATTTTGGACTTTGTTTCTTTGCATGTTTTATATTTTTAAAAAGGCATATGCTACTGACTACGCTTATGCACATGTGTAACATCTTTTTCTAGGATACATGATCACTGCTTGTCCAAAATTTTAATATACAGATAATACCACCAGAAATTATTTTAGCCTTTTTAATAAATGTTGTTATTGATGTTAAGCTCACCAGGGAAAACATCATATATTGTTATGTGTATACTAGGTTAATTATTTAAAGACTGAAGTGCAACATAACTAGATTCTAAATAATCTATTTTTCAAAACACACAACAGTCCAAACAGTAAAAGTAAAGTCCAAATTAAGAATATTTCATTAAGAATTGTTTAGATTCAA
Source organism: Vipera ursinii (assembly GCF_947247035.1). NCBI lineage: Eukaryota > Metazoa > Chordata > Lepidosauria > Squamata > Viperidae > Vipera > Vipera ursinii. Next base: position 80,172,607 of record NC_139514.1, on the reverse strand, counting down.
AATAGTTTTCAAGAGTGTACAAAAGATACTATTTTTTCTAGCATCAGCTAAATTAGACATATTACATTGAGAAAAATGTTTCTCATTTCTTTCCTGTTACCTTTGATTTCACCAGCTGCCTGCAATTAGTGCAGGTTCGCATCCCACCAGGCTCAAGGTTGACTCAGCCTTCCATCCTTCCGAGGTAGGTAAAATGAGGACCCAGATTGTTGGGGGCAATTAAGCTGACTTTGTAATAATGCCACTTGGGGTGTGTGTGAAAGTCCTAATAAGCAGGCATATACATAGAATGAAGGCTACTGCTAAGCTTGTAAGCTGCCCTGAGTCTTCAGAGAAGGGCGGGATATAAATGGAATTAAAATTTAAAAAAAATGTTAACATAAGAAATAGATTATTTTGTTATCTAATTTTACCTTCCAAAAGACAGAAGCAGATAAAAAATGTGAGGTTCTTTTCTGTTGGCTTTTTTGAATTAGCTGTTTTAGATTCTAAAAGTTTAGTTCCTAAAGAAGTAATCCTGTAAATAATTTTAATGTCCTCCTCTAGTGCAGGCTCTTTTATGACTCAAGGACTTCAACTCCCAGAATTCCTGAGCCAGCATGGCTCAGCTTGGAAACCTCTCCCTTTCCCCTCAGCATGGCTGGCTCAGGATTTCTGGGAGTTGAATTCCATGAGTCATAAAAAAAGGGCCAAGGTTGCCTAGCCCTGTAATAGGCTTAGGAAAGCCAATAAGGGAGCTGGGTTTTTTTGCAAAAAAAAAAAAAAGGTGCCGGAACACTGTTCTGAGCGTTCTATGAGAAAAAAAGCCCTGCCTGTTGACACCTTGGATGCAATCTCCAAAACAACTGGAACACCGCTTGAATATCATCAGCATTGACAAAATCGCCATAAATTTATTGCAAAAGGCAGATTTGGGAACAACTTACATACATCCTGAGACAGTATCTTTCACACAATCAAACAATATCTGCCTATTATTATTATGTGTGGGTAATCTACAGTTAGCTTCACAGTCTAGGATGGGTGAAAATTTAAAGTCTCAACCTAGGATCTACAAATTACTAAGATAGCATCTTATAGGCAGTTCCAAACAGTATGGGGTGGTATTTTTTGTAAAATTATGGGAAAGTTATTATTATTATGATTGTCACACAATCAACCAGATGTTTAGAATGGAGATTTGGCATTTTTGTCCACCTATTGAGTCCTTCCCAAGGACCTAGAATAGGCAGCCAGGCAAAATTCTTCAAAGTTTAAATCCAATATAGGAAAATTATCTAGCTCACTGTATTGGTTTGTTATTTGTATATACCTTTTAATTATTTAGACATCATCAAGTTTCTGTTGTATGCCCTGTATAACATCTTTTTCTCTCTCATTCTTGTAGCCTGATATTTAAATCCATTTTCAAATAAGTCTTGATCTTATTATGTAAAACTTGTCCTTCTCCATAACAACTTCTAAACATGACCTATCTATACAAATTAACCTAAAACTAACTTCTGAGTCCAGTGTTAAGAATATCCTTTAATATGTCCAAGGTTAAAATATTTTGCTTCCTTCTGTATTAGTAAGCCAAATTTAAGTTTTTTCAACACAGATGGTAGAATGTATGACAAATTTGTCCCACATAGGTAAACCAAGATACTATATTTTTGCATTGTCCCTGCACTGTTCACAGAGAATTACAACTAATGGGATAGACTATTCAAAAAGGATGGGTGGCTGACAGACAAATGAATGACTGTGACTGTAATGTATTGGGCCTTGTTTTACAGAGTGTACCACATGGGGTTTGAATGCTGGAAGGGCTGCATTTGTAGCCCTGTTCCCCAGTTCAGTTCCTACAAGCAAAGAAAGTATGTTCCTGACTGAACTCACCCACCTCATCTCTTCTCTCAAGCAATGAACCCAGTACACAACACTGGCAACGAAGGTGGGACCTGCTCCTTCCACAGAGCTGAGAGTCACTAGGAGTGAGGCCGGAATGAGCCTGGTGGGAAAGCAATTCCCCCCCACGGTCAACCTAGCAGAGCCATGCTAGCGACCACGAGCCCTGCAGACCAGTCCCTGGGCCTACGGAATAGGAATAGCAGGATGCGAAGACAACAAGCCCCAGCCGCGAAGACTTCACTGAGATGGCGAAGGTCAGAAAGCTGGAAGAATTGACCTAACTCACCCAGAAAGATGGTCTTCATATTTATCCAGGGTCAAGAAATATCTCTGTGGGACTTCCGGGTGGGAAGGCTCCGTTGATGGCGGCCGTCAGCCCCGCTGCTTTCTGTAGAGCTGCTAAAAACAGCGATGATCAGCTGTTTGGTGGCTCGGAAACCCGCTCCTCGGGAGAAGAGGAGGGGGTGAGCACTTAGGCAGGGGTAGAGCTCCCCTAGATCACCAGAGTTTTAACTCTGGTGGTTGAAGGGTGTGAGCCCCCCCGAAGCCTGAGTTTGCTCCGGACTCTGGGATGCCTCTGCTCCAAGGCTTTGGAGCAGAGCAGGACGCTGCAACCATCCCTGCCATCGATAGTCAATCGTGGATTACTTGGATGCAGGTAGAGCTGTGCAAAAGAATGCTGTAATAGCAAGTATTTGAAATTTAACTCAGAGTATTTTGTGGAAAAAGTTGCAAGTGGTGCAGAAAGTGAAAGTGCGCAACAGAAATAATGGTGTTAAAATGGCTTCCAAACCAACTAAAGTTCCTAGAAGTTCTGGTGCTTTGCCAGTTCAGCAGTCTTCATTACAGGCTTTGATGCCTCCTCCTGCGGCACCCAATAAAAGATTTGCAGGATGCTTTAAAAATACAATCCCAAGAAATAGCTGAACTTATTGAGAAGAATACTGAAATAAGAGCAGACATTTTGGCTGCATTTCAAGGGCTTGCAGTTTGTATTGAGCGTCTGGATGACCGCGTGGAAGAACTTAGTCAAAATAACATGAGATTAGATGCTAAAATGCTGGATGCTGAAAATGTGATGGAAAAGATTGATGATGATGTAGTCATGCTACAACATCGCGCTATGGAACAGGAACAGACGGTTTGGCTGCCGTCTATTATAAAGAGTTACAGTCAGAAATGGTGGAACCCTTAAGAGAATTGTTTAGGACAATTCAGTTGGGAGGAGAAGTGCTTCCATCGTGGAAAACAGCTTTTATTTCGCTGATTCCAAAGAAAGATCAAGATGCTACTCAAGCTAAAAACTATAGGCCAATATCGCTTTTAAATACTGATTACAAGATATTTGCAAAAATTTTAGCAAATAGATTAATGAAGGTAATGCAGCAAATGATTCATAGTGACCAAACTGGATTTATAAGTGGTAGACAAATGAAGAATAATGTGAGACATATTGTAGATTTATTGGAATTTTTGGATAGAAATAACCAGGTTTCTGCAGCGCTGATCTTTTTGGATGCTGAAAAAGCTTTTGATTAATTGGATTGGCAATTTTTATTTAAGGCATTGGAGAAAATGGAGTTCGGGGAACATTTTTTTACAATCTATTAGAGCAATATATCAGAAGCAAACAGCTCTAATAATAGTTAATGGTAGCTTGACAGAAACATGTAATATTGAAAAGGGTACAAGACAGGGGTGTCCGTTGTCACCTTTGCTGTTTGTTTTAACATTGGAAATACTATTGATTAAAATACGAGACTCAAATAAAATTAAGGGAATTAAAATAAGAGAACAAGATTATAGATTGAGAGCGTTTGCGGATGACCTGGTTATTACAGTAAGTCAACTGACTTACTCAGTTGTAGAGTTGATGGAGATAATAACGTCATATGGGAAAGTTTCTGGATTTAAGATAAATACGCAAAAAACCAAAATATTGTCTAAAAATATGACTATAGAACAAAAGGTTGTTTTAGAAGAGTTAACAGGATTTGAAATAGTTAAAAAGACTAAATATTTGGGGGTTTATCTCTCAGCCTCAAATGTGAAATTATATAAAAATAATCATGAATTGTTATGGTTAAAAATACAAAAAGAGCTAGATGGTTGGAAAAAATTACAATTATCTTTATTGGGAAGAATTGCAGCAGTAAAAATGAATGTTTTGCCAAAAATTTTATTTTTGTTTCAAATGATACCTATACTTAAAAAGGATTTAAACTTGCAGGAATGGCAGAAAGGTATTAATAAATTTGTTTGGGCAGGGAAAAAGCCACGAGTCAAATTTAAGATAATGCAAGATACACGTGAAAGAGGTGGTCTTAAAATGCCTAATCTTAAACTATATTATGAGGCTGCTGCTTTATCATCAATAAGTGATTTGTTTAATTTAACAGAAGGGAGATTATTAAATCTTGAGGGTTATGATTTGTTATTTGGTTGGCATGCATATTTATTGTATGATAAGAAGGTGGATAATGTATTTAAGATACATATATTAAGGTATGCTCTGTCGCGAGTATGGAAAAAATATAGATATAAGTTAAATTACAAGATACCAATTTGGGCAATACCTAAACATGCAATAGAAAATATAAATGTTGGATTTAAACATGATGAGACTACATATAAAGAAATTTTAAGGATAGAAAGGAATGTATGGCAATTAAAGCCATATAATATTTTAAAAGAAGAAAAGATTGTGCAAACTTGGTTTCAGTATGGGCAGTTACAAGCAAGATGGAAAGAAGATCAGAAAGTTGGTATCATGATATCTGATGGAAATTTGGTAAAACAAATTAGAGATCAAGGTCAAGCACATATAAGAAGAATATATAATGCATTGATAGAAATTGACTCAGAAACAGAACTTGTTAAAGATTATATGATAAAGTGGGCCCAGAACTTTCAGGAGGTTATAACAATGGATACTTGGGAAAAGATTTGGGTTAGAAACGTAAAATTTACACAGGCCCAAAATTTAAGAGAGAATTTTTATAAAATGTTTTATAGGTGGCACTTAGACCCTAAAAAACTAGCAAGTATGTATCTGAACTGCCAGCCCAAATGTTGGAGGTGTGGTTGTGAGGATGCAATGTATTATCACATATGGTGGACTTGTAAAAAAGTTAAAGCTTTTTGGATTAAAATTTGGTGGAATATGCAAAAGATATTTAAGAAAAAGATAAGGTTTTCTCCGCAGTTGTTTTTGTTGGGTATTATTACAGATTTTACTGTTATAGATACTAAATTGATGTTGAATTTAATTATGGCAGCAGGATTTTTAGTAGCACAATATTGGAAGAAGGAGGAACTGCCTACTATAGAAGAGTGGACTTTGAAAGTTTCTAACTTGGCGGAAATGGCAAAGATTTCAGCATACTTGAAAGAACAATCGCAACAGAGATATATTGTGGAATGGAGAAGATGGATCGAATATATTCAGAATAAATATGGGACTAAAAAGTTTTATTTAGTATTTGAATAAGTAGTGGTTTTATACGATGTATTATTAGTTATTTGTTATTTGTTAGTAATATAGTTATGTTTACGGAGAGTTAAAGTGCGATAGAATTTAATGTTTTATTTTTGTTGTTAGCATATTTTAGCTTAAGTTTGTACGTTTATACCCTGTATTCAGCTCTGGGAAGTCGGGGAGGGGGGAGGGGAGGGGAGGGTTGGAGGGAGGGGGGAGGGAGGAAGGTTTTTTTGGGGGGGGTTATTTAAAAAATGTATTGTAAAACTTTTCAATAATAAAAAAAGAACTATCTCTGTGCCAATCAAGTCGCCGAAGACAGCCTGAAGGCCGCAAAGCTCCTGTGTGTTTGTGGCCCAGCCACATTTGACATCGTGGAGAATCTGTTTGCTCCGACACCACTGGAGTCCGTAACGTTCATGGACTTGAAGAAACAGCTCAGCGACCATTTCCAGCCCAAGCTTTCGGTAATAGCTTGACGGCATGCATTTGAACAGAGGGTTCAACAGCCAAGTGAAACAGCGTCTGAATTCATTGCGGTGTTGAGGCAGGCTGCACGCCTGTGCCAGTTCTCCAACGTAGAGACTTCGGGACCTGCTCATCTGTGACCTCCAAAATTGAGAATTGCAACAGAAGCTCTTCACTAAAGACACTCTGTCATTTCCAGATGCGCTGAAGGAGATAAGGGTGGACGAAGCCACCGCCATGGCCGTAAAAGCCATACGGCTTGCCAAAAATGCACAGCACGAGGAGACCATCCACCATGAGGACGCCGAACATGCTGAAGACTCCGATGACAACCATGAAGTTGACAAGCTTCAATGGCACGATGATCAGCAACGTCATAGCGACAATCAACATGGCAAAACTTACAAGGCATGTCCCTTCCTTAGGTGCCTGGGGTGTGGCGGCCACCACCAATGCATGTACTGTAGGTTCCAGACAGCCACGTGACAGGCCTGCAGCAAGATCGGCCACATCGCGTCCATCTGCAGAGGTCACCAGAAGGACCAACAATCGAACCGCCAATCGGACATTCTGATCAGGAGAGGTACCGGGGCCCCAGGGCAATTTAGCATAGGGTTTTGCTCCAGCTGCAGAAGCGTTTGCCACATGGGAGCTCACCACCCCTATAAACCTAAATTTTGACTTCAGGTGGAGCTGCAAGGGGTCCCTTGCAAAATGGAACTAGACACGGGGTCAGCCGTGTCCATTATATCGCTTGAAACATTCATGTTCATCTGCAATTGCAGCAAGAGATGGGCCAAGCTTAGGCCATCTGATATCATACTGACCAACTTCCAGAATGCTAGAGTCACAGACAAGAGCGAGGCCACATTGGCCATCAAATTCAAGGGGTTTTCTGGGCACCTGGACGTTGTCTTAGTAGGGGGTCAGCGAACAAGCCTGATAGGGCTCGATTGGTTTGATGCATTAGGTATCCAAGTCACCGGTATCAACCGGACACAAGTTGCGAGTTTAGCAACAGTATGTGAGGAGTTCGCAGATGTGTTTGACCCAAGCCTAGGAACTTACAAAGGCCTGCCGATAACATTTGAACTCTATCCTACTGTAATGCCCGTCAAGATTAAGCCTCGTAGAGTGCCATTTGCTCTTAAACACAAGATAGATACTGAATTGGATAAGCTAGTCGAACAGGGAGTACTACAGCCCGTAGATGGGGGTGAATGGGAAACCCCAATTGTCACACCACTAAAAGCGGTGGAGGATTTGTGCTGATTACAAGTGCACAATTAATCGCGCACTTAAACAGCAAGCGTACCTGGTGCCAGTAGTGAGCCACATGCTGGCATCACTGCAAGGGGGTACAGTTTTCCCAAAGTTAGATTTGGCACAGGCCTACCAACAGCTTCCTGTGGATGAGGCCACAGCCATGGCACAGACTATTGTAACTCACAGAGGGGCTTTTAAAGTAAAACGCCTACAATTCGGGGTTAATGTAACCCCTGGCAGTTTTCAAAGCATTATGGAGCGTATGCTCAAGGGCATTCCAGGGGTCTGCCCCTACTTTGATGATGTGCTCATCACCGTTTAGTGCACTGAGGTGCTTGCAAGGAGGCTCAAAGCCATCCTTCAACGGCTCCGCGAAGCAGGCCTTAAACTTAAGAAAATCAAGTTTAGTATAGGCGTCCCTTCAACTGAGTTCTTGGGTTTCTGTATCGATGCCGATGGCATCCACCCTGCCGAGTCCAAGCTGAAAGCCATTCAGCTGGCACCTAGCCCCAAGACAAAAGGACAGCTTCAGGCACTCCTAGGCCTCCTAAATTGTTACCATGCTTTCCTTCCTAACAAGGCCGCAGTGGCAGAGCCATTACACCGGCTCTTGGATAAAAACACTCCTTGGAAATGGACCAAGGTCCATGAAAGTAGTTTTAAGGCATTGAAGGCCCTACTGTCCACCAGTTCAATGATCACCCACTTTAAAGAGTCTTGCCGGTGTGCCTTGTGTGTGACGCATCCCCATATGGGGTGGGGGCAGTTTTAAACCATTTGGAGAGCGATGGGACTCAAGTTCCAATTGCTTATTACTGAAGGACATTGTCCTCTGCAGAGTGTAATTATGCACAAATTGATAAAGAGGCATTGGCCATTGTAGCCGGGCTAAAAAAATTCCACGACTATTTGTATGGCAGGGACTTCATGGTCTTCACAGACCATAAACCACTATTGGGACTATTCACTACTGACAGACAGACACCCCATATCTTATCCCCTGTCCTTCTTTTTTATTACAAATTTTTATTATTTAAAACTTTGGACAAAGTGTTAACAGTCTCACATTCCTTCTTGTCTTACATCATTTTTGTGTTTTATATACATTTTATATACATATCATTTATATACAATTATACAATATTCAATCTTATCGACTACCTTATTCTAGTAATATGTGGAATCAGCATCTTATGTATCTCTATTGAGATCTTCCTTTCTGTTCTCACCATAGGTAAAACCTATTCCAAATTTTGTAATAATCTGACTCATCTTTATTTTTTATTTCCAAAGTTAACTTGTCCATTTCTGCGCATGCCCATATTTTATTTATCACTTTACTCTCGTCTGGTATTTCACTATTTTTCCAATTCTGGGTGAACGTCATTCTCACTGCTGTGATGATGTGTATCATTATATATAACTCTTCTTTGGTATGTTTCTCTGTTGTTATGCCAAGCAGGAAAAATTCTGGTTTGTAATCTACTCTCCGTCCTGATATTTCTTCTACCCATGTCCATATCCTTTGCCAAAACTTTTGCGTCTTATTACAGGACCACCAAACATGAAAATAAGTGCCTAATTCTTCAGAACATTTCCAGCAGCTAGGGGATATTGTTTTGTTCATTTTGGCTAATCGTGCTGGAGGGAAATGTCACCGGTAAAACATCTTATATAAATTTTCCTTATAAGCTGAGGCCAGCATTATCTTTTTATTTCTATCCCAAAGAGTTTGCTATATATCAAGATCAATACCATGTCCCAAATTTTTAACCCATGTCAGCATTGGTTCTTTGACTTGTTCCTCAAACATTTTATACCCCAATAGTAATCTATACAATTTCCTTATTTGTTTCTCATCTGGCCCCAATAACATTTTATCCAAAGCAGTTTCTTGAATATTTATCCCCCACTCTTTCTTATCTTTCCCATATCGTGTTTGTATCTGTAAGTAAGCCCACCACTCCAATTATAACCCTTGTTGTTCTAGTTCCTGTCTGGATTTCAATTCTCCCACATCATTCATTATATCTTTATATGTAGTGCTATTTTCCATATTGAACAAATTTGGGTAAACTATCGCCTCTAGGGTGGACAACCAGACTGGTACTTTACTTCTCCATATTTATCTAGTTCTTCCAACAATTTTGGTCCCGATTGGTGTGGATCCTCCATAATAAAGACCAAATCATCCGCAGATGCTTGAAGTTTAAAGATTTCTTTTTTAATTTCTAATCCTTTTATATGCAGTTCATTTCTAATTATCCTCGTTAGGACCTCTAGCGTCAGTATAAATAGTAATAGGGATAAAGGGCATCCTTGTCGTTTTCCTTTTCCAAGCAGGACAATTCACATGCCCTGAGGACCCTAGCAGTCAGAGTAACAGGGAGGTGGTCATAGAGGGGCAAAGCCCGGGAGTGCAACATGGGTCCCCTGATGGGGAAAGTCAACCCAAACAATACAGTCACTGTGCTAACTCTGCTCAAACAATGGACTCTGGGGTGGGCCAACCTGGAATGGCCAGCCAGAGGAATTCGAGTCAGCCAGACTCTCATGGACTCAATAATCCTGGTCTACCCAGCCCGGCGGGCAAGCTGGTAGGCCAGGAGTTGCCAGGATCCCCCTGGCGATCTACAAGGGTTCATAAACCTCCAGTTTATTTACAGGATTTTGTTCTAAAATAATTGTGCTGTAATGTTGTGTATGTTACTAATATTGCTGCCTGCTCTGGAAAGTCTCTGTATTAGTGAATACAGTTGGAACAATGCTGTAATTGTGCATGCTACTATTTTGTACTTTTGTAAACCTTGTAATTGCTGTACTTATTTCTTTTGTTGCTATAATGTGTGTACATTCTAGGGGAGAGGGGTGTAATGTATTTGGCCTTGTTTTACTGAGTGTACCATGTGGGGTTTGAATGCTGAAAGGTTGCTTAAGCAGGGAGCTGGCTAATGGCTCCCAGCTCCTCAGACAACCCATCTCCAGTGTTGCCATTGGCTGCCTCTAGGGCGGCAATAGGTTGCTTCAAACCTATTGGCCGCCACCTAGAGGCCAGGGTATAAATAGCTGCATTTGCAGGCCTGTTCCCCAGTTCAGTTCCTACAAGCAAATAAAGTATGTTCCTGACTGAATTCACCCACCTTGTCTCTTCTCTCAAGCTATGAACCCAGTACACAACAGTGACTATCATCACTAGCAGTTCAGATTAAATGGTTTTTTGATTTATTCCAAGACTTCAAACCCATGATTGTGACTACTGTGGTTATAAATCCATCCTGCCATTATAAAATGTAGCTTCTCTTTTATTATTATTAATGAACATGTGAAAAACACTATGTTTCTCCATAACTTTATGTCCTTCCAAACAATCCTTAATTCCACTATATCTACAATTCTTGCTGAAACTTGTTCTTTAATCTTTTCATATCTTTTTTCTGAGGATTACATCAGTTTCAACTACAATTTTCTTAGTGTCCCCTTCCTCTTGATACATTTGTGCTTAATTTATAGATTTGTTTGATAAGTCACAATTGTTTTTCAGAAACCTGCTTATGATTGTGTTTGTCTTAGGGTGATATCTAAATGCACCACTGGAACAATGATCTTATTTTTTTTAATGAAAAATTGAATTCTGGCTTGGTACAATGTGTCAACTAAGCAATTTTGCTTTGTAACTAGGCCATTATTTTCATAATTATGAACTAGTTCTGAACAAAGAATACATATAAATTCATTAAAATTATATATGTATGTATGTATGTATGTGTGTATATATATATATATATATATATATATATATATATATATATATATATATATATATATATATATATATATATATATATTAATTTAATTTATATACCGCCCTTCTCCCAGGGGACTCAGGGCGGTGAACAGGGCAATACATAAAAACTAGATACAAAAATTAAAATTATTAAAACATGATTAAACAATGCCCATAAATTAATACAAATTTAAAATTAAAGTCATTTATAAAAATCCCACCCCGTCCCATCAGGCCAGGCCAGCTTGTTTAAAGAGATGGGTTTTAAGATCGCGCCGGAAGGAGCGGAGATCGGGCGCCATCCGGAGCTCAACCGGAAGATGGTTCCATAAGTCCGGTGCACCCACAGAGAACGCTCTCCCCCTGGGGGCCACCAGTCGGCATTCTTTGACCGGTGGCACCCTGAGGAGGCCCTCTCTGTGGGAGCGTACTGGGCGGAGGGAAGTTGACGCCGGCTGCAGGTGCTCCCCAAGGTATTCTGGACCCATGCCATGAAGGGCTTTGTAGGTCATTACCAACACCTTGAACCTCACCCGGAAGACAACTGGTAACCAATGCAGCTCGCGGAGCAAAGGTGTGACATGGGAGTATCGGGAAACTCCCAGTACAACTCTCGCGGCTGCATTCTGTACCAGTTGGAGCCTCCGAGTGGTCTTCAAGGGTAGCCCCATGTAGAGAGCGTTGCAGTAATCAAGACGAGAGGTCACGAGCGCATGAGTGACCGTACGTAAGGCATCCCGGTCTAGATAGGGCCGCAACTGGCACACCAGGTGAACCTGGGCGAAGGCCCCCCTAGTCACAGCTACAATATGGTCTTCTAAGGAGAGTTGTGAATCTAGGAGGACTCCCAAGTTGCGAGCCCTATATATATAAATCCATTCTATGACTGCTTTGGTTCACTTGCAATCAGTTCTTCTTGCTATGTGACCAGCCTGTTTCCATTTCAATTCTTTTACTCTTTTGATGGCATCATACATTTTCATTTATTCTTTAATCTATGTGCAGGTCTTTCTATCTTGTCTTGTGATGCTGAGCATGTATCTTTCCATGGCTCTTTGTGCCACTCATAGCTTTTGTATCAATTGTGAGGTTAGTGTCCATGTTTCACCGACATATATTAGAACAGGTAGCACACAAGCATCCATGAAAGAGACCTAAAACAAGATGAATCAATGACATCAGCAAGTATTGTGGGCCTAATTGGCAAAAGAAAGCCCAGAACCATATTGGTTGGAAAAATGAGGAAGAGGCCTTCATCCTGCAGTGGATAGACAATGGCTAAAATTATGATGATATAATTTTATAATACAGAGATTCTTAAAAAGTTGTTGAAAATTATCCTAAAGACATTACAAGACTGAGAACAAAGTCATTTGAATGAATTTTGATGAACCAGGCTAGAGTTTTGCAAAATGTTATGTCTATTGGATTTTATAGATCTAATCTGAATTTTCAAGGTGAACAAACATTAAAAAATAAAACTAAATTCCATTGTATTTGTTTCATTTCATTGAGTTTTACATAATCATTTTGGATCTTTTCAATTTTTCTAAAATATTACATTCATAATTTCTTATTAATACTTACAAAGATGTAGAATATGATCCTTTATAAACAAATGTCAATAAGCCATTTGTAATCATGGAATCTGTATAATACAAGTTGCCACTTTCAGTAATGACCTTATATTTTCTTTTTGAATGCATTCATTTATGTATAGTCAATATCTATCATTTGTCTAGTCCAAATTAATTGTAGTGTAAAGAAGCATTTCCTGGCCTAGGGGTAGACTGTCAGTTAATGCACAATATTATTCAGTCTGTTCTTTGTTGTGCATGCCTGCAACTGTGCACCTACATTTGGGTACTTCTTTCAAGATTAATTCATACAGTGGTTATTCAACAGCAGTCATTCAGGTCTACCATTATCTTAATTTTCTTTTGAGCACTTGGTATCATTCTAGATTAATTCTTCTGGACTAGCCACACTTTCAGGCCAGATTAAATGAATTCCCAGATAAGCCCCCTTAACAAATGGAATAAGTGATCTTTTCATCCCACTACAGTGTTTCCTTTAAAACCATAAGGAATACATTTTATTACAGAATCCGGTCTGAAAAAAGGAAGTGCTTATTCTGCACTAATTACTTTAAATGGTTGCTCCACTGAAGAGAGAGAAGAAAGAGGCAGGACTGAGGGGACTGATTCTACTGTATTTGCTTCTCTTAAGCAGCTCTTTTGCCTTCAGCATCATTTCTTATTAGCTGAATTTCTGACACCTCTACCTTTTACTTTCTGTAATTCTGTCTGGCAAATTGATGGATATTGACATGCCCCTTTCATGTCCAAGGAGAGTCAGTCTTCTCATACTTACAAGCACAAACATCTGTAAGTATGCATTGTGAATCCATCTCATACAAGTCTCTTCTCAGAGGACAAGGAGAGAACAGACTGATTTCACTTGGAGCCACATTTTCATTTTATTGAGTTGGGTATAAAATGCTACCAAAGTTAACAGAGAGAACAAAACCTATTACTGAGCAAAATGCTACCACATACTTCCCTGGCAGATTTTTTCTTCTTTCTTTAAAAAAAAGTAGTGTCAAAAGTGAAAATTTGGCAGCTACATGCCTCTTTGTTTTCATCTTGCCATTAGAGTAAGAGACAGTGTGGTGGTGCGGGGAGATGATGCTTTTGACTGGGTTACTTAGAGAAACGAAATCTCTCCAGTTCTTTGGCAGTTTGCTGACAGATGGCTGTCTGGAAACCTTTCAAGAACATTCTAGAAGGTATGAAGAAGATAGCAGACAGATTTTGTTTGCATGAGCTAAGTGGACATTTGGGGGGTTTGACTGGGAATGTCATTGTTATATACCTTGCGATTTTAGAATTAGTTTTCCTTTGCCTGTACTATGCCATGTATAAATCAGTAAGTTTTTCAGCAATGAAAGTAACCCTAGATTTTTATTTGGATATTCAAGCTAGAGGTTGACAAGAAATTTCTTACTCTATCCATTTTCATAGTTTTTCATTATGAGCAGATAATCTATGCATTAGTGAAAATAGCCTGTAAGATTGTAGGCCATGAGTAGAAGACCTGTGACCTTTCAGATGCTATTGAATTGATATTCCTATTTGCTCCAACAACATGGCCAGTGTTCAGCAACATTGGAAGGGTCACATGTTTCCTATTTCTGTGTTAGTTATCAACCTGGCACAGCACTGATGACTACATAATGAACTCTGAAATTATAAATATGCACTTTATTACTGCAAATCAACCACAAAGATATTTGGAAAATGATTGACTTAAGTGGTTGAATCAAGAGCTGCAATACTGCTGAAAGAACTGAAACAGTTTCAACTATATTTTAGAAGCAAGGACCTATAACTTTTATAATACACTAGCAATTTGTCCAGATCAACTTAAATAAAATGGCACAAAGTTATACAAAGGGGTTTAGCAAGACTATTAACCTAGAAAAAAAATTAATGTGATGTTTAATTAGTAGTCAGTCAGATAGTCACTCTAGAGATGTTTACTTGCATATAAGTAAGTTATACAAACTGTTAAGCCTGCATAACTCATTAGCTAAACATCAGCTAAGAATACATGTGTGGATCTTCATGTCATCTAACCCCTAACTTAAAAGCTCAAAATTTTGCAGAGGTTGCTATATTATACTCTTAGCATTGTTTGGCATCAATCATCATGGATGGAGCTGCTGGGAATTCAATCAGAAACAACTGGGGATCAACAGGTTTCCCATTCCTATTGTAATTTATCATAGGTGATGTAGGAGTAAAGACCAAAAATCCAGTTCAGTAAAATGCAACTCTTAATTTAGTGAAATAATTATTTAGAGAAAATAAGAGCAAATCTTGCTTGCAAGTTATGTACTAACTAAGGAGTAAAAGGTTTACACCAGGCAAACTATATTTCATACTAAAGTGAAAAAGCAGTTCTTAAGGCATCACTCTATAGTCTTTTTTTCTATTCATGCCCAATTTCTATCTACCTTGTCACAATGGCTTTCAAAGATAGTTTCTCTTACCCTTCTGTGACATACAGAACCCATCCCAATTTCATTCTGACAATATTTCTAGAAATGGGATGTGTGAATTCTTCATAGTCTAAACCAGAGACACATAACATATTACCTTTGTGCAATTGAAATACCTCTGGCTGCTGATTTGCATTTAGTTTGTTACTAAAGTTGGCTAGTCTCCAATAGCTTCTGGCCACCATGATTGTTAACATCTTTTGTCAGGTATCTCAGGTATTGTCTACAGTCAAAAATGTCATACTATGTACATAATCCCCAACAAAACAAATGTGCAGAAAACACACCAAAGGACAATCCTATCCCATAATAGGATATTTCTTTGGGATTATAGCTCTGTGTATTGGGATGAAGGATTGTTTAAATAACAGATATTTGAGAATCCTTATGGTAAAATGCATATTAGTTCAATATTAGCTTGGCTTTTTCCTGTTATTCCTATTCTGGAAATTGTGCTATGATTTAGTTTCTTTGAGGCATGTGTAACCACAGGATTGCATCAACTATATCTGAGGGTTCATCTGTAAATTCTCTGTATAATCAGACAGAGTTGGCATGTTCTGGTCCTATCAATTAAAATGATGTCATCTAACAGGACTCAGAAAGCAGGCCTTTTCTGTCATATCACCTGCCCCCTCAGAGTTTTGAATTGTCCCTACATTGCCTATTTTAAAATAAGACTTAAAAACCTGAATCTTCCCTCACGTCTTAGGCTGGGATAGTTGTTGGGTATAATATGGGAAAAAAGCTTTTACCTTTCCTTCAAGTAGTTATCATTTTTCATGATATTATGGGATTTCTTCCTTTTACATTTTAAACCACCCAGCATTACTCCCAAGCTTGGTATCCCTAGAAAAGTATTTTATAATTAAGTAAGCAAGTACATGCGTAACTAAATAAGGCTTCATAGCTATTAAACAGTATAATTTTAAGCACTGCAATTTTAATGCACATAAAGACTGCACACTGCTTTGGATAGGTGTGTCATCTTTTTCAACTCAAACTGTTATTCAGGTCCCACTTCAAACCCACATCTTAAGAAAGCAGAACTCTTTGAAACAATTTCTTCCAAACAGGAACTTGTATTAAGAGTAGGTGATAGCAGGCGTAATAGACAGGATCTGAGAGTTCCCATGAAACTCAGTAGATTATAATATCCTTAAGCAAGACCCCACCCCATAGATCAATTGCCCAATGTGGGATAGCCAATCCCCAAGTGTTAAGTCTGTTGTGGGAACTGGGGAAATAACATCGGCCCATCTCCAGCTCACACAGTGAAGGTCGGCGGCTTCTTCACACCTTCCTCTGAGAGCATAGACATAAACCAGGCACTGAGCTTACATTCCTTATTTCCTCCTTTGTTCTTAACTGACAGTTTAAAAGATAGAGTTCAGAGAGAGAGATAATGCAGGAAACAAGTTGTTACATGTCAGCAGGAGGGTCGAGGATACAGACCCAATAAACAAAGTAAAGGATTACATTGTAGCAAATAGAGGGAGTGAAAATAATAGCCCTGCAGGCACATCCCCCCTCCCCCTTGGGAGTATGGCAAAACGCAGAGAAAGATGGGATTCATTTTTAGATCAAAGAGGATAGATAGAAATGAAATAAAATAGGAATGGGTTCTGACAGTGACACTACATAAAAAAGTAGCTGACTATTGGTTATTTTGACATATTGGTTAAGTTATAGCAATGCATTATACTTGGGTAAAAAGGTAAAGGAGTCCCTGTGATTATTCTTGGGTTTAGTTTCAAAATGATTGAAAACTTCAATGGCCCCAAAAGAACTGATAGATTACTAACAGAGAGTGGTAAATACAAGCATGTGAGACAGATATTGTAAGCAATAAAGGTTTTAAACTTGCATTTGTTTCTATGTGTTCTGAGTTTCTCAGTAAAAAAGAATAACAAACAGTACTGGAGACGATAAAAACTTTTTCCATGATCCTAAATCAAAAGAAAGAGAAATGAAGGATACATAAATACATAGCTAAGCACATTGATTTGTGCTTTAAATTGTAAGCCGCCCTGAGTCTTCGGAGAAGGGCGGGATATAAATGGGATTAAAATAAAATAAATAAATAAAAATAAATAGCTAACTCAAATCATATTCACAGTGTGTTCATCAATGGTTTCTTATGAAACCAGAAAATACTATTGAATGTGGTGTTTTAAGGTGCTTTTACTCTTTACTGATAATGATTTGGATGAAGAAGTTGACGGAATGTTATCATTTTTGAAGATGACACATAATTGGTTGGGACAGAAATAGAAATAAGATTTAAAATGATTTTGACAAGATAGAGGATGGGCTGAAGATAAAAGTGTATTTTCCTCACTTAACATGCAAAAGTCTAATACACAAGTTTAGAATGATTTGATAATAGTATTAGAAATAAATTATTGTATTTCTTTATTATATTTTGAATATAAGGTAGCAATGTAATGTGGTTGGAGAAAAGGCAAATACAACTAAAGGATGCATCATCTGAAGGATAATTTCCAAATCACTGGAAGTAATAATGCTACTTTATTCTGCTCAGTTATATGCCATGTCAGGTGGTATATCCAGTTTTGATTACTATATATTCAGAAAGATTCAGAAAAATGTGATAGGTTTAGAGAAGGGCAATGGGTATAGTTGGGGACTAGAAACTAATTTCTATGATGAGACAGTGAAAGAGATGGATATATTTAGCCTTGAGAAAAGACAGCTTCAGGGCAGGATGATGGATATGATAGCTTTCTTTTAAAATGATGTCACTTAGAAGAAGGTCAATATATGTTCTCTCTTGTTCTTGAATACAATATATAGAATAATGGATGCATTATTTTAAAATATATCATTTCTACGGAATCTTAATGTAACTTTCATGGAAGTTTTCTTTCCATTTACCGCTACAGTAGAGCAATCTTGTGAAGTAGGCTTGACTGAGAATGAATAAGAAATCCAAAATAACCTCAGGAACATTTATGGTTGTGGGAAAACTTAAATCTGTATCTCTGGAGTCATAATGCAACATCACTGCTTTATGCTCAGTAATAGAACTTGGAATAGTAGTTGATAATAATTATGGGAATTTTATATCAAAATGTTTGAAAATTACTAGATTACAGAAAACTGTTATATATATTAATTTTAGTGAAGCAAAATTTTTCTGTTATGAACAGAGACAGTTTACTTTAAGTTAAGCATATATTCTTGTTTAATCTGTAAATGCAGTTATCCCACATTATCTTTGAAAATGAATACAAAATAGGCCAAGAGGCAGACAATTTTATTGGAAAGTAGAGCTATTCATTTCAAATGTATTCATTCTAAAAGTAGTCTTCAACTTTTTCGAACTTAGAACTTACTTTAGCCTCATTCGAAAACATGAGACCCAATTATAGATTTTATATCCTGGATCTTGATTGGGCTTTAAAAGGTAGAAAATTTATATGACAAATATTTTGTCAAATTGTATGTATTATCAAACATATGGGAAATTATCATATCAAATATAATTATCATTGCATTGCATTAAACTGAGAGTCATTTTTGGTATTGACCTTATTAACTGTTTACAGTATGGTCAGTTATATTCTATTAAGTTGTTAGATGCAATTGTTGACCAACAAAAGGTTAGCATACCATTTGCCCTACTCTGGCCAGGAATGGTAGAATAGGACTACAGTCTTTTTTGTTACCATACTGTCTCCTAATTTTTCCATTTTAACCTGTTCTCACCTCTTATTATTTTTTATTTTCAAAATTCTGTTCTGTCAGGCAATGTCACCCAGTAGATGATTAACATTCTTGACCATTATTTTAAGCCTGTTTGCTCTGATTTTCAGAATCCACATGCCTTTTAATTTAGGTCCTTCTAAAATGATAAAATGAAGAATGAACCATCTCTTGGGATTTCATAATCCTGTCTGAAGCAACCTGGGTTTCATTTTCAAAACTGGATGTTTTTATTAATGAGGTCCAAAAGCATAATTCTTCATCTGTTATCATCATTAAAAAATTACTCTTGTGTATTTTGAATACCTTAAATATAAGTTTCTATTCATTGGATATGTTCCAGAATATTTTCTGTTGTGAGGAGCAGTAAAGGAGATAATAAAGAGATTATTTAAATTTAAACATGATGAAGGAAAGATAAAACCACAGGGCTGTGCTGAAGCAGTACCTTTTTCTGGAAAAAAATGTTAATGGGGAAAACTTTTAACAAGGCAAGCCCTGGAAATGACCCTCTTGGATCTAAGCACTGTTGAAAACTCAGGCAAAGAAAGATTTGACAGAAACCATCTTGCTGAATTTCAACGGCCTTCTCTTCAGCTAGCACTAGGCATGGTGAAACAATTCACTTAATGAGGCAAGATCAATCCCAACAGGAAACCCTGTGTAGTTCAGATTTACATTCTTGTATATAGAACACACATTGCAACTAGCATTTATAAATCTTTGAAAAATAAAAATAGTGTCATTCTCTTTTAAAAACTGAATGTTTGCTTTGTGCAGCATTTAACTACCAGGTTTTGAAGCAGTAGCTTAAGTTCTTTTGTAGACAAGTTGTTTAATGTTACCCAGACAAGGTAAAATCAAAGTCTAATAGAGTAGAAAAACAGCAAAGATAGAAAAGTAAGTAAAAAGATACATCACACAGGAAGTTTTGCTCTCTTTTTTTGGTTATTCATTCAGATCAAAGTGCTTGCTTCAACTCTAATTAACTAAAGCTAATGCAGATTGGAGACCTTCTGGCACAGAGTGCAGCCTTGGAGGATACATTTGAAATTTTCTGAAGATTTAAATAATTAATATGACACTTTGCACTTTGAATGGAAAAAATAAAATAATAATAACAACAACAATAATAAATCCAACCCTGTGCTCCAGGTTGACAACCAATGTCATTGCCATGTTGGATATAATTTGTTCCAAGGAAAATGAAGCAAGGAGACTGCCTGGACTGTATTGTCTAATAGGATGGTCTTTCAGTGGATTGGTTTATCTTTTGTTATGCTAAGGGGGATCTTTTGTGTACCACTCCAGTCCCTCCCCAAATCTGCTCTGGTTGAAGAAAGATATGGAGGAAAAAAGAAAAATCTGCTTTAGGAGTTAGAGGACGGTCATTTAATGGTTTTTAATCCTCTTAATCCACGTAAGAATGGAGATCTCTAAATGAAAATCCTATCGCAGAAGTCCTTTTAATTCAAATGCCTGGCTCACAAGACTGAGTTGAGAGAGGGGGATGCAGAAAAAATATAGTAATATGATCTCCAGGCCTGTGACATTATTCCATATTATTCTTTGTTTTTTCCATAAGAGATCTAATCAGGTATAAACAAAAGTCCGATTTCTACAAAAGCACAAGTTGTTTTGTTTGGAACAACTTATTCCTTAAGTGGAAAAGTTTCTTGTTCTAATTGTCTCAACTGTATGCAAATTATCCCTAGCTTTGACCATGCACTAATGCCCTTTACAAGCTGTTTCTTAAACTTGCATATTTTTAAAGAGACTGAAACCCTCTATTGAGTTTTGATCCAGATTAGTGCTAAACTATTGACATAATCATAGTTAAGCCTTTGGTGTAGTTCATTACTACTCCATAAAGGCAAGATTGCTCCCCACCCTATCTTTTTTAAAAATCACAAAGAGCCATCATATCTAATTTGATACCTTAGCCTAAGTTTGCTGTATGGCATTATCTTTTAAACACAGCAGCAGAATGAATAACATAATAAGATTGGTTGTTCTTCCCTGAAAAAATTAACTATTTTTTAAAGAATATTATGTAGTTCATAACAAATTCAGTAGACATGAGATGATGATAAACCCTTTCTGCTCAAAGCAGGAATCTCAAAATAGAAAATATTATCTTCATAAAATGAATTGTTTAACATGGAGATAAATTGCTAAATTACTTGGATTGGAGCAAAAATGTTTCTTTGGAGATTTTTTTTTGTAAGTGGAGGTGTGGGGACCAAATAGCATTATGGGAGGTGTACATTCCATAGGGCTATCAGATATGGATTGCCCTTTTTGCTGCTGTGTAGTGAACATTTGGATTTTCTTGTAGCTCAGATCTGATAATTCCATAGTTGGAAGTAGTGCAAGAGAAAGTCTTTTCTTTATAGGTTTTTTAAAAGCAAAGGTATCTTCTGCTGATTTTCATGGTTTAATAGATTTGTAACAGGAAAGACCATTCTTCAAATATCAGATCTAAGGCAAGTAGGGTTTTAAAGGCAAATAAAAATATGAGAAAAATGTGACTACTAAGCAGTGCTAAGTATAGGTCTTTCCATTCAGACATTGCAATATCATTGTATGTCAATATGGCTAGCAGCTTAGCATTTTGCACCAATGGCAACTTCCAGATACTTTTCAAAGATATCTCCTTATACAGCATCACAATGCAATTTATCACAAGTCTCAATATAGTTTGAGTATAATTTTAACAGGGTCTGTTAATTGTTCTTTAAGTTGAAAGTCTCATTTGTACTCATTTGTACTGTTTTAATTATACAATCCCAGAAAACATAGACAAAATTCACTATATGTCCTAAACACCTTACTTACTTTATTTGTTACGCTATTCTTCTGTAGTAATAATAATAATTCTCCTGGAATTAAGGAGAAACTTCCTAACAGTGAGGCCAATTTACCAGTGGAACTTCATCACTGGAGGTTTTTAAGAAGAGACTGGACAGCCACTTGTCTGAAATGGTATAGGGTCTCCTGCTTGAGCAGTGGGCTGCACTAAAAGACCGCCTGGGTCCCTTCCAGCTCTATTCTATTCTAGTATTTAGTAATTTATTTACCTTATAAACATTATTACAATTAATAATAAACATTAATACAGTTAATAATCATAACCCTATTAAGAACAATAATGGAGAATACTCCTTAAATATTATAGAAAACAAGGTTGTTAGTTCACAACCAAGAAATTGTCCCTGTACCTTGGTAGTCACATAAGAATATTTGAGGAATTGGGTGACAATGACTTCTTTTTTTATTTTCTCAAATTTATTGATCTCTCCTTCTTCCATCTATCTCTAATTAACAAAAAAGGGTTGTTTGGATGGCCTAATTTACAAGGCAGAGCCCTAAATTTAAAAGATCTTCACACTAAATCACAAAGACTTCAATCATCTGGTGCCAGACTTCCTTCATTATTAGAAATCAGACAAACACTACAAAATACATAGATAAAAGGAAAAAAAAACATTTTTGTTGCTTTTCAGGTGCTACTTGTGTCTTGTGTTATGTAACCTTTATGAACTTTATCTTTCTAAATGAGTTATATTCATCTGGTTTTTTCAACAATAAAAGAGGTCACTTGGAGACAAAATAAAACCAATCTATCAAAGTCATAAAAAGAGAGATGACTGGGAAGCACTTTCCTTTGTGGTTTCCAGTCTATCAGAACGTTGACATTTTTGAAATTGATTTTTTGAGTTTTGTCAACTATTCCCAATGTCAGTAAAGTACATTACAGGTGTCAGAAAATCATGCTGAATTTCATAGAGTTTGTCAGGTCTAAAAGAAATGGCACAGTCATACAGTTTTCACTGACATAGATTTAACCCCCTCATTACATAGCATGTATTTATTCAAAGAAAATGAACAGCAAAAGCAAAGGAAAGAGAACTAACTATCCACATCCACATAGTCATATAGACAATATGTACACAGCAAATAGATTTCAGCTGGTAAGCACTGCGTATATGACACTACAGTACAAGAAATGTAGATTGTTTCAAACATTTTCAAGGACAGAGAGTATACCCCTATTATCAGGCAGCAAAGATTCCAATAACTTGAGATCCCCAGGGGTAGCATAGTGATCAAGGAAAACACCCCTAGTCAAACCTTCACTTGAATATTTTTTGAAGGAAAACACAGACTTCTAAAAGGGATATGAAACAGTAAGGTCTCTTGAGACACATCCTAATGAAATTTGCCACTCTCAAAATTAAAATTGCCTTGAATATGGCAAAGTCTATTAGGACACAACAACAGCATTGATTTTTAAGGACTCCACCCTAGTCTGTTTAAGAAAAAAAACATAGTTTCTTGAAAAGATAATAAGAATAAAGCTTTTTCCCTAGTTGAATAGTTCTGAAAACCAGTTTTTATATATTTGTACATGGAGGGTGAATTTCAATGTGGTTTTCCTGAAGGGGAAGGAATGCATTTTTGTTTTTGTTAGAGTTGTGTTGAATCAATAGCTGATAGCACTTTCAGGACTTTCTTTATATCCTTTCAAAATATCTATTCAGCTTTAAATAGATTTAGGCTGGATCATATCACACTGCTACATTAGAAATTTAATCTGGTTGGTTATGATACATATTTTGAAAATAAGGCTAGGCAACCTAGCTGGTCAAATCATTAGGCAGAATGAAGCAACTGCTTCAATTATCAGATGTTTGAAGGTAATAAAGTAGATCCCCCACGTGTTCCTACAGAGCCCTGCAGATATAATCTCCTAGATGAGAGAACTGTATTGGTGTGTACCTTGGTATACAATTGGTGTGCACTTCCAAAATTAGAATGTTGGCCACAGGTGTGGAAAAGAACTCTATTTTCTTTTTAGTATTGGTTAAATTCTTCTCCATTCCAGTTTGCTTCTGTAGGTACTGTACAATGGAAGGTTTACCAAATTGGCTGGACCTGCTTGTTCTATTGTGTAACTATTGCCTTTTGCAACAGTACACATTGTTTACTGATCAGATGACCTAATCCACATGACAAAACTAAAACATTGCAATATAAACTAGGAGATTTATGTTAAGGATTTGTGCTGCAGGTCTGCATGCACTTAATTTGGAATGTTCCAGATGAAAATGTATAACTTTGTCCTTCTTGTAAATATTCATCTAAAGAAATTTTTAAATAGGTGGTTTTGCACAAACAGTATGGATTTCCATATGCATACTTCCATGAATGTCTGATCATACTGATTTTGCAATGTTCCTGAGTTTCTCCTGTCACATGCCTAAAAACTGGGATCTGGTTAATATGACAGGAAGGCTCTCTTCACAATGATAAATAAGATCATCCTTACACAAATTAGTGCTCTCTGAATTTTATGTCTTTGATTTCCCAATCTTTAGTAGCTAAGTTAGTGTAGAATTCTTGAATTTGTGGACCACCATACCTAGGAACTGGTTAAATTAGTTAAACTGCTGTTAGATAGCAAGTGTATTCATCCCTTGCTAAGCACATTGATTTGTGCTTCTTAGATTGTAAGCCGCCCTGAGTCTTCGGAGAAGGGCGGGTTATAAATGGGATTTAAAAAAAAAATCCCATGAACACCTCCTCAATGGACGTATATAGGCCTTTTCACGAATTGTTAAGATTTTTGTGCATTGATACTCTTTAGCTCAAGAAGATTTTCTTGGACCAAGTATTGTACAATGGAAGATTTACCACATTGGCTGGACTTGCTTGTTCTATTGTGGGCACAATATTTACTTTTTGATGGGACCCCATGAATCTTCCTCCCATTTCCCTCTTAGTGGCAAAAAAATGAATGCATTTAAAATATTCTAATGCCAATACTTGTAATGATCTAAGAAATGGATAGCTAATTATATGCTCTTTTTTCCTATTGACTTTTATTTGCCAAGTCTTAAAATATGGAACATTTCTCTAACAAATAGGAGCAGGAAATGACCATAACAATTTCTTGAAGTGATGTTTTGTCTAGGTTTTTTCCTTATACGAAATCTTGCTAGAATTCAATGCACTATTAAACATAATGGTGAAATTAATTTACGTATCTCAAATGGTATATTTCAGAAGATTACTTGTGTGAGTATTCTGTCCTGTATAGTGACTAGTTTCTAGTTTTGTCCCATTTTAGCTAAGAAGCTGTTTCAGTCTGTCCAATTCTGTAGAACAGTTATAACTTGAAAATCTGACTTCCTTTCAGAAAGGTGTAAATATAATGTACTGAAGCAATAATTACTGCATTCATTTTTCAAAGAATTAACTGAGCATTTTACAATAATGACCAATAACAAGGGAGGGAAGGAGAAAGGCTGCACATTCACAGCACATTCACACATACACACACACATATATAGATATGCACACATACACAGCCACTTGTAAATTTGAATGTAACGATAGTAACAATATTTGGATTTTGAGCAGTAATTTTAAAGTGAGAGGTAAAAAAGGAAGAAATATTAATTTATAAAGGAAAATTCTTTGTAATAAGGAAACAAATACTGTTTTGAATATATCTATATTCTTTAACTTTCCATATTAATTTAACACATCCATGTATCACCCTATTTCTTCTAATATACTACAAATAAATAAATCTTGATAACAGTATTTACGGGTGTGCTGTTGGAAATCCTGAAGGAAGACCCTGAGAATGTCTATCTAGTATAGTCAACATCAACTTAATGGCACTCAATTAATCAATGTAAAAAAACCAACAGGTAGAATCGTGTCCTTTTGCACAGGCTTTGTGTATTTTCAGACACCTATTTCTCTGATATCCTTTACCAATGCTCTGTCATTTATAGTACTTAATATTATAACCATCCTGTTAGATTTATATTCATTCTTTTCCTGTGTATGTATGTATTAATATACTATAGTATATAAATATACTATATATATTATAGTATATTTATATACTATATGACATGTATTTTAAACACGTCAATTTTTATATATACCCTAACACATCTGTCATTCAAAACAGACTTTTTTCTAAGCATTGTAAAAACTGAGAAACAATCACTGTTCTCATAGTCTCCAAATGTCTCAACTTGTTCTGACTCATTAATTCATATTACTTTTTTAAAAATACAAATTTCCCTAGATTACATTCTTGCAGAATATTGCAGTTTTATATGCCAAACTCCTATCTATTTAATAATAATAATAATAATAATAATAATAATAATAATAATAATAATAATAATAATAACAACAACAATAACAATAACAACAACAACAACAACAACAACAATAAGTAGTAGTAGTAGTAGTAGTAGTAGTTGGAAGGGACCTTGGAAGTCATCTAGTCCAACCCCCTGGTGAGGCAGGAAACCCTATACCATTTCAAATGGCTGTCCAGTCTCCTCTTAAAAACTTCCAGTGTTTGAGCATTCACCACTTCTGGAGGCAGGTTGTTCCACTGTTTAATTGGAACACTGCTATCATGTCACCCCTCACCCTTCTCTTCGTTAAACTACACATACCCAATTCCAGCAACTATTCCCTATATGTTTTAGCCTCCAGTCCCCTAATTATCTTTGTTGCCCTTCTCTGTACCCTTTCTAGAGTCTCAACATCTTTTTTACATCATGGTGACCAAAACTGGATGCAGTATTCCAGGTGTGGCCTTACCAAGGCATTGTAAAGTGGTATTAGTACTTCATGTGATCTTGATTCTATCCCTCTGTTAATGCAGCCTAGCACTGTGTTGGCTTTTTTGGCAGCTGCAGCACACTGCTGGCTCATATTGAATTGATTGTCTACTAGGACTCCGAGATCCCTCTCACAGTTACTACTATTGAGCAAGGTACCACCTATACTATACCTGTGCATTTGATTTTTCCTGCCTAAGTGTAGAACCTTACTTTTTTCACCATTGAGTTTCATTTTGTTAGATAGCGCCCAGTATTTGCGTCTGTCCAGATCCTCCTGTATTTTAAGCTTATTCCTGCCAGCTTGGTGTTGTCTGCAAATTTGATGAGTTCCCCATCTATCCCCTCATCCAAATCATTGATGAAGATGTTGAAGAGCACTGGGCCCAGAACAGAGCCCTGGGGCACCCCACTACACACTTCCTTCCATGTAGATGCAGTTCCATTGAGGACCACATGCTGAGTATGGCCTGTCAGCCAGCTACGAATCCATCTGGTGGTGATGCTATCTAACCCACATTTTTCTATCTTATCAAGTAGTAGGTTGTGATCTACTTTATCAAATGCCTTACTGAAGTCCAAGTAAATTATATCTACAGCATTCCTCTGGTCCACTAATTTTGTCACTTGGTCAAAGAATGCAATAAGATTTGTCTGGCATGATCTGTTTTTGACAAACCCATGTTGACTTTTAGTGATGACTTTGTTCGCATCAAGGTGTTCGCTGATTTGTTGTTTGATTATCTTTTCCAGAATCTTCCCAGGTATTGAGGTCAGGCTATTTTTTTTCCCTTTTTTGAAGATGGGAACTACATCAGCTCTCTTCCAGTCCTCTGGTAGTTCCCCAGTGCTCCAGGATCTTTGAAAAATATAGTTCAGTGGTTCTGAGATCACGCCTGCCAGTTCCTTGAGAACTTTGGGGTGTAATCCATCTGGTCCTGGTAATTTGAACTCGTCTAGGCTGGACAGGTACTCACTTACCATTTTCTTGCCCATCTTAACTTGCGTTTCTATTCTGTTTTTATGGCACTGGTTTTGATAGGTTGGACTGTTTTTTCCCTTTATGTAAAGACAGATGCAAAAAATGAGTAAAATAGTTCTGCTTTCTCCCTGTTGCTTGTCACCTTCTTGCCATTTCCCCCCAGTAATGGACCAATCATTTCCTTAACTTTTTTCTTGTTTTTTATAAGTTGAAAGAAGCTTTTTTTTTGTTATTTTTGACTTTTGTTGCAAGCCTTAGTTCATTTTGAGCCTTAGCTTCCCTCACTTCATCTTTGCAGGTACGGGCTATTTGCTGATATTATGCCTTAGTTATGTGCCCCTCTTTCCACTTCTTATACTTGTCCTTTGTCCTTGTCCAAAATGCTCTATAGGATGGCCACAGATCAATTGATCCCAAGCCAGATCATCTCTATACCCATTTCTTTTTTTTACACATAAAAAGTCCTAAATGTAAGACTTTACATTTTCCTCTGTTGAATTTCATTGTGTTGATTTGGGACCAGTATTGAAGTCCCTTCACAATTCTCTGCCTTCTGTTTAGTTGATTATTCCTGCTGATTTTATAAACAACCCCTCCAGATTATTTATAAAAGGACATAAATGTTAAACAGAGAGATAGAATTAAACAGACAGCTAGAGGATTGCATCTGTCCATTCAAGAGATTTTTCTGGAATGATTCAGGGTTTTAATCAACTTTGCAAAGTACAAAACCTGCTGATTCACCAAAATCTAACCATGTTCTTGACATTGGAACTTTAAGATATCTGGACTTCAACTCTTAGAATTCCTCAGACAGCATGAATTTTGGGAGTCAAAGTCCAGGCATCTTAAAGTTGCCAAGATTGAGAAACACAGAAGTACAGATTATTTTACCATTTTGTCAAGGAATGATGATAGGCATTATAAAATGTTTTCCTCAAAATTTATAACATCCACAGTATTTCCATGTTCTCCCAGACTATTGGTATTTTTCCCCTTTTTTAACATACTAATATGGCATGAATGACTTTTTATAAACCAGAAAATTTCAAAATACGTTTTTAATAAATTCATAGCTGTAACTAGAACCTTCTCCCCCTCACATTATATGAAGGTTTTTTGCTAAACATGCAATGGAGCAAAGCACAGTCTGCATCTGTGAGAGGACATTACTGTTTACATCGGGGAGTGATATTTGTGCAAATAGTAATCAACTTATAAAAGAGAACGACCAAGCAACTTGCAAAGCTAAGCAATATTTATTCTGCTTTCTAAAAACTGAGGATGGGACCTAAATTTCACCCTTGCAGAGCAACTGCTTTTGAAAAGTGAGAAAGAAAAATATCTAAGCATATTCAATTTATTCAGCTCAGCTCTGAGGATGTATAGATCCCATTTTAGTATACATTTAACCTTTTGGGATTGGGGGGATTCTATAATCTCATGCTTGGTTTTTAATAAAAAGCATCACTAACCTAATATTGTCAGGCTTATCTTTCATTAAGAAAGATACGAATGACATTATTTGGTTTACATAGTTGCTTGAAGATCTCTTTCTTTTCAAAACCAGTTAGGATCATCTCATGTGTTTGGAAAACTATTCCTTAACATAGCTGATCTCTTTGTTGTGTATATATGTTTAGATATGTAGTTATCCAGACAGGGCGGTGGTGCGAACCTTGTGCTGGGGGAGGCATTGCTGCGGGCCGCAGCACAAGCCTTGCGCTGGTGGTAGTATAACCGCGAGCCTGCAGGCGGTGGTACCACAAGCCTCACACAAGGGCCACCTTCACTGAGAACCTAGTGCGCATGATCGCAGCCCCATTTGTGTGGTGCACATGCTTGCAGCCTGTTTGTACATGCACACACACATGTGGCCACATTCACACTTGCACATTCATGTGTAAGGTGCCTCTTCCTCCCTCTCCCACTGGGCTGTGAAAACAAAAAGGTTGGAGACCCCTGCTATAAACTATAAACAGAGTTTTCTTGGTACTCATTTCTTAATTAGGCAACTTTTTATTAGTTAGCCCAAGATCTTCATTTAGGTTATGAAGGTCTCTGTATTATCCTTTGCCAAAGGAAGTTTATCTCAGAGGAAGGAATGAGAAGGTATCTGTTGTGTAGCTGGTTCTTTGCAGACATTGAGCGAGACAACCGTTACAAGCATACACATGAAATAAGCACTTATCAATTGAATTAAGCAATTAGCAAGCAGTACACCATAAGCAAACACTTACAGCATATAAAAAGGCCAATACATCACACCCCTTCCCCCTGGATGGTACACACATTCATTTGGTTACAAAATCTTGTAGGTGTTTTGGGGGTCTTCGGGCTCATTCGGAGTGTCAGCGGGTTGCCTGAATCTCCCAGTCTACCAGTTCATCTGCTGTGCTGGGTAGACCCAGGCTCTGTGGTTTGGTGGAGTCAAAACAACTCGAGTACCTTTGGCTGGCCTGTCCCGGTTGGCCCAACCCAAAGTCTAACGGTGCTGCGAAGTCGGCAGGGCTGCTACTGGGCATTGGATGACTGTCTGGCCCCTGTGGTCTGGTTGGGGGAAGTGCTTTTATGGCCCCGTCCCCGTTCTCTTTTGCACGAAATGACTCAGAGCATACGGACTGCTCTGCTGGAATGTGAGGTGGTGGACTCCAGGTCTGCTCCCCTTGGGAGTCCAGAGCCAACGACTGCTCCGTTAGTCGCCGGCACAACTGATCGACATGTTGGTGAATGACTTGCCCATCTTCCAGGACCACCTTGTAGGAGAGTGGTCCTGACACTTTAACAACTTCCACTGCCACTCACAACTGCCCTTGTCCATAGTCTGGGTCCAAACCTGGTCCCCCACCTGTAAATTCCTAGGTGCCTTCAGATGTGCCGTGTCGGAGGCTACTCTATTGGGGTGCAGTCTGTCCAGTTTTGTTATTAGTCTTTTACCCCAGCGAAGCTCTGCGGGGCTCATGCCTGTAGCTGTACAAGGCATTGTACGCTGGCATAACCAGAGGTCGGCAAGCTTGTGGTGCCAGTCCCCTGTAGTAATGCATTTATGGGACTCTTTGGTTGTACAAACCATTTGTGCTGCTTGCCTGTTTGATGATGGTGAAAGGGACGTGGCATGTCTTATGAGATTGGCCCTGAGAAAGGCCTGGAATTCTGATGCAGTGAAGTGGGCTTTGTTGTTGGAAACTACGATGTCCAGAAGCCCATGCATTGCAAACAGTGACCACAACACCTGGATGATCCTTGCAGTAGTCATATTGGGAATTGGAACCACCTTCAGCCATTTAGAGTGGCTATCAACCACTATTAAAAACAACTGTCCCTGAAAGGGCCCAGCAAAATCTACATGGATTCTTAACCACTTGTGTGCGTTTCCTCCCATTGGTGGACAGGGGCCTGTGGCATCTCTGGTCTGGACTGTTGACATGTGTAACACCCATGTACTTGGGCCTCGATAGCTTTATCTAGCCCTGGCCACCAGAGGTAGCTTCTTGCCAGTGCCTTCATCTGGACGATGCCCGGATGGCCTTCGTGCAGAGACTGGAGAACCCTGGGCCTGAGTAAGCTGGGGACTATGACCCTACTACCCCAAAGGATGCACCCCTTGTGAGCTGAAAGCTCATTTTTCTGACTGAAAAACTCTGGAACTCAGGGCCCCCACTATTTTCAAGCCATCCTGTATGAATCCAAGCCAACACTCGATTTAGGATTTTGTCGGCTGCCATTTCAGCAGTGACATCTCCCACATATAGGGGAAACTCTGGCAAGTCTTGTATTGCTAATAGGCATGCAGCTGGAGCCGGATTGGGCTCCACA
Source organism: Vipera ursinii (assembly GCF_947247035.1). Lineage (NCBI taxonomy): Eukaryota > Metazoa > Chordata > Lepidosauria > Squamata > Viperidae > Vipera > Vipera ursinii. Next base: position 80,141,467 of record NC_139514.1, on the reverse strand, counting down.
TGCGGCAAGGACAATCTGCTAAGGCCGTCTGCGTGGTCCATTTCTTTGCCGGGTTTATGAACCAGCCTGTAGCTGTAGGCCAAAAGGAAGATAGACCACTTCAACATTCATGGTGACAGAATTTGAGGTGTCTGCTTCTCCGTTGTGAACAAGCCTAGCAAGGGCTTGTGGTCAGTAAAGACCATGAACTGCCTCCCATATAAATAGTCATGGAACTTCTTAACCCTGGCCACGATGGCCAAGGCCTCTTTTCAATTTCCATGTAATTGCCCTCCACTGAGGACAAGCTCCTCAAGTAATAGGAGATAGATGACTGTCTCCCATCCACCAAGTGACTCAGCACAGATCCAACCCTGTATGGGGACGCATCACATGCAATGCAAACTGGCAGCTTTTCATTAAAGTGCATGAGCACTGAGTTTGAGGACAATGCCTTGACTGCCTGGAAACTCTTTTCATAGAGCTTGGTCCACTCCCATTGAGTATTTTTGTCTAAGAGCCAGTGTAGTGGCTCTGCCACCGTGGCCTTGTTAGGGAGGAATGAATGATAAATGTTTAGGAGGCCCAAGAAGGCTTGAAGCTCTCCCTTGGACCCAGGGTTTGTGTCAGATGAATCACTTACAGCTTTGACTCTGCAGGATAGATGCCCTCAGCATCAATTCAAAACCCAAGGAATTCTGTAGACTGAACCCCAATCTTGCATTTGTCTCTTTTAAATCTAACTCCCACATCATGGAACTGCTGAAGGATAGCTCTAAGCCACTCAGCCAGAACTTCTGTGGACTCCCCGGCGATGAGTACATCATTGAAGTAGGGGCAGACCCCTGGAATAACCCTGAGCATACGCTCCATGATCCCCTGAAATATCCCTGGGTCTACACTCATCCCGAATTGAAGGCACTTGACCTTGAAGACCCCCCTGTGCATAACAATCAGTTAGGTGGCTGCCATGGCCTTGTCCACTGGCAGATGATGATAGGCCTGTGCTAAATCTAATTTAGTGAACACGTGGCCTCCTGTTCTGTACCAGCCTGCTACCGGCCCTGCAGAAAAGGCAGGGACAACCCCTTTTACAAGAAGGCAAGAGGCTGGAATTATGCCTGCCAAATTTATTGCTACAAAAACAAATAGTACAAGACACGAACCAAGAAACAGGAGCTTTTCAAGCGGTTGCCTTCAGCAAACCAGCCCTCCCACGCATTCCCCCTTAAATACAGTTCAGGGCGTGGCTTCTCTCTGCCTCCTTCCGAGGAGCCCCATTGCCTTCCTCTGTTTACTCCTGATTGACTGCCTCCTGCGTCGGGCGTCCTTGAACAGGGCCAGCTGTGGGTCATCTTCATCCACGCTGTCAGGCTCACACAGCTGGGTCTGCGTCGTGACCAGCTGAGAGGGGCCTGGCTGTCCAACCCCTTCATCAAGCTCTTCAACACCCCCCTCCTCCTCCTCCTCTGAGTTGTCCGACCCAACTGCCAAACCCACAGGCTGACCCTGAATCGCAACACCTTGCAATGATGCCAGAATATGGCTGACAACTGGGACAGGGTACGTGTGATGCAGTAGTGACTGGTTAATGGTACACTTGTAGTCAGCACATATTTGTACCTCTCCGTTGGCCTTGAGTGGTGTTACAATGGGGGTCTCCCACTCCTCACTGTCTACAGGTTGCAAAACCCCCTGACTAACAAGCTTGTCCAGCTCTGCATCAATTTTATGCTTTAACGCAAATGGCACACAGCGGGGTTTAAGCTGAATTGGCAGGACCTGGGGATTAAGTTTAAAAGCTATTGGAGGGCCCTTTTACTCTCCCAAACTTGGGCCAAAAACATCTGCGAATGTCACTGCATGTTTTTTTTGTTCGTCAGAAAGTTCATTTCTAACTGTACATTTTCCCCTGCTCTCTGCACCTGTTGTGCCAGCCCTGCTCTCTGCACCTTTTGTGCCAGCCATTGGCAGTTCCCCAAAAGGGTCATCAGATGGAGCAAAGAGGCTTCTTTGCTTCCACTGATGAGCCAAGGGTCTCGGACCCACAGCCCCATTGGTGAGAGTGTTTTATGGTCAAGGAGGGGCCAAGACCCCCCATAAATACCTCTGCACGAGGGGCTGCTCTTTGTTCTAGTCTTCTAGTTCTATTTCAGCTTCTAGTCTCCATTTCTCCTCCCCTAGTTCTTAGTCCTTCTTTTAGTCATGTTATGCTAGCTTGTTTTATTTTATTTCTCTCTTACATGCAGGCATGAATGCTTTCATGCCAAGTATTTCTTTCTCTTTGATCTATCATGAATAAAGATAATATGATTGCATCTCTGCGTGATGCCTTTGCTTGGAAGCACCTTTAACGATTCATTGTGAGAACACCTCACAAGTTGGTAGCCAGAGCATGGTTTAAAGGAAAGCTTCCAAGCCAGCCAGGAACTAGCCAACAAGATGTCTGAAAGGCCCTGCACCAATCCATTTATAACAGATGGTAGGATTTCTCCCATCGTGACTAGGAGTCATCGATCGAAGACAACGTCCCTGTCTACATCCAAGACTTCAGTCCCTGAAGCAACCTCAGCTGCAGATGAGAGCGCAAATGACCTTCATTCCGTCAGAGGATCCAGCAGAGCGTCCAGGACCCCTTCACATGCCTCTCTACAACTGAACGCCACAGAGGAGAGCATACAAGGTTTGCAGACTGTCCAAGACTGCTCAGATGCTGCAGAGACGGACCTGGCTGAAACCAAACGCCGCGTGAGTAAACTGACTGCACAGGAACGTGAAGAGCTGCTTAAAGAGATCCTTGCAATGCAGGGGAAAGGGAGGGGGAAGGCAGCCCAGGAAACCGAAGCCTCAGAAACCACGAGGCTCCCAAATATGGCGACCGCCACCCTTAGTGACCCCGGGACCCCAGGGCTTTTGGCGCGAACCCCCCCTCCCAGCCGTGAGCTACAACTTCCTGGGGCAAGCGGAAACAAGATGGCTCCGCCCACGTGGTCTGGCACAGGAAACAAGATGGCCGCCCCCTGTAAGCCCACACGGTCTAACAAAGACTTGATTTCTTTAAGTCTGGAAAGCCAGCAGTCCCTGGCTTCCAACCAAAATAGCCAGCAGTCCCTGGCATACAGCAGAAATGACATGCAATCCCTGGCTTCCAGCCAAGACAGCATGCAAAATCCTGAGTTTTCCCTACCACAAAGCCTAAAATGCTATAATGGCAATGATGTCTGTCCAGCCAAAACTTTTACAACGGCTCTCCAGACAGCCATTCAAGCCTTGGCCACTGCCTTTGAGGCCAGCAAGACAGTGGCCAAACAGACGTCGGGGGTGCTCACCCCCCCCAAGGCCTCCCATCCTCTCCCCAGGGCCCAACTGCCGGGGGGAATCCAGCCTGCAGCCTCCCAACAATCAACCCCTGTGGCCTCCCACCTTCTCTTCAGGTCTTCAGGACCAGCAATGGGCTCCTCAGGGCAAAACAGTCATTGATAAAAATCCATGTGGTTTTAATTCTCGGGAGGATCCATTGAAGCAACCCCGGGCTGGTAAATCTGGGCTCCGCCCCCCCAATGCCTCATGGGAAGAAGGAAGAAACCCTTAACAACGCCCTCCCCCGGGTCACATGGTCTCCGGGCACGCCCATCTGGAGTCAATAAATAATCAAGAAAGGATTCCCTCCTCAACCACTAGAGGGACCCCTTTCACTGAAGAATTCAATGAAGGAGCCACTTCAGGAGTAAGCATTTTTCCGCTTCCTTTTACATCAATGGACGTTTCAGAATTTTTTGAATTTGGGTCTGAGTTCCTAGCTACAGACCTTCCTAGAGATTTTAAAAAACTACAAATAGGGGGAGAAAATTACAGCAGTTGGAGTAAAGATATACAGCTATATCTCTTAAAGAATGGGATTCTACAAATGGTTCGAAAACCACCCCCTCCCCCATGGGGACGTCAAGAAGAGCTGCAACACTTGCAGGCTTATTCTGCTCTACTCAGTTCCCTGGACAATAACTTGTTCCCTAGCATCCCAGCTGGTCTCAGAGCTGCTCAGGTCTGGGAACTGTTATTCAAATTATTCAACAGCGATACCATTGGTTCCATCACCAGATATACAACTGAGCTCTATACAACCAAACTGAAATTTGGTGCCAGCATGCCTGAACATCTTGCAAAATTAAAGGCACTCAGGGCAGAATTGATTTCCAGAGATTTTCCTGTGTCTGATGTCAGCATGCTCTCCATAATTTTTACTTCTCTAGACAGGAGTTGGAGCAATTTCATTGTTTCACTCGAAGCGGTCAAGAGGGAAGACATAAATCTGTCCTACCTCACAGGGAGACTGATCAAAGAAGATCGGAGAAGGAGAAATGCTGGAGAATACGCTAGAGTCACCACTCAGCAAGCCAGAAGGGGGCGCCACAACTCAGAGCAAATTAATGCTCTGCTTAAATGTTTCATCTGTGGCTCTGAGGAGCACCTCAAGAAAGACTGCCCCCATCAACATCAAGCCCCTAAACGTGGTCCCAATCAAGTAAGAGGGAAGGGGCAAGTAAGGGGGCGTGGCAGGGGCAAGGGAAATTCACTGCATACTTGTTCCCTCACCCCCACAACAAAGGCTGATAGCTCCACTGACTTATGGTTACTGGACTCTGGAGCTTCTTCTCACATTACTAATATGAGTCAAGGTTTTAAAAGGTTAAAGAAAATTACCTCATCTGTCAAGGTTGCAAACGGTGATACTGCTTCAGTTGTTGGGGAGGGTTTTGTTTCTGTACCTGGACTTGGAAAAGTAGAAGGTGTCTTGCACGCGCCTTCCATAGCCAACAACCTTTTGAGCATCACCAAATTGTGTGACGATGACAAAGTGGAAGTCCTATTTCGCAAGGGGGGAGGTCATGTCACCCGAGACCAGAAGGTCATTGGAAATATTACAATAATAAATGGCTTGCCATATTTTTCTCCCAAGGCACCACAACCTGCCCCAAGGCTTTCCAAGGGCAGTGTGGGCAAGGAGCCTGAATCTCAGCAGGCACCTACAGCAACACTCAAAGCAACAAGAGCTAAGAGAGTGTCAATGGGAAACCCAATTCACAATAAGTGCGTCCACCTCATGCACAGAAGGCTAGGACATGCAAGCTTCCCTGTAGTTAAAAAGATGGGAGAGTTTGCTGAGGGAGTCCAGCTCAAGGACTGTGATGTGTTTCTGGACTGTGCCATTTGCAAGAAAACAAAGAGGAAGGCTACTCCTATACGAAAGGTGTCATCCCGTAAGACTCTATACCCTTACCAACTAGTACATGTTGATTTGGTTGGGCCTTTTACACCATCCCTAGGAAAGAAAAGGTATTTTCTCACTGCCGTTGATGATTTTTCACATTACGGTCACGTGTATACTCTCACAGAGAAATCTGAAGCCTTTGACGCCATAAAGTCGCTGTACAACTTCGTAGAGACCCAGTACAAGACCAAGATAGCACAATTGCAGAGCGATCGCGGGGCTGAGTTCATGTCTCAGAAGTTCCAGGACTGGGTAAGGCATAAGGGCATCCGCCATTTTCTAACTGTCGCAAAATGGTGTAGCTGAGAAAAGGAATGGAATCCTGCAAACCATGATGCGTAGTCTGATTGCAGACGCGGGTGTCGCAGAATCATACTGGGGGGAGGCAATTCATTATGCCAATTACACTTTAAACCGCACCTGGAGCAGTGTTGTGAACCAGACCCCATATTTCCTGGTTCACGGTAGGAAACCAAATCTGGCACATTTGCGCGTGTTTGGTACCTATGCATGGGTGCATATCCCCAAGCAGCTGCGGAAGAAGGGGAAACCTGTTTCCCAGAGACTAAGGTTCTTGGGCTATGCTCCTGGCTCCAAGGCCTATCGTTTCCTGGGAGAAGGGGGCAGGACTGTGACTTCCCAATCTGCCTCTTTCGAAGAGGATTCCAATTGGACTCAGATCCACTCAAATGATCTGAGCCCATATGCCAACCGACCCAGCAAGGACACACCGACCGCGACATCACCAGAGGCGACCTCGTACCCTGCCACCGACGAAAGTGAAGAACAAGACGAAGATGCGTCCAGTCCCATGGAGGAAGACACGCCGTCTTCACCCCCAGCGACACCTCAGAGACCCGCAGAAGAAAAGAGCGGTGAGTGGCAGAAGGTAAGGAGGTCAAAGCGGTCCAAAAAGGGGGTCCTGCCAAAGAGAATTGACATTGGCCACATAGCGTCTGTCAACAGCATTGTGGTCACCCCAAAATCCTTCTCTGACATCCAGGAGCTGCCCATCGAAGAGCAAGAGAAATGGCAGCTCGCGATGGAGAAGGAAATGCAGAGCCTGAAACAACTTAAGGTCTTCACCCCCCAGCAACCACCAAAGGAGAGGAAAGTCATTGGCACAAGGTGGGTTTACAAGGCCAAACCACTTGCCAATGGTCTCTACCTGTATAAGGCCCGTTTGGTAGCCCAGGGCTTCGCTCAGCGTTATATGGAAGACTACTCGGAGACTTACTCTCCAACCGTCCGGGCAGAGAGCGTCAAGGCCGCCCTCGTGACTGCAGCTGCTCTGGGAGAAGAAGTCTTCCAATTCGACATCCAGACGGCTTACCTCCACGCCAACTTGGACCGGCAGATCTACGCAAGGGCCCCACCTGGCTACCAGCAAGAAGGGGGAAATACATGGTTGCTCCACAAAGGGTTATATGGTCTCAAGCAGTCAGGGAAATTATGGTATGACTGTCTTAGAAAGAGTTTAGATCGAGTTGGTTTCCATACATCTCATGCAGATCAATGTGTTTTCACACGCAATTCCAAGGGAACCACAGAACGGGTGTTAGTTTATGTGGACGATCTATTATATGTAGGGCCAAACAAGAAAGGGTGTGATGAATTTGCCAAGGCCCTGGAAGAAAAGTTTACTTTGAAGTCTTTGGGGCGGGTTGATAAGTACTTGGGTGTGCATATTTTGGCCACTAAAGGGGGGTTCTCTCTATCTCCAAAAGAAAAGATAGAGGAATTACTGGCCAAATACAAAATGACAGAATCTAATCCTACGCATAGCCCAATGCAAAGCGACTTTTACAACCACACCCATAAGGACGGTCCTGAGTTCACAGACAACACGCTTTACAGATCTGTGATTGGCTCCTTGCTATACATCAGCAATTGGAGCAGACCTGACATAGCTTTAGCTGTGAATCTATTGTCCAGGCACGTGGAACACCCAAAGGAATTCCACTGGACTGCTGTTAAAAGGGTGCTTAGATACCTAAAGGGCACAGCTGACGCCCTCCTTATGCTAGAACCAGAGAAGGGGAAGACGGCCCAGCTCTCCGCTTACTCAGACGCAGACTGGGCTGGCGACACCAAAACTAGACGGAGCACTTCCGGTTTTCTCATATTGCTAAATGGCTGCCCAATACATTGGCATGTTAGGCAGCAAAAATTTATTTCTTGCTCCACGGCCGAGGCTGAATTTGCCAGCCTGTCAGACACGGCCAATGATTTGACTTGGTTCAATGAGCTGGTAACAAACATCTGGGCATCTCCCCCTCTGCCCATCCAAATTCTAGAGGACAACACTGCCGCCATTGCAATCTCGGGGGCTTATGCAGTAGGATCTAGATCTCGCCATATAGACATACGCTACAAAAATGTCAGGCAGCTTACCAAAGAGGGTTTTATACATGTTGAGCACTGTAATACAGCTGACCAGATAGCTGATCTGTTTACCAAGCCTGTTCCCATTGACCGGCACAACCTTCTGTGTAAGCGTTTGTGTTTGGCCTTCTGAATGTTTTCATGCATGTCTATGACACCTGCTCGCCCCTTACATACATTCACTGGTCCCTGTCATTGGCTGGCAAGAAGGGGAATTGTTAGATGTTTAGTGCCAGCCATTGGCAGTTCCCCAAAAGGGTCATCAGATGGAGGCAAAGAGGCTTCTTTGCTTCCACTGATGAGCCAAGGGTCTCGGACCCACAGCCCCATTGGTGAGAGTGTTTTATGGTCAAGGAGGGGCCAAGACCCCCCATAAATACCTCTGCACGAGGGGCTGCTCTTTGTTCAAGTCTTCTAGTTCTATTTCAGCTTCTAGTCTCCATTTCTCCTCCCCTAGTTCTTAGTCCTTCTTTTAGTCATGTTATGCTAGCTTGTTTTATTTTATTTCTCTCTTACATGCAGGCATGAATGCTTTCATGCCAAGTATTTCTTTCTCTTTGATCTATCATGAATAAAGATAATATGATTGCATCTCTGCGTGATGCCTTTGCTTGGAAGCACCTTTAACGATTCATTGTGAGAACACCTCACATTATCTGGTAACCATAGTGAATCCCATATGACTAGTTATGTTATGGTTTCAGTCTGTTTAGTGCGCATGTCTAGAAGAGGTTCTCACAGTGTTTTTCTTTATTGTGTTTCACTTTGCTGTTACTGTCTGTTACGTTAGGATGTAGTCAGCTAGCTCTCTTTATAATATATATTTAGTTTTTATATTTTAGTTTTTATATTTTTGTAATTAAAAGGTATTTAGTAAGATTATGCGTCGTGTTTTATTTCCTTCCTTCATGCACATCATGCATTCTCTGAAGCACGGTCCTTCGCCCTCTACTAAGGTGATTTATACCTTAACAGCGAATTCCTTGCAGATGAAAGACAAATCTGTTGTTTCAGTCCGCTGAATGCCGCTGAACTGGATGCCCAATGCTTTGAACCAATCGAGCCCTATGTGGCTTGTACGTTGGTCATCTACCACAATAACATCTAGTGGGCCTAAAAACACCTTGAATTTCACCGCAAGTGCGGCCTCGCCCTTGACTGCCACTCTGGAGTTCTGGAAATCAGTAAGTAGAATACTAGATGTTTGTAGCTTGACCCATCTGTTACTACGGCTGCAAACGTGCCAAAAAGTTCTGATGGAGATGATGGACACAGCGGAGCCTGTGTCCAGTTCCATTTTACATCGAACTCCTTGCAGTCACAACTTCTGCTTAAGAGGTCGGTGGGCACCAGTGTGGAAAATGCTCCAGCGACTGGAGCAGATCCCTACACCGTGTTGCCCTGGGGCCCCGGTACCTCTCCTGAAAGTCTCGACTGGCTGGCGGTCCCTCTGGCGACCTCAACAGATGTGGCCTGGTTTTCCATATGCCCGGCATGTGGTTCTCCTGAAATGGCAATCCGCACATTGATGGTGGCCTCCGCAGCCCAAGCACCTTGGAAACAGAACTGCCTTTTTCAGCCGACCTCATTCCTCTTTCATGGTGCTGCTGAATCTTGTCAACTTCATGGGCAAAGTCGGTGTCTTCCAATTGTTCGGCATCCTCGTGGTGAATGGTTTCTGTAGATGGCGTGCTTTTGGAGGGCCGCAATGCCTTCATGGCCCCTCCGGCGGCTTCGTCTGCCATGACCTCCTTTAAGGCCTCTTGTAGAGAGAGTGTCTCCTTCGCAAAGAGTTTTTTGTTGGAGTTCTCTGCTCCTGAGTCCACAAACTAAGCGGTCTCTTAGTCGCTCCTCTAGGTCAGAGAAATTGCAGACTCGTGATGCTTGATGAAGCACTGCAATGAATTCTGTCACCGACTCGCTGGGTTGTTGCTCACGTTGTTCAAAGGCGTGCCTCCATGCTATCACCAATAAATTAGGCTCAAAATGGTCACGCAGTTTCTTCTTGAGGTCAGCATATGTGACAGTTTCTAGTAGTGCCAGGGTGACCAAGTTCTTGGTGATATCGAAGGTGGCTGGGTCGCACACGCAGAGGAGGGTCGTGGCCTTCAGCCCATCTTCACTGACTTGAATTGCATGCAGGTAGTTCTCTATGCAGGAAATGTAGGACAACCATCTCTCTGGGTGCATCACATCAAATTCCTCAAGGTTTACGACCTTCGCCATGGTGCGTTGTCTTCGTGGCTCATGTCTTGTGTTGCCTCATGCTACTGGCTTCTGTGTAGGCCCTGGGATGGATTCTCAGGGTGGGGTTGTCTCCAGTGTGGCTTGCCAGGCAGACCGAGGGGGTGGAATGCTGTTCCCTACCAGGCTCTGTGCTGGTCTCACCCCATAGTGACTTCAGGCTCTTACAATGAAGTAGCACATCCCACCTTCGTCACCAGTGTTGTGTAGCCAGTTCTTTGCAGGCATTGAGTGAGACGGGAGGTTAAAAACAGCAACAGTCTTTATTGAAGGTCAGAACATAACAGAAGCAACATAGGAGCTGCTGCGCAGCTATTTATACAGTTGGCTGATAGTCAGTGACCAATAGGTTTAAAGCAGTGGTTTCCCATCCAAAAACCTACTTAGCCAGCTGGAGACAACCAGTCTGGGCCAGCCCAGCAACCGTTACAAGCATACACGTGAACTAAGCACTTAGAAATTGAATTAAGCAATTAGCAAGCAATACAACATAAGCAAACACTTACAGCATGTAAAAAGGCCAATACATTACAGTATCCAAACTGGAACAAACAAACAAGGCAGATTTTTAAAAAGACCCTTTTCCTTTTAAGTATGCATTCTTACTATCTCATATAATTATTTAGCTTATGATATAGCTACTACTATATCTGTACTTTACAGATGCTGCTTTTTACTGCTGTCATCAGAGATCTGTGGGGTGTAATCCAAAAAGTCAACATGGAAACTTATTAATTGAGTGATATAAGCTCCATCTGTTTTCTAGGTGAACTGCATGTACAATCTTGACTTTTTACAATTATATTATGTGGAACCACTGCATACAAGTAGTCCTCCATTACTTAACAACTTTTCAAAGTTACAATGGACTTGAAAGAGTTACTTAAGAACCATCCTTGAAGTTACAACTGGTGCATCTTCTCCTCAGTACTGTCTTCCGGAGGGAGAAAATGTATTTAGTGGGGAATTTGTGGCATGCTTTAAGGGAGTAGGAATTTAGGTTCTGTGGAGCTCACAATCATAATATAAATATTTCTGCCTATATTAACTCACAATAAACTTCCTTTTTTCAGTTGCCTGCTCTTTCATGCTGCTATTGAAGTTCGGATTTCTTGTCAAATTACTGTGTTTCAAATCTCTAATATCAATAGGATAAAAAAACCCTGATCACATTTCTGCCCCCATCTTTATTCTGACACAGAGTGTAGTATGATCAGCCATAAACAAATGTATACATCTCCAAGAAGAGCTGGATTTGTGAATTGTCTCACCGTAACATTCATCTTTCCTAACAAACAACAAAATCAAGGGTGCTTCCAGACAGAGGGCAGCTGGAATATGATATTGAATAGAGCCCTCTACTGATCAGTTAATGCTATCACAGGGCACTGGCCTTCATTCTATTCCAGTATCTTTCTTTGCATACATAAAGTGTGTAACTCCATTCTTCAAGGGGCAGGAAAGTTTATAATGTCACCTAGCACAGAGTGACCTGCATGATAGCTGAAGTAGATTTATCCTCCCTTTAAACTTCTGATATCCTCCAAATACAAAACCACCATAATGAGAGGTATGTCACCATAATGATCAGATAGCAGGTTGGCAATTTACTTTCTTTCACTTTTTTGAGGGTGGGGGTGGGGTCAGTGGGGATTTTTGTTTTGATGAATAAGGTAATCATTACTCTCAGCCAGAATGTCCTTGAATGGCTGAGTATCTTGGTATTTATTTACTATTTATCTACAGGCCCAGCTTGGATCAGCTGTATTTTTTTAAGAGCACTATAATTTCAAAAAGAAGTAAGCATGCCTATTCCAGCTATGTTCTATAACCTTAAATGTTCAGAAGAACTTGCTCAGGACTTTTATAACTTCCTTCCCTCCATTTACTACCTTATTTTCAAACTTTCTATCCTAAAATGTATTTACTGATGCTTTCATACCTTGTTCTACTGTCATCCTCTGGGTCTCTTCTCATTTTAAGCTTCTGGCTCTTGGGAAATTTTTCAATGGTCTGTTACTGCACTCTCCCTGAATCCATATTACAGCTCAAATGAGAAATTAGATGGAAACATGATAGCAAATTGTACAGTGGCAAAACCGAGTTCTAGATGTTACGTTGTGGCTCCTATGTGTGACATTGCTTTACCTACTATAATTTCCTTCTTTAAATTTGAGGGCAATTGACAGAACCTTTATTACACACATTAGAAAACTACAACATTATATTACAGAGGCATCCTGGGTGGGGGAAGCAGACATCCAAGCCCACAGGTTGTTATGGCTTTTCCACAGTGTCCCTGTAAACTAGGAGGGGGCTCAGCTGCATCATCCACCACAACCCGTGATTAATCACACATTTCTCCTTGACTTCCAGGTGAAGCCCTGGTAGAGGGGGCCACCTGTCAAGCCCCTGTGGACTCGACACTAATGGGAGGGGCGTGGGGAACAAGGACAGTGGAAATGAGGAGGAGGCCAACAACAAAACCAGCAGTGACAGCCCTTCTCTCTCCTGTTACCTGGCCCATCAACAAGGAACCTGGCGGAGCATAGCTATGCAACCATTGGTGCTGCGGTTCCATGGCCGCTCCGCATAACAGTTATTCAGCACAGGGGAGCAACAGGAAGCTGAAAGCCTGCAGTGCATCCCGCAGAGCAGCTGTTTGGTGCAGGGAAGCAACAGGGCACTGGAAGCCTGAAGTGTGTCCTACCTAATTGCTCTTATCAGCGCATGAACTGGATGCTGGCTAGGTGGTGGTGGGGCATATGTAAAGCACTGGGAGCCAGGGGGTGGTAAGGACTTCTGACCAACATGGCTGCACAAAGATCTTTCTCACAAACTGAAAGACAAAAAGGACAAATACAAAAAATGGAAAGAGAGGCACATAACTACAGCTGATTATCAGCAGACAGCCAGAACATGCATAGATGAAGTCAGGAAAGCAAAGATTCAGAATGAACAAAAACTTGCAACAGAAATCAAGGATAATAAAAAAAGTTTCTTTCAACATATTAACAAGAAGAAAAAAGTCAAGGGAACTGTAGGTCTACTAAAGAGAGAAGATGGCAAGGAAATAACAGGCAATAGGGAGAAAGCAGAACTGTTTAACTCATACTTTGCATCAGTCTTCACCCAAAAAGAAACTATAGCCCAACATACAAAAAAAAGCCACTGCAAAAGACAAACTAGAAGCAAAAATTAAAATGAGCAAGAAAATAGTAAGAGAACACCTATCCAACCTTGATGAATATAAATCACCAGGACCTGACAGATTACATTCCAAAGTTCTGTAGGAGCTGGCAGATGTTATCTCAGAACCACCGCACCATATCTTTCAAAAATCCTGGAGCACAGGGGAAATACCTGAGGATTGGAAAAGGTCTGATGTTTGTTCCCATCTTCAAGAAAGGGAAAAAATAGACCCAGGGAACTACAGACCAATCAGTTCAATACCTGGGAAGATCCTAGAAAAGATAATCAAAAAACAGATCTGTGAACAACTAGTTATAACTAGAAGTCAGTATGGGTTTGTTAAAAACAGATCATGCCAAACCAATGTTATTTTATTCTTTGATAAACTGATTAAACTAGTAGACCAGCAAAATGCTGTGGAAGTAGTATACTTAGTTTTCAGTAAGGCATTTGATAAAGTAGACCACAACCTACTCCTTGCTAAGCTAGAAAATATTGGAATAGACAACATCACCACCAGATGGATCTGTAGCTGGCTGGAGAAACAAACTCAATGAGTAGTCCTCAATGGCACTACATCCACATGGAGAGAAGTAAGCAGTGAAGTACCACAAGGTTTCGTCTTAGGCCCACTACTCTTCAATATCTTCGTCAATATCTTCATCTTAGATGAGCAAATTGAAGGGAACTCATCAAATTTGCAGATGACACCATACTGGCAGGAGCAGCCAACACCCCAGAAGACAAACTCAGGATCCAAAAAGATCTTGACAAACTTGAACAATGGACCCTATCCAACAAAATGAGTCTCAATGTGGAGACAAGGACAGTTTTACATTTAGGCAAGAAAAATCAAAGGCACAAGTACAGATTGGGTGAGACCTGGCTTAAAAAACAGTAACTGTGAGAGGGACCTTGGAGTCCTAGTGCATGATCACTTCACTATGAGCCAGCAGTGTGCAGCAGCAGCCCAAAAGCTGTGGGATAAAGGGTCTATTGTTTTTACAAAACTGTGAGAAGACATGCTAGCCTGTGAAGCAAATACAGTACATTGTATATATTTTAATCTCATGAGCTTGGGTCTGGGTGTTTCAAAACCAGCTGCACAGAAAAAAAGTCTCTTACGTTTTTAAAAAGCCACTTGACATTCTCCCATCCATTTTAATAGTTGGCTGGGCTTTAGCTTATCCACCCCACTCTGGTCTTTAACAGGTTTGTACTTGGGAGGGCAATCTGTGCAAAAGATGGGATGAATTGTCTGTAGAAATTTGCAAATCCTAGGAAACTTTGGAGTTGTTTCCTGGTTTTCGGGGGAGCCCAGTCCAAGACTGTCCTCACTTTCTCTGGGTCCATCTCTATCCCTTCATTTGATATGCGATAACCCAGGTAATCAATACAATCCTTGTATTCACAAATTGTATTCACATTTTGATAGTTTTGCATACAGTTTGGCAGAGCACAGTTTTTTCATTACTGCTCTGACTAGCTTAATGTGTTCATCTTTTGCCTCGATGTAAATAAGGGTATCATCCAGGTATACAAATGATCACGTAGGACTTCATTGATCAGTTGTATGAATACTGCAGGGGCCCCCCGTAACCCAAATGGGAGAACAGTAACTTGGAAACAACCAACGGGCAATTGAAGGCAGTTTTCCACTCATCTTCTTTCTTTATTCTTATGTGATAATGAGCCTCTCTCAAGTCCAGCTTTGACAAAAAAAAATCCTTTCGATAAGTGCTCTAACATGTCTTTCATTAAAGATAATGGATACATGTTTTCCACACACACAACATTCAGGCTCCTATAATCAATGCAGAGACGAAGAGACCCATATTTCTTCTCCCTGAATAACAGGGGGGCTGCTACCTGGGATCTAGCTGGCTTGATAAACCCCTGCTATAAATTCTTTTTGATAAATTTTTCTAGTTCATTCAACTCCTTAGGAGTCATTGAGTACATTTTAGGTTTTGGCAATTTTGCCCCTGGGATGATTTCAATTGCACAGTCTGTGGGCTGGTGAGGGGGGAGTTTGTCCACCCTCTGCTCACTGAAGGCTTCAATCAAATCTCGGTATTCCATTGGGAGATCTTGCAAGTCTGACTCACTGAGGGCAGAGGCAAAATCACAGCATAATCCACATCTCCCGCCAGTTTCTTTAGTGACAGGCAGGGCTTACCCCTGTGGAAATATCAGTTGCCCCTCCCTCCAGGTGATCATGGGGTCCCACTTCTTTAGCCAAGCCGGTCCCAAAACTAATGGTTTTGGTGGCAAAACTGGCAGGCACCCCCCCCTGCAACCGAACTGTCCAGTTGGCAAAACGTTATTGGAATCTTAAGTCTCCTGGGGGGAATTCCCATTGTCCCCACTAGTTTTGGGCTAATTATGCACTGGGTACACCCTGAGTCCAGCAAGGCTGCTAATTTCACTGTCCTCCCAAGTGCTGGGTATGAAAAGTTCTAGGGGCACTGTTATGGGGTCAACTGGCCCACTCACCAATGGGTAATCCTTGTAGTCATCTTCTGCTGCTCCTGGATCACTGTAGCATGGAGTCGGAGCTCGACCCTCTCGATTGCGATCCCAGGGGAGCTCTATGACTTCCTGAGATCTCATTGCAATCTCTCTGGGGTGTGATGGGGTCCTTGGGGGTCTCCCAGCTCTCTTGGCAGATATCTTGCTTTGGCAATCCACAGCTTAGTATCTCTCCTTGCCATATTTAAAACAGGCGGGGCTGCGAGGTGGGGCAGGCAAAGCTCATGCAGTTTCTCCATGCTTCTCTGCCAGATTGGCCTCAGCAGGTGATGGAGGTGCTTGCATTGATCGATCTCTACTTCCTTAGCTAGCAGGCACCAGTTGGACAGCCACCACGGGGTTCCACAGGCTACGCAGGGATTGTAAATGACAAGGATGAGCAGAGCAACTCTTGAGCGAAAGAGAGCTTGCACAAAAAAGAGGATACTGAGAGTAGTTAAGTTTACACAGCAACCACACAGATACACTGAGGTGTGTACAAAAAGTTTTACTTGTGGGATAAGACAATGGCACAGTCCAGGAAAAAACAGTCCAGGTCATACACGAGTAATGAAAAAAGATAGCAGATAACAACAGTCCAAGGATTATCCACTACAGAGTCTTCTTACCAGTCCGTAAATCAAACACAGTTCTACAGGTTTAGCAAAAACAGTAGCAAACCCACAAACCACGATAAACAGCAAGTAACATCAAGCGAGAGTGAACATAACAGAGAGAGAGAAGCTATGTCTCTAGTTCCCTCTTATGGCCATAGGAAACAGCGCTGGACAATCATTAGAAGGTATGATACAATGCATTACATAGTTAAAGTGATACATTACAGTTCTATAACAATGATAGAATCGTAGTTCATATATATTGCCAACCCAACCAGTTAGGCCACAGACATATACCTAACATTCTGCCCCTTGGTTAGGACAATATATTGATTTTTTACAACCTTAGGCCATAATTTTCACAACAAGCTTTGTGCTTTAGTAAAATGATCTGCAATGTTATCGTCGGTTGCACAGTATTCCAACTGTATTAGTTTATCTTTTATACACTGTCTGACCTTTAAGTATCGTAGGTCAGTATGCTTAGACTGTGTTCTGATGGCTGCGTTTGTTGCCATCTTAATTGCAACAGTTTACGGTTGTTGGTGACCTAGATATGGCTAAACTAACATCTTTTCCTGCTCTCCTATTGCTGGCAGTATTCTTTTTCTTACCCTTTTTATAGAATTTAGCAGTATGCCCTTTAGCCCCACAAGAATAACATTTTCTAACAGTATAGGCAGTTGTAAACAGTTTTTCTTGTTGTGGATGTGTCTCTCTCAGCTGGTCTCTGTCTTGCCTTCTTCTGGACTCTTCCAGTAATCTTCCAGTTATACCAGTCAATGTCAGGTCAGCTCTGGTCAGGACCTCCTGTGAAGAAACAAAGACATCATAGCTTTCATCCAGAGAGGAAAGAATAATGTAGACCTGATGCAGCTCTGAAAAAAATCAGCTCTTTTTCATGTAGCTCTTGCAGAGTTTTTTTCATTAATGTTAAATGAGCTAACATATCTCCACCTTTCAGAAGACGAGCTCTAAACAATCTACGTGTAAGATGTATATGTGCACCCACACTATCACAAACATAGATACGTCTTAAAGTATCCCAACACCTAGCAGCAGACTCCTCACCATGAATATGGACAAGCTGCTGGTCATTCAGTATTAGTCCAATTATGCAAAGAGCTCTTTCGTTATCCCGGGTAAATTGTGCTATCTTCTTTGCGTCTTCATCATCTGCTGGATCCCAAGCAGTCACATCCAGCGGATCATGAACTACAGCCCGTAGCCCTTCCTTTCGCAGAAGTAAGCAACATTTCATAGACCAGGAAACATAGTTTGTTTCGTCTAACCGGGTAATCATGGAGATACTGGTTGACTGTTCTTGTGCCATTTTTCAGTTGAACAGATAACACAAACCCAGCTTTCTGAATATGGTACTGTGCACACTAACTCTCAATATTGTCCTGGGCCCATAAACAATGACAAGGATGAGCAGAGCAACTCTTGAGCGAAAGAGAGCTTGCACAAAAAAGAGGATACTGAGTATTTCCGGGTGGTGCTTCAGTGGTGAGGACGGTTGGATTCAACCGCCAGCTCTTCGATCCTGTTGAAGCGGCAGAATAGCCGATGATCAGGTGTTCCACCGCTTGAAAACCCTTCTCCTCAGGCAAAGAGGGGAGGGGGAGCTTCCAGGTAGGGGTAGAGCTCCCCTAGAGCCCCAGAACATTTGTTCTCGGGCATGAAGGGTGAGAGCCCCACCGAAGCCTGGAAATGCTCCGGACGAAGGACTCTTCTGCTTTAGCAGAACAAGACACTGAATCCACTCCTGCCAGATTTGATTGACATCTTGAGTGACGGTAGCAGCAGAGCTGATGCAGGAGAAAGATAAATATCAAGTACAAAGCTTTAACTCTGAAACTCAAACTCTCTTCCTGCTCCAATGATCATTTTGAAAGAAGGGGAAGATGGTGCTTGACTGATTTTTTTTCTTTTTAACAAGAAGCGAAAGTGTTTTTCTTTAAAGTGACTGTTTGAACTGAGTTGAAATATGTAAAATGGACTTTTAAAAGTGCGAAGGCATTGTTTGTTCAGCAATCTGGAACGCAGTCTTTGAAGTTACCTCCCGAAGCTGCTGCATCTGTATTGACTTTAAAAGATTTACAATATGCTCTAAACGATGCCTTAAAAATTCAGTCTGAAAAAATATTTGAGAAGGTGGCAGAATTTATTGGAAAGGAGAGCAAGAAAATAAGGGAGGATACTTTGATGGCACTTCAAGTGTTTTCAGGCTGTATTGAGAATCTGGATGAATGTGTGGAAGAAGTGAAACAAAATAATCTGATGCTGGAGGCTAAAATGGGTGAAGTGGAGAATAAAATAGAAAAACTTGAAGATGAAATGATGATGATGCAATATGGAATTCGCCTTGAGGATCAGAGGCTTGACAGAAAATCTGCAGGAGAATCTGGAAGAGACGTTGGTGGATGCCCTGGCGCCTATTTTGGGGTTTCAATTTGAGGATTTTTTTGGGAAGATAGATAAAGTATTTCATGTTAATTCTTGGATTGCTAAACAAAGGAAACTGCCAAGGGATGTGGTTGTGCATTTTACAAAGAGGAAGATTAGAAATGAGATCATTCAAATCTCTTATAATAAAAGACTTAAAGTGGCTAATCAGGAGGTTTTGATTCTGAAAGAGATTCCTCCAAGAATTTTGAGAAAAAGGAAAGATTTTTTCTTTCTGACAGATGAATTAAAGAAACAACAGCTTCGGTTTAGGTGGGAGATACCAGTGGGGATTGTGGTGAATTATTCTGGAGAAAGATATTGTCTTAATACAGTAGAGAAGGCATGTGATTTTTATTCTAATGTATTGAAAGCAGGCTTACCGTCATCCTCAGAAGAAAGAAAAGGAAAGGAAGAAGGAGAGCGACAGTTACAAGAAATAGTTTCGGAGGCTGTGCAATCCTTGGCTTTATTTAAAGATCTTAAGATTCAAAGAATGACATGGGCTGCATTTTAAGGAATAATAGTGAACAGTGAGGGTCGGGTCTGCTTTGTCCACCCCTCTGAAGCTTTGCACCAGCATGCCACAGGTCTGTGTGCTTAGCCCCTACCTGTACTCTTTATACACTTATGATTGTGTATCATCTGACCCATCCACTGCGATAATCAAGTTTGCAGATGATACAACTGTGGAGGGTCTTATTACAGGTGGGGATGAGACAGCATATAGGGCAGAGGTACAAAAACTATCCATATGGTGTAGTAACAACAACTTGCACCTAAACATCGGCAAGACGAAAGAGATGGTGTTAGACTTCCAGAGGAAAAAGGAGGAACCTGCCCCACTTTACATCGGGGAGGACTGTGTAGAGAGAGTTTCCTCCTTTAAATTTCTGGAAATCTACCTCTGTGCAGATCTGACCTGGAAAGTTAACACAACTCAGGTGGCTAGAAAGGCCCAACAGAGGCTTCACTTTATTTATTTATTTATTTATTTTAATTCCATTTATATCCCGCCCTTCTCTGAAGACTCAGGGCGGCTTACAAGCTTAGCAGTAGCCTTCATTCTATGTATATGCCTGCTTATTAGGGCTTTCACACACACCCCAAGCGGCATTATTACAAAGTCAGCTTAATTGCCCCCAACAATCTGGGTCCTCACTTTCTTAGGGTCTTGCAGAAGAACAGGGTAGAACAGCAGCTAATGACCCTCTTTTACCGGTCTACTATAGAGAGTGTCCTCTCGTATGGTATTGTGGTTTGGTATGCTGGTCTGACAGCCGTGGACAGGAAAGTATTACAGAGGGTAGTGAGCACAGCACGAGACATTGTGGGCTGTTCCCTGACACGACTGGATGACATCGCCAGGGCTCGTTGCCTTGGAAGAGTGAGGAAGATTCTCAGGGATGACTCACACCCTGGACGGTATCTCTTTACTCTCCTACCATCCGGTAGGAGATATAGGAATATAGCCAGCTGTACTAACAGGCTGAAAAATAGCTTTTATCCGTGGGCTGTTAGGCTTTTAAATGGGACATAATCTTACGCAGAATTGACTTGGGAGGCCGGTATGTGGTGTAGTTGGTTCACATGGTGTGGTGGGATGGAGGGTTTGTTGTCACTGTGTGTTGGGGGGAGAGAGCACGGGGGGGAGGCTCAGCTAATCTCAATGTACATATGTTATACTTTGACAATAAAGGTTTATTTATTTATTTATTTAATAATAATAATAGTAGAGATTAATGGAGGACTTTGATAGAAATAAGATTTAGAAATGGAACTTGTTAAAGATCGTAGGATAATCAAGATCTAATAATGGTGGATATTTGGGGATGGTATTTACAGTAGATCTTAAAAATTAGTATGTATGTATTTAAATTGTTAGTCTAAAGGTTGAAGATGTGGCTGTGATGATGCAATGTATTATTATGTATGGTTGAATTGTAAAAGATTACAATTTTAAAAGTTAAAGTAATTTAGTGGAATATGTAAGATCTTTAAGAAAAAGATATTTATAACTAATAACTATAGTAGAATTTTTGGTACTGTTATATTGGAAGAAGGCTGATTTGTTTATTATAGAAGAATGGATTTTGAAAGTTTTGAATTAGATAGAAATGGTAGAATTTGGAATATGTAAAGAATATTTGTAATGGAGATATATTATGATGTTTTAGGATTTAAAGTGTAATTATAGTTAGTTAGTATATTTTAGATTAAGATTGTGAAAATAATACCCTGTATTCTGCTTTGGGAAGTCGGGGGGGGGGCTGGAGGAGGTAGGGGTATTGGGTGGGTTAGGGTATGGGTTATGGGTAGGGGGGATGGGGTTTATGTTCAAAAATGTACTTTAAAACTTTTTAATAAAAAAAAGATGATACTGAGAGTAGTTAAGTTTACACAGCAACCACACAGATACACTGAGGTATGTACAAAAAGTTTTACTTGTGGGATAAGACAATAGCACAGTCCAGGAAAAAACAGTCTAGGTCATACACGAGTAATGAAAAAAGATAGCAGATAACAACAGTCCAAGGATTATCCGCTACAGAGTCTTTTTTTTATTAAAGAGTTTTACAAAAACAAAGTTTTACAATATATCCCCAAATCCCCCCCACCCCAAACCCGCCCACTTCCCCCCCCACTTCCCAGAGCTAAATACAGGATTATAGTTATAATAATCATATTCTAAATAAGAATTATGCATAATATACAATTAACCAAATTCATAATGTGCTTTAACTCCCCTTTAACATAACTACAAACAAAGTACCAATAACAATATCCCACTAAAATCTACTCATAAGCTAAATGGAACTTTTTAGTCCCATATTTGTTCTGAATATAATGTATCCATCTCCTCCAAACTGAAATATATCTTTCCTGTGAATGATCTTTCAAATAAGCAGAAATCTTAAACATTTCTGCAAGATTCGAAACTTTAAACACCCATTCTTCTATAGTAGACAAACTATCCTTCTTCCAATATTGTCCCACCAGTAACCGTGCTGCTGTTATCATATTCAACATCAAATTAGTTTCTTTAACATCACAATCTACAACAATACCCAATAAAAACAATTGCAGAGAAAACTTTATCTTTCTCTTAAAAATCTTTTGAATGTTCCACCAAATTTTGATCCAAAAAGCTTTTATATTTCTACAAGTCCACCACATGTGAAAATAGGTAGCTTCTAAACTACCACATCTCCAACATTTAGACTGTAAATTAGGATACATGTTGGACAACTTCTTGGGATCCAGATGCCATCTATAAAACATTTTATAAAAATTTTCTCTTAAGTTTAAGCCTGAGTAAATTTAACATTTCTGACCCAAATTATCTCCCAGGTGTCCAACGAAATTGGTTCCTGAATATTTTGTGCCCACTTTATCATACAGTCTTTAACCAATTCCGTTTCTGAATCCAATTCAATTAAAGCATTATATATCCTCTTTATATGTGCACAATTTAAATTCTAATTTGTTTTACTAAATTTTGATCTGTAATTGTGATGCCAACCTTTTGATCTGACTTCCACCTAGCTTTCAATTGGGTATATTGTAACCAAGATTAACTTATGTTTTCTTGTCTTAACTCCTCTAATGATTTAAGTTGCCAATCATTCCCTTGCAATCTAAGTAGTTCCTTATAAGAAACCATATCCATACTCACTCCCATAGATACGCCCTCTATCGCGTGTCCAGGAATTCCCCAAATCGGTATTTTATAATTTAACTTATAATAATACTTTTTCCAGACACGCAATAAAGTATACTTGTCTATATCTAAAGCTTGTATATTTTCTTTAGAATATAATTTCGAGTAAAATCTAAAAAACTCCTCTTAATCAAATTTTGTTGGTAGACTTCTTTTCCTTTATATTCTATTTTATCTATAGTACGTGATTTCTGTTTTTTCCTTAATTGATAAGCCAACCATCTACCAGGCTTATTAGCGTTACAAAAAGTATTGTGTTTGGCATAGCGCAAATTAGTTGCTACTTGATCAGCCAGTAGCATATTAAATTGTTCTTTCAATAAATGTATTGAGATCCTTAAATTATTATCCAATGGATTCAAAATAAACTTTTTCTCCTTAGTTTTAATCTCTTCCTCAATATCTAAACGTTTTTGCATTTGCTTACGCCTATAAGCATTATTCATATAAATCAAAACCCCTCTCATATAGGCTTTACTAGCATCCCAAACCATTTCCATCGAGGTACCTTTATGCATATTTGTAACAAAAAATTCTTTCATATGTTCTCTACATTTCTGCAAGAACAAGTCATTTGTAAATAAATTCTCATTCAGCCTCCAGGATCTTCTACTAGCATCTTCAGCAAAGAACTCCAACCAAACAGGACTATGGTCAGACATTGTCCTAGGAAAAATCTTAACGTTCTTAACCGAAGAAGAATGATCAGTAGTAATCAAAATAAAGTCAATCCTGGAAAAAGATTTATGTCTATCCGAAAAAAAAGTAAAATCTCTGTATCTCATATTCCTTTCCCGCCATACATCTCTTAATTCCAGATCTTCCTTCAAATAAAAAAAGCTTTAGGCAATTTCAAATTAAAAAAGTTTTTAGAGGATCTCTTCTTGTCTTCAGATGGCACCAAAACTCCATTCCAGTCCCCCATCATAATAACAGATTTATAATCCAGTTCAATTAGTCTCTGATGTAAAAATTTAAAGAATTTTTGCTGTTGTTGATTTGGAGCATATAATCCAATAAGAAGAACTTTCTTTCCTTGTAGTATTAATTCAATACTAACATATCTCCCTTGTTTATCCGATTCAATCAATCTTGCCGAAAAGTCTTTTCTTAAATAAATAACCACTCCAGCCTTCTTGTCCGGAGCAAAGGATGCAAAATGTGTTCCCAATCGGGAATTAATCAGATACTTTTGGTCTTTTAGTGCAATATGTGTCTCTTGTAAGCAAACAATGTCATTTTTATGTTGTTTCAGATAAAAAAAATACGTTCTTTCTTTTCTGTGGTGAATTTAAGGCATTAACATTCCATGTCAGGAACTTCACCATCTTTGGTGACCATGAGCCTTTGGAACATGGCCTGAAGATCAGCTGTTGCTCTCTTCGGACGTGCTCCTCCCACAGGCTCTGAGACAGTCGCATCATGCGTAGCTGGACCAGTTACAGGCTTTTGTTTTTGCTCTTTTTCCATACGCTTATATGCAGCTCTTGTCATCCTCTGTTCTTTTGGGTCTTCCTTTAATGCCAAACTCTGCTCCGTAGCCTCCGCCTGCTGCATCTCCTCAAGAGGCAATGACATTGCCCCTTCACTCAATTGTTTATCTTCTTGTCTTGCTTCTGTTCTTTTGATTCGAGGAGATGGTGGTAAGCCTGCTTTCAGGACCTCAGTGTAGAAATCTTTTGCTTTTAAAATTGTATTCAATCTGTATCTGGTCCCTGCACTTGTTGTTAGTTGCGAAGTCGTGTCCGACCCATCGCGACCCTATGGACAATGTTCCTCCAGGGCTTTCCTGTCCTCTACCATCTTCTGGAGTTCATTTAAGCTCACGCCTACTGCTTCAGTAACTCCATCCAGCCACCTCATTCTCTGTCATCCCCTTCTTCTATTACCCTCAATCTTTCCCAGCATTAGGCTCTTCTCCAGTGAGTCCTTCCTTCTCATTAGGTGGCCAAAGTATTTGAGTTTTAGCTTCAGGATCTGGCCTTCTAAAGAGCAGTCAGGGTTGATCTCCTCTAGGACTGACCGGTTTGATCGCCTTGCAGTCCAAGGGACTCGCAGGAGTCTTCTCCAGCACCATAGTTCAAAGGCTTCAATTCTTTGGCGCTCAGCCTTTCTTATGGTCCAACTTTCACTGCCATACATTGCAACTGGGAAGACCATAGCCTTGACTATATGCACTTTTGTTGACAGGGTGATGTCTCTGCTTTTTAGTGTGCTGTCTAAATTATGTCCCTGCATAATTTACCACAATTCCAATAGGTATTTCCCATCTGAACTGGATTTGTCGCTTCTTAAGCTCATCAGACAAAAAGGCAAAATCTTTCCTTTTTGTAAGAATTTTTGGAGGTATCTCCTTTAAAATCATAATATCTTGGCCTGCAATTTGAAATTTTTCCCGATAAAAAGCCTGGATAATAGAATTTCTGGTTAATCTCCTGGAAAAATAAATCACTACGTCTCTAGGTAAATTTTTTTGCCTAGCAATCCAGGAGTTAACCCTAAATGTCTTATCCATTTCCTTAAGTAGTTCTTCAGGTTCACATTTCAAAACAGGAGCCACTGCTCATGCTATTTCCCATTCCAAATCTTCTTTAGGATTCTCTTTGAGGCCTCTGATATGCAAAGCAAACTCCATGTTCTTATATTCTGATATAGTAACCTCATCTTCTGTTCTGTCAATCTTGGCCTCTGCTCTATCAATCTTCTGTTCAGCATCAATAATTTTGTTTTCCAAATTCTCCACATACTCCATAACTGAGTCCACACGAACATCCAGGCATTCTATATGTGCAGCCAGACCCTGAAGTGCAAGCACTATATCTTCCCTCATCTGGTTGTTTTGATTAACAAATTCTTCCCTTGTTTTCTTTATTTCTTGCTGCAAAACTTGTGTTGACTGCATCACAACTTGCTGAATGTCTGTCAGTGTGCAGGAGGTGGGGGAGAGGGTGGTTGTACTGTAGGTTTCATCGAAGTCTGCCCTACAGCTTGTGGTATAGGTGAGGAAATAACATTCTTAGAAATTGGAGGCCCTCCCCCACGTCTCACAGCCATCTCTTAAGTTTCGATTTCCTCTTTCACCCAGCAGAATCAAAGTTCAGGGAAAAGAAGAGAGAAAAAAAAGAAGGAAAAGGAAAGAAAAAATAAAAATTCTCCCAAAGTTCTTAACCTTCAATAAGAAAAAAGGGAACAGGCTTTCAAATAAGCAAAATCCGATACTGGGTAAAGTCAGTTGCAAATTGTATCTCTTGCTTTGTAGCAAAATATAACAATTTTCCAACACAGTCACTTCACACAGGAGAGAAACATTCCAGCGCCATTTTTACTCCATTTCAAACTTGAAACTTGAAGAAGATAATGAAACTGAGTTAAAGTTAAAATCCAACTTGAAAATTCAGATCTTCCTGCTTTGCTCTGCCTGCTTCTCAAAGAAACGAAATACTCACAATCCCATCTAAGCAGCAGGTGCAGTTGTCGCGTCCGGTTCCACTCCTTTTGGAGTGAAAACATCCTGAGAGCGGAGAAAGCCTGGGCTCCGAGGGGGCTCACCCTGTTATCCCCCAAACTACTTGGGAGAATCACAGGGGAGCTCTACCTCTACCCATGCAGGCTTGCCTCTCCCTCTTCTCCCGAGGGAGAAGCTCCAGCGCCGTGGGACAGCTGATTTTCGCTGCCTCCGAGCGCTTTGACGCTTCCCAGGATTGGGCAGCTTCAAAATGCCGCCATTCGGCACGGCAGCACTACCGGAAGCCCCCGCTACAGAGTCTTCTTACCAGTCCGTAAGTCAAACACAGTTCTACAGGTTTAGCAAAAACAGTAGCAAACCCACAAACCACGATAAACAGCAAGTAACATCAAGCGAGAGTGAACGTAACAGAGAGAGAGAGAAGCTATGTCTCTAGTACCCTCTTAGGAAACAGCACTGGCCAATTAGTAGGTATGATGCAATGCATTACATAGTTAAAGTGATACATTACAGTTCTATAACAATGATACAATCATAGTTCATATATATTGCCAACCCAACCAGTTAGGCCAGAGACATATACCTAACAGTAAAGCTCTTCATTAAGTCCATCCTGGAAACAGTTTACCAGGATGTCCTCTGGCCAGCGTAGATGACAAACCAACTCTCTGAACTCTTTAGTATACTCTGTGACAGGTATTATTCCTTGCTTCACAGTCTTTATCCACTCCCAGGCTTTCTTATCGGCCAGCCAGTCTTCAAAACACCTTCAGAGGGCAGCCATAAAATGACTGAAGTTTCTCAATTCAGGTGCATTGCAGTTGTACAGGGTCACCATCCAGTCAGCTGCTCCACCTTCCAGAGCCAGGGTGACCACCCGAACGTTCTCCACATCGGTAGGCAAATCCCATAGATTTGCATGTAGGTGAACTTGTGCCAGGAAATACCCCAATCCCTTTGTGTCTCCATCAAATTTCACTCCGATTGGGATCAGTTTCACAGCTGGCTGAGGCAGTCTGCCTCTGGCTTCTTGAGATGGACTGCCACTGAACTTCCTCCTGGGCTCCAGCCACTGCCATCTCTCTGACCTCCAATTCTTCCTCCTCCGTTCCCCCTCTGACTTTTCTTCTGACTCACGGCTCTCTTTCAGCTGCATTTTAAATTCATTGAGGGTCTTTTTAACATACTCCATCACAGCTTCCATTGCCCCTGATTTCAGTTCCTCCTTTTCTTTTCTTTTTAAAAATATATTTTATTAATTTTACAATAACAATCTTTAGTGTTTCATGAACAGTGTGTTGTCTGGGTTCATATATTTAAAACAATCAATGATAATTAATTTCTACAATTAATCAACAAGTTAGTAATATATTTCTTGATCCTCTATTCTTCCTGTAATATTCTCCTTTTGTCTACATTAAACAAATATAATTCTTAATATTTTCAGTACAAACTACATTGAATATAAACATTTTAGTACTTATACATAAATAATAACATCAACATATAACATGTTTTAAAAAAGCTTATTTCCATTGTATTTATAAGTCATCTTATTAAATCATTATATATCCTGTTTTCAAGATTCTTACTGAAGCTAAATTTCCCCTCAGTATTCAAACCACTCTTATCAACAGGGCTTTTTTTCCTCATAGAACAGTCAGAACAGTGTTCTGGCACCTTTTTTTGCAAAAAAAAGAAAGAAAAAAGCTCCCTCTATTGGCTTTCGAATGCCTATTGCAGGGGTAGGCAATCTTGGCTCTTTTATGACTCGTGGACTTCAACTCCCAGAAATCCTGAGCCAGCCATGCTGAGGGGAAAGAGAGAGGTTTCCAAGCTAAACCATGCTGGTTCAGGAATTCTGGGAGTTGAAGTCCTTGAGTCATAAAAGAGCCAAGGTTGCCTACCCATGCACTAGAGGAGGACATTAAAATTATTTACAAGGATACTTCTTTAGGAACTAAACTTTTAGAATCTAATCTGCTAATTCAAAAAAGCCAACAGGAAAGAACTCACATTTTTCATCTTTTGGAGGGTCTTTTGGAAGGTAAAATTAGATAACAAAATAATATATTTCCTATGTTAACATCTCTGCAATGAAATCAATAAAGGTAACAGGAAAGAAATGAGAAACATTTTTCTCAGTGTAATATGTCTAATTTAGCTGATGCTAGAAAAAAAGTATCTTTTGTACATACTCTTGAAAACTACTTTGAATCTATAACCATCTATTAAAACTAAACCACTTTAAATTAAACAATTCTTAACAATGAAATATTATTAATTTGGACTTTACTTTTACTGTTTGGACTGTTGTGTGTTTTGAAAAATAGATTATTTAGAATCTAGTTATGTTGCACTTCAGTCTTTAAATAATTAACTTAGTATATACATAACAATATACGATGTTTTCAATGGTGAGCTTAACATCAATAACAACATTTATTAAAAAGGCTAAAATAATTTCTGGTGGTATTATCTGTACATTAAAATTTTGTTTATTCACAATCTTTCACTTTTCACATTCTGGACAAGCAGTAGTCATGTATCTTAGCAAAAAATGTTACATATGTGCATAAGCATAGTCAGTAGTATATGCCTTTTTAAAAATATCAAACATGCAAAGAAATAAAAATAAGTTCAAAATATCTGTATTACATCCAGAAATGCCAACTTTGCAACCAATATTTCTCATCCATAACTATGGCACCCTAAGGATACCTGCATACATGCAAATTCTTCTCTGGGATCAATAACACAGCAGGGATTGCTTTTTCCTTCCAGTAACAGATTGCTGAGAAATAACAAACATGGCCTTGAGAATTCCAATGTTTGTTACAAATTTTTCTGGATGTAGTTGGAAAGAGGCCTAGAAATGCCAGCACAAATACATCACACTTGGCTGAACGTGCACATGCAACTAATTACAATCTTCAATTATATGTGATATATCTAAAATGAGATGGGCTGTCTCAACTGCAACTTGCAAACTGTTCCATTTTGTGGCAAAACAATCCAGGACAAGCTGATCAACAGAGCTTAGAGAGGACTCATTAACACAATTTTTGGGAAGGAAAGAAACCGAAGGACAGTTTAACATCTTCCAGTTGATGTTATGTTATGCAACATCTTCTGGGAGTTGAAGTCCACAAGTCATAAAAGAGCCAAGGTTGCCTACGCCTGGCCTATTGGCTTTCGAAAGCCAATAGGAATTGCTGCTGATCACGCCAAAAGACCCAGCCAGCAAACGTTGCACAGGCAAGTTGTCTGCAGCAAAGGCAGGAACTTTGCACCCCTCCCTGCTGCCCAACTACACCATCTCAACTAGGTAAGTAAGATATTATTTGCAAATAGGATAGCAATAAACAATTTAGGCTGCATTTACATCAGGGCTTTTCAACCTTTTCAGAAATTGTACCACTTTTAGCACATGACAATATTCAAGCACCACCAGTGCTTAACAAGGTGTCAAAAACTTGATGACTAAAAAAGGGTGGGTATTTTGAGTTTCATTGGTTAGATTCATTTATTGTTATAGAAATGGCTAGTTTATAATTTTATAGAAAAGTTGAGGTTCAATGTTAATGCTTCCTTCTACTCCTGCAATAGAGGAAGTCAGACGTCAGTGCCTTTTCTTTTTCCCTTCTCCCCCTCACTTTTCCCTTTTTCTCTCACCTTTCACTTGCAAAAGCCCCCCACTCACTCACACTTTGCTCACAAAAGCCTCCAGTTGCTGTCACTCACTCCTCCGTCTCTTTCAAAGGCACCTTGTTCAGTCTCTCCCCCCCTCACTCCATCTCTTTCAAAGGGCTCTTGCTCACTCGCTCACTTACTGCCCCGTCACTTCCAAACGCCATTTGCTCATTCACTCACTCACTTACTGCCCCGTCACTTCCAAATGCCATTTGCTCATTCACACACTCACTTACTGCCCTGACGCTTCCAAATGCCATTTGCTCATTCACTCACTCACTTACTGCCCCGTCTCTTCCAAATGCTTCCAAACACCACTTGCTCACTTGCTCACTTACTGCAGTTGGAAGCAATGGGGCAGTAAGTGAACGAGTGCTGGTGCTGGACGCCATCAGCTGTTTCGTGCCAGAGACCACTGCCATGAGGAACACAGCTCTGAGTTGGGGTTCAGAGCAGCTCTGGGTGGGGGCTCAGCACGGGCCACGGCATGGCAACTGTGGGGAGGGGAATCCCCATGGTGGCTGTGGGGAGGAGAATCCCTGTGGTATGTGGCTCCAAGCTGCAGGGGCAGGGGTGCAAAGGACAGGTGGCGACGCCATAGCAAGACACAGGTATTGCTCCTAGTGACAGCACTTCTGAGGTCTGGCACCTTTTTTTTTTTTTTTTAGAAAAAAAGCACTGCTTATCAGTCATAGTTTTCTCAAAATTCATTACCTTTAAATATCCAAACTTTTCATTTAAATAGACCCTCTCAATGTTTTAACATTTCATATATTTTTAAAGTATTATATTACTTATATATTTCTCATACTATAGGGCCTTTTTGTCAGCAAAATCTAAATCTAACAATGCTTAATCATATAACATTCCATCTCATAACTTGAATATCAGTACCAGATCAGTAAGTTTAGCTTACCAGGTTGTATTTTTGTAAGTGTTATTGGGGACAAAAAAGACAAAGCAAGTAAGGTATCAGGTTTTTGCCTCCCATGTTTCGATGATTCATCTGGCAGTCCTTTAATCCATTTTATTTGTTCTTCTTTTTTATCCTCAAATTTGTTTTGAAGTCCTGGAGGATGAGGCATCTTTTTTGTCTTTATTATAGTAAGGTTTTGCAGACTTTTTTGGTATTAAATTGTAGTTTTCTTCATTTGTAGCTTTTCTATTTAAGTCACTTTCATTTAATTTATATTTTGTTGTCTGATTTGCTTGTTCATTTTTTGTTGTCATTTTTGAGTATCATTTAGTTGTAGGTTTAAGTTACAGATATGTTCATTTATACTGCCAAACTGATTGTCATGGTTCCGATAGATGAAACCAATTAAAAGAACTTCAAGGCAAAGATTTCTTCCTTAAAGAACATTTTATTCAGGAAACAAAGTATCGTCACTTACATTGTTGAACCCAAGACTAAAATTCCCTCCCCCAGATACAAAGTAACAAGTTGCAATTCCCGCCCTAGAAAGGCTGTCATAAATCACATTCACCAATTAATCCAAAACACGGGCTCTCCTCTCAACTTATAACCTCGCCAAAACTTTATCTAACACTGGCCTTGAGTTCACCCACAGCTGCAATTGTTATGGCTAACTGAAAATGCTCAAACATTCCCCCCTACCCCACTTCTACATCTAAAATCCCAGAAAGCAGAAAGAAGCACAATGAAAACAAAAGGTAACATGGCTACAGTTTTCTCAATTGTCGTAGAGCTGACATCTGCCCCCCCCTTAACAGAAAGGAGAAGTTCTGGAAGTCAAAAGCAGAGTTAAGGATGTCCCATTGGTTTGTTTGGATGTTTATCATAAATTTACAGATAAGTCTATCAGCTTTTACGTCAGTACATTTCACCCAAATAGCCTCAGATAATGGATAGCCCTTCCATTGCATCAAATATTGCAATTTTACTTTATACAATCTGACAACGAGAATCCATTTCACCTCATAATGAGTCTTCCAGGCCAACACAAGGAGCCCAGGTACTTTCTTGGGAGGGGGTCTTAAAGTTGATTCCCTGAAAGGTTTCAATAAGCTGCAGTGAAATACAGGGTAAATCTTCCCTAAGCCAAGGGAGTTTTAATTCTACAGTAACCGGGTTCAGAATTCACACTATGGGGAAAGGACCGAGGTATTTCGGTCCCAATTTTTTACTAGGCAATTTGAGTCTTAAATACTTTGTGGACAGATAAACCTTTCCCTCCATGTGAAATAAACTCTGAGGAGCCCTTTTCTTATCAGCCTGTTTTTTTATATGTTTCTGAGGCTTTTTTCAATGCTTCCTTAGCATTGTCCCACACTCCCTGTCATGCTGACACCTACTGGTCTAAAGTCTGAGAGGCAGGGGGATCCTGGAGGTATTCAGTCATTGGGAGGAAATCCCTTCCAGTGGAGATCTTAAAAGGCATAAAACCAGTGCTACTGTGGACAGTGTTGTTGTAAGACACTTCGGCAAATGGGAGGAGGTCAGTCCAGTTCATCTGTTGGTAATCCACATAATACCTCCACCATTGCGTTCACTTTTTCAGCCACCCCATTTGTAGATGGATGAAAAGCCAATGACAGTCCTTGCATTGAGCCGATTAATTTCAGAAAATTTCTCCAGAATTTAGTCGTGAATTGCACCCCCCTGTCAGAGGTCACATGCTTTGGTGCACCGTATAGTCTGTAAATGTGTTTAAGGAACATCTCAGCCAGTTTTGGGACTGAGGGGAGGCCGGAACAGGCGATGAAATGAACCTGTTTTGAAAAAAGATCAATCACAGTCCATATTACAATATTTCCTCTAGTCTCAGGTAACTCGATGATAAAGTCCATAGCAATATCTTCCCATGGTTGGGAGGGGTCTGGAACAGGCTGCAATAGTCCAGGGGACTTCCCTGGAATCTTTTCATGGTAGCACAGACTGTGCAGCTTTTTACATAGTTCTCTACATCTTTCTTTAAGCCTGGCCACCAAAATTGCCGCTGAATTAAATGCAGTGTTTTCAAGTAACCAAAGTGATCAGTCTGTTTTGCATCATGGCTGCATTGGAGCACTTGAAGTCTGATTGATTCAGGCAGATATAATTTTCCCCCTTGTAAGCCAACTCATCCCTATAAGTCAGGATGCTCTGATTGTCCTTAACCCATTGATCATTAATCAGTTCTTGCTTTAACTTCCTCATTACAGGATCATCAGGGTTAGGAATCTTTGGAAATTGGGGGTTCTGCAGGTTTATCTGAGAGATAAACTGTGGTGCGGACATAATAGAATCAATGACTTGCTCATGCTGGCTTTTATACTGGGGCAATCTGGATAGGGCAGCAGCCAAGAAATTCTTCCTGCCTGGTATGTATTTTAGGGTGAAATTAAAACAATTAAAATATTGCACCCAATGTACTTGTTTGGGAGATAGCTTACAGGGAGTTTTCAATGCCTCTAGGTTTTTGTGATCCATCCATATCTCAAAAAGCACCTTGCTCTCCTCTAGGTAATGACACCACATCAACAAAGCCCATCAAATTGCAAAGGCTTCTTTCTCCCAAATAGCCCATCTTTGCTCAGTGTCGGTGAACTGTTTTGAAGTGTAAGCACAGGGTTGTAAAATCCAATATGATTTTTCTGCAGAAGTACTGCTTTTACAGCCACATTGCTGGCATCAGCTTGAATAACAAATGTTCCTCTGGGAAGGGTTGCTTTAAGACTGGTTCAGCAGCAAATAGTCTTTTTAAATTCTCAAAAGCAGTTTGGCATTCCATAGTCTATTGCAGTGGCTGACCAGGTCATGGTTTCCCTCCAATTTTGCCAGTTTTTAACAGCTCTGTCAGGGGTAAAGCAATCTCAGCAAATGATGGGATGAATTGACAGCAGAAATTGGCAAACCCCAGGAAGCTATGTAGCTGCTTTTGAGTTTTTGGAGGCTGCCATTCAATTACCGCTTTCATTTTGGTTGGGTCCATCTCAATACCCTCATTGGAAATTCTGTAGCCCAAATAATCCAAACGTGTCTGATGAAATTCACACTTTGACAGTTTGACGTAGAGCTTAGCACTTAGCAGTTTTTTTCAACACCTCTTGCACTAAACATACATGGTCTGCCATAGTCTCGGTATAGATTAAGATGTCATCAAGATACACCAAAACACCTTTGTACAAATGGTCATGTAGAACTTGGTTAATCAGCTGTATGAACACAGCAGGAGCCCCTTGAATTCCAAATGGCATAACATTGAACTGATAGCTGCCCAAAGGGCTGTTAAAAGCAGTTTTCCATTCATCACTTTTCTTATTCTCACGTGGTAATGTGTCTTTCTCAGATCTAATTTAGTAAAAATTCATCCCTTTGCCAGATGGGTTAACAAATCGTTCAGTAGAGGGAGCAGGTACATATTTTCCGCACTCACACAGTTGAGCCCCTTATAATCAATGCAGAGGTGGAGCGACCAATCTTTCTTTTCCTTGAGGTCCTTGGGGTTGCTACTTGAGATTTTGCCACCTCAATGAATCCTCTGGCCAAATTCTTGTCAATATATTGCCGCAACTCTTTCACCTCAAGGGGTGTCATTTTTGGGTTTGATAACATGGCTCCCAGTAAAATCTCAATGGCGCAGTCATTCAGTCTCTGGAGTGGCAGGACATCACATTCCTTTTCACTAAACACTTCTGCCAAGTCTCAACATTTGCTGGGGATGAGTGGCTCTCTAGGCAGGGGGATGGTGGCTATTTTTATTGTGTTGGCCAGTGGCTCCATCTTGCTGCTAATATTGAAGAAGGAACTGGCAGGGGATGCCCTATGGGAAATCTTAGGGTTCTCATCCCCTTTTCCCACCAAAGAAAGAGTTTCCACTTGTTTAATCAATCTAGGCCTAGAATCACTGCTTCAGTCATTTTTGGAGCCACCACAAACTGGATGAGCTCTCAATGTTCACCTATTTCTAGCTGCACTGTTTCAGTTAGATGAGTGACTAGGATTCCTCCCATTAAAGACCCATCTGCCTGTTCAAACTTAATGAGTTTGGAGAGTAACTTCGCATGAATGGCCAATTTGAGAGCAATTGGCAGGCTGATAATGCGTCATGAGCACACCGAGTCTACCAGTACCCATAATCCAGGATAGTACTCTGCTTAAAACCTTGTCTGCAGCAGTTTCTGCAGCCACATCCCTTGTGTGGAGGAGGAATTCAGGCAAATCCTGAATAGACAAAATGCAAGCTGCTGGAGCCGGATCTGTCTCGATCTGAGGCAATGGCAAGCAGCTGAGGCCATCTGCATGGCCCATGTCTTTGCTGGGTTTGTGAATCAGCCTAAAACTGTAGGCTGATAAGAAGATGGACCAACTTAACATCCTAGGGGATATGATATGGGGTGTCTGTCTGTCAGTAGTGAATAGTCCCAATATTGGTTTATGGTCTGTGAAGGCCGTGAAGTCCCTGCCATACAAATAGTCATGGAATTTTTTTACCCTGGCTACAATGGCCAATGCCTCTTTATCAATTTGTGTGTAATTATGCTCCGCAGAGGACAATGTCCTTGAGTAATAAGGAATTGGAACTTTTCCCATCACTCTCCAAAAGGGTTAAAACTGCCTCCACTCCATATGGGGATGCGTCACATGCAAGGCACACCGGCAAAGACTCTTTAAAGTGGGAGATCACTGAACTGGAGGACAGTAAGACTTTCAATGCCTTAAAACTGCTTTCATGGACCTTGGTCCATTTCCAAGGAGTGTTTTTATCCAAGAGCCAGCGTAACAGCTCTGCCACTGTGGCCTTGTTAGGAAGGAATGCATGGTAAAAGTTGAGAAGGCCTAGGAATGCCTGAAGCTGTCCTTTTGTCTTGGGGCTAGGTGCCAGCTGTATGTTTTTCAGCTTGGACCTGGCAGGGTGGATGCCATCAGCATCAATACGGAAACCCAAGAACTCAGTTTAAGGGACTCCTATACTACACTTGTTTTTCTTAAGTTTACGGCCTGCTTCATGGAGCCATTGAAGGACAGCTTTGAGCCTCCTTGCAAGCACCTCACTGGACTCACCGGTGATGAGCACATCGTTGAAGTAGGGGTAGACCCCCAGAATGCCCTTGAGCGTATGCTCCATAATGCTTTGAAAAATGCCAGGGGCTACACTAACCCCAAATTGTAGGTGTTTTACTTTAAAAGCCCCTCTGTGAGTTATAATAGTCTGTGCCATGGCTGTGGCCTTGTCCTCAGGAAGCTGTTAGTAGGCCTGTGCCAAATTTAACTTTGCGAAAACTATACCCCCTTGCAGTGATGCCAGGATGTGGCTCACTACTGGCACCAGGTTCGCGTGCTGTTTAAATGCATGATTAATTGTGCACTTGTAATCAGTGCAAATCCTGACCTCTTAATTGGCTTTTAGTGGTGTGACAATTGGGGTTTCCCATTCACCCCCATCTACGGGCTGTAGTACTCCCTGTTCGACTAGCTTATCCAATTCAGTATCTATCTTGTGTTTAAGGGCAAATGGCACTGTACGAGGCTTAATCCTGACAGGCATTACAGTAGGATCGAGTTTAAATGTTATTGGCGGGCCTTTGTAAGTTCCTAGGCTTGGGTCAAACACATCTACGAACTCCTCGCATACTGTTGCTAAACTGGCGATTTGTGTCTGGTTCATATCGGTGACTTGGATACCTAATGCATCAAACCAATCGAGCCCTATCAGGCTCGTTTGCTGACCCCTACTATGACACTGTCCAGGTGCCCAGAAAACCCCTTGAATTTGACAGCCAATGTGGCCTCGCTCTTGACTGTGACTCTAGCATTCTGGAAGTTGGTCAGTATGATGTCAGATGGCTAAGCTTGGCCCATCTCTTGCTGCGATTGCAGACAAACTTGAATGTTTCAAGTGATATAATGGACACAGCTGACCCCGTGTCTAGTTCCATTTTGCAAGGGACCCCTTGCAGCTTGACCTGAAGTCGAAATTTTGGTTTAATGGGGCAGCGAGCTCCTGTGCGGCAAATGCTTCTGTGGCTGGAGCAAAACCCTACGCTAACTTGCCCTGGGGCCCCGGTACCTTTCCTGATCAGAATGTCTGATTTGCAGTTCGATTGTTGTTCCTTTTGGTGACCTCTGCAGATGGATGCGGTGTGGCCGGTCTTGCTGCAGGACTGGCACATGGCTGTCCGGAACCTACAGTCCATGCATTGGTGATGGCTGCCACACCCCAGGCACCTAAGGAAGGGACCTGCCTTGTAAGCTGTCCCATGTTGATTGTTGCTGCGACGTTGCTGATGTCATGCTGTTGAAGCTTGTCAACTCTGTGGTTGTCATCGGAGTCTTCAGCATGTTCGGTGTCCTCTGGCAGATGGTCTCCTTGTGGTGTGCATTTTTGGCGGGCTGCATGGCTTTTACGGCGCCGCTGGTGGCTTCATCCACCATGATCTCCTTCAGCAGGTCTAGAAACGACAGTCTCTTTGGCGAAGTGCTTCTGTTGCAACTCTCAATTTTGGAGGCCACAGATGAGCCAGTCCGGAAGTCTCTCCTCTACGCTGGAGAACTGGCACAGGTGTGCAGCCTGCCTCAACGCTGCAGTGAATTCGGACGCTGTTTCACCCAGCTGTTGAACCCTCTGTTCAAATGCATGCTGCCAAGCTATTACCGAAAGCTTGGGCTGGAAATGGTCACTGAGCTGTTTCTTTAAGTCTGTGAATGTTACGGACTCCAGTGGTGTCGGAGCAAACAGGTTCTCTACGATGTCGAATGTGGCTGGGCTGCAAATGCACAGGAGCGTTGAGGCCTTCAGGCCATCTTCGTTGACTTGATTGGTGCGGAGATAGTTCTCGACCCTGGATAAATACGAAGACCATCTTTCTGTGTGAATTAGGTCAAATTCTTCCAGCTTTCTGACCTTCACCCTCTCGGTGAAGTCTTCGCGGCTGGGGCTTGTTGTCTTCGTGTCCTGCTCCTCCGTAGGCCCAGGGACTGGTCCGCAGGGCTCATGGTCACTAGCGTGGCTCTGCTAGGTTGACCATAAGGGGGGAATTGCTTTCCCACCAGGCGCATTCTGGCCTCACCCCTAGTGACTCTCAGCTCTGTGGAAGGAGCAGGATCCCACCTTCGTTGCCAGTGTTGTGTACTGGGTTTGTTGCTTGTGAGAAGAGACGAGGCGAGTGAGTTCAGTCAGGAACATACTTTATTTGCTTGTAGAAACTGAACTGGGAAACAGGGCTGCGAATGCAGCTATTTATACCCTGGCCTCTAGGTGGCAGCCAATAGATTTGAAGAAACCTATTGCTGCCCTAGAGGCAGCCAATGGCAGCGCTGGAGATGGGTTGTCTGAGGAGCTGGGAGCCCTTAGCCAGCTCTCTGCTTAAGCAACCTTCCAGCATTCAAACCCCACGTGGTACACTCAGTAAAACAAGGCCCAATACATTACAGCAGCCATCAAATATTAGAACATTGCTATCATGTCACGACCCCTAGTCCTTTTCACTAAGCTAGACACACCCAATTCCCACAAGCATTTGTCATATGTTTTAGCCTCCAAGGAAAATGTGAACAGTGCATCCCTCACACGGTTAAAGGCAACTCCAAACACACTGTTCAGCCAGGCATATGTAGAACAACACCACATTTTATGGTCAAACAGCACTAAGTAAATTACTATTAATATTTTTCTTTCTTAAAATACAAACTTTTAATATTGTTTTAAGCAGTGCTGGTAATGCTTTACAATAGCTGTCTTTGAGAGTTTTTTTGTAAACCACCCTGAATTTCTCAGAAACATTTAATTTCAAATTAGATGTTGATTTAATAAATTAAGCAGAAGAAACAAATGTTTAAATAGATCTAAATCTCACAGACCAACTGTCTCCTAGGCGCATACTGTAGAGAAAATAAGGCATTGCATTTCTAGCCGGATAGCCACAGGATTATGGGAACTGTGGTCCATGAAACCCAAAAGACATTAGTTTGGATAAGGCTGCATTAAATTATAAAAGAGCAGATGAGAGGAAGTAGAAGCAAGAAACTTTCCACGCCTCTGACAAAATAATTGGGGGGGGGGAGTTGACTTCCCATTCAATCCAAAGAGTTCTATGATTTTAGGGAGGGGAGGTGGCAAGAATAGACCACCAAGCCAACCTGCGAGTTTGTTCTCTCACGTGCCTGCACACCACCTCCCCGACACAGCACATGGCTCCAAGCCATCTCCAAGCCAGAAGTACTTTGCAGACAATTCCATATATTTCTTTCGGGTGTCTCACTTTTCTGAGAATCACAACGTGACTAACCCAACACCCCAAATGGTCTCACCTTCTTGCTGGCCTTCTGCAAACTGCCTGTCATCTAGTCTTGTCATCTTGCTTCTCTTAGCTTTTGGTGGCCATGGCTTTCCCATGCAGAGGTGGGGAAAGAGAAGCTCTCACAGGCTTTGATGCCAGGCAGTGGGCCATGTAGGTGCTAGTGGCAGGGGCAGCGCTGATCTAAACTTGGAGTTGGCCATCCAGAATGTGGTCAGTTTTAGATCCTTAGGGCTGCCCCGGAGGGGGATCAAAAGAAGGGGCCCAGCCTGGCCATCGCCTGGCCTGTGCAATGAAAGGCAAGTTGATGGGAGAGCATGGAGGGACAAGCTGAGCATTGCCCTCTCCACCACATGGTAGGGCTGGAGAGGGGGATGCAGCATTCACGCTGGATAAAGGCAGCAGGGAACTGCTGGCAGATCCCCTTTTTGTAAGTTTGCTTACACTTTCCTTTCCCCACACTTTTCACTTCCCTGCCCGCTCAATCTCTCTTTGTCTCTTTCTCCCTCACACACAAAAACTCCCCCTGCTTTCTTCCCCTTCTCCCCCTTTTCCTCCAGATGCACATGAATGGAGTGGAAGATGGTTAAAAAAAGAGAAGGGGGAAGAAAGGGGGAGACTCCCCTTTTCCTCTCTCTCTCTCTCCCTCTCTCTTTCACACACACACACACACAGACACACAGACACACAGACACAGACACAGACACAGACACAGACACACACACACACACAGAGAGAGAGAGAGAGAGAGAGAGAGAGAGAGAGAGAGAGAGAGAGAGAGAGAGAGAGAGAGAGAGAGAAACCCTT
Organism: Vipera ursinii; assembly: GCF_947247035.1. Lineage (NCBI taxonomy): Eukaryota > Metazoa > Chordata > Lepidosauria > Squamata > Viperidae > Vipera > Vipera ursinii. Next base: position 80,101,895 of record NC_139514.1, on the reverse strand, counting down.
CCTGCTTTCTCCTCCTTCTCACCCTTTCTTTCCAGCCACCACACGTTGCCGGCTGCCAGCAGTTCCAATGGAGAGGGTGAATGACAGAGAGGGTGAATGGGAGTCGGCCGATGATCAGCTTGTGCCACTGCACACTCCCATCTCCATGCCTTTCATCCAACAGGGAGGGCATGCCCTGCGGTGCTAGGCTTACAGAACACGAAGGCCCAAAGGAGGAAAGGCATGGTACAGCAGAACTGGGTGAGGAGAGGCCCGGCAAAGTGGGGAATGGCCGGGTGTGATGGGCAAAGCTGGGAGGGGTGGGGCAGGCCAGGGTGAGGCAAATGAACTGCAGCTGCTGCTGCAAACCACCCAGCCCCCGAGCGCTCGCTGTTTCCTGTGCATGCACTGGGAGGGTGCCCAACCGGGTTGGGATGGGCCAGGGCTGGGGCAGTGGGGCCAGTCCCTTGACATTTCTGGGACAGCCCCAGGGGAAAAAAATTTGGACCCTCCTCAGCCTGGCCCCAGCTCCATAGGTACAGCTTCTCTGTCAGAGAAGAGAACTTTGCAGCTCTGCCTACAGAGCTACCAAAGCAGCAGGTGGAGCTTGGAGGCTCGGGGAGGAAGTGCGATCTTTCACAAGAAATTGGAATTGATTGATTGACCTTTTTTCTCCAAAAAACCCTTCCTTTCTTTCCTTGCACACAGCGGCATGAGGCTGGGAGTCAAGTAAGGAAAGAAAGGAAATTTCTGGGGGAAAGCAAGGATTTCTTTCCTTACCTGCCCCACTTGTTCCAAGGCCACTTTCCGCTCAGATGCATTGCTCTGTCTTGCCAATGGCCTGACTGCTCACTTCAGCACCCTCCCTTCCTGAGCCTCCAAGTTCCACCTGCTGCTTTGGTCAGCCTGCCAGCCCCCACCTCAACATCCTGCCCACCACCACCTAGCACAGCCACACTGGGTCTGCAGGGGCTGGCCTGGCATGGGAAGGGCACACACCTCACCCTCATGCCACCATGTAGGGTAAGGTTGCTGGGCTCGCCCCAGCTTAAAGGCAGGTTAGTAAAAAAAACACTTAAGGTAGGCAGGGGCATCTAAGCGGGACCGGGAACCCATCTTGCATGGCTTCAGCAGGTGTCTGGCAGGGGGAGGGAAGCAACTGGTCTACCACCATGCTAGTGCTGCTGCATTGCTTCTCCACCCCAAGCACAGGCCCTGCCCCACCCCTTGCATGGAGCGACCTCCTGTTGCAACTCCCCCCAGCCCCATGTGGCACCTTCTTTCCAGCTCTGATACATCACTTCCTCTGTGGAGGTCTAGGACTGGGGTTATGGCACACATGCCCACAGAGAGGGCTCTGCATGCCACCTGTGGCACGTGTGCCATAGGTTCACCACCACTGGTATAGGTCCTCCTGCTTGAGCAGGGGGCTGAACTAGAAGACCTCCAAGGTCCATTCCAGGGCTATTCTATTCTATTCTATTCTATTCTATTCTATTCTATTCTATTCTATTCTATTCTATTCTATTCTATTCTATTCTATTCTATTCTATTCTAATGTTGTAGTTTTCTAATGTGTATAATAGAAGTTCTGTATCTGTGAGTGTCTGTCATTGATAACCAATTTCTGAATTGCCCTCGTATTTGGCAGTCTGGTCACTGGAGGCTTGTCCTTTTCTGCCCTAATAGTGTGCCAGAATCGAACCATGGTAGACCAGACTGTGTCTCGTCTCTCCTCTTCACTCCTCCACTCTCAAATGGAGGGTAGCAGCCCACTGGACCATTTCAAAAACTTGTTTTTTATTTTTTCCTGCTGATTCAAAAATAGTTCATCATATCACATGGACTAAAGGGTGCCATCTCTTTCAGAAAACCATCCCATTGGAAACTATCTGTAGGATTTCTTTGTCCTTGCCAAGGCAGTCTTTCTTAATAAGGCTGTTTGATGCCCAAATAGAGAAGAAAACCAGATTTTCTTTAGGTTTGGTTTAGTTAGTCTGCTTTTTCCTTAAAACATGGTGAAAACTATAAAAGTATAGTAGCTGTCTGGCTGGTTTTAAAAGGTCTACAGTATAAAGCTTTAGTCCTGTAGTTAGCATTAGAAAGCATACTTCTGTCACATTTAATAATCATTGAGTTGAAGAGACTTCTTTGAGCTGGAAGTGAGAAAAAGATAGAATTCTATCTTCTAATGAACATAATTATAAAAAAATGGTTTACTTCTTGTATGTGAGTTTTTAAAAGCATTAATCTATACCTGTATGCTTGTCTTCTCACTAGTTAAGGCCTCTCAGCTTTAATATATATTTTAAAATATTTGAAGTGGGACTGGGAGGTGATTGATCTCAGAGGACTGTCTTAAATGTACCATTATCAGGGTTCATGATAGAAGAACAATAAATATTGAGCTTAACCTTTGTGTTTAAGACCTTGGTTTAAGATGTTTTACTTTTTGATGATGACATTTCTAACCAAAAGGCATCCAGAGAAGATCTCTGGTGGAAGAATAAAGTGGCTGATTTTACAGAACATGCACAATCAGCATGTTATTGATTACTGAATGTTTTTTAAGGGAAATTTGTGAGCCAATTTTGTAGAATGTCATGGGTCTATATTTAAGAGGCAGTCAAGAATAGGATAAAGAGTGTTTAACCATTGTTTAATCATTCCAGTTTAGCCTTGGCACATAATTCCACATGGTTAACACTACATGTGCTTGGAAACTATGGAGGGCTGGCCTGCTTAATATTTGAATGGAAAACCTCCCAAGAATGCCATAATTGTAAGCTACACCAGAATATGGTCTTTAAAAAGACAATGACAAGCCATTTTCCTATTTATTATTCCTAAGAAATACATAGATTATGTCCATAATTTATCCTCTTTGTGCCACTCAGACATAATACCCTGAAATGATTTAATCCAGACTTTACTTTAGCACGGATTATGGAACAGGCTGTCATTGACCAAACTATCCTGATGGAGTTATCACCAATCTTAAGAAAGACAACCCATGCTTTCATGTTACTTGGTTGACCTGTTAGTTCTAGAAGCATTGCTAGACTACACATTTTCTTATTAGAAATATAATTTGAGTAGGACAATTTGAACACAGCTTCCTAGAAACTGAAACCCGTCAAGCCTGCATGTTCACTTCTTCAATATAATTATTGTTAGAGACAAGGGATGGGAAAATTTGTTCATTTTAATAGCCAGCACAGCTGGTGAGTCAACAAAAGCAGAGGTGAAACCCTGCCATTGACATATGACATAACATATGAGCATGTTCAAAACAATTCAAAGATAATCTTGCAAACTGAAAAAGATCTCACAAGCAGGGGCTAGAACAGGGGTCTTCAAACGTGGCCCGTTTATGACTTGTGGACTTCAATTCCCAGAATTCCTCAGCTAGGTAGTGGCTGAGGAATTCTGGGAGTTGAAGTCCACAAGTCATAAAAGGGCCACATTTGAAGACCCCTGGGCTAGAAGGAAGATCATTAAAGACTGAGCATGATCTAAATACAGAACATTTTCTTAGAAAAGGAACTGTCGAGCCCCGCAGGCCCGACATTCAGCAGGGAACGGTGCGCCAAGGCTGGAGGGCCCTCCCCCACCCACGCGCCCTTCCCGAACTACTCACCGGAGGCCTGACAGCCCAGCGCAGCCACCGCACGTTCTCTGGGCCCACCGGCTGGCCGGCCTGCCTCGACTGACCACGCTGCTGCTGGCGGAGCTCCCATCCGACGCTGCGCATGCGCAGGAAGGGCTGGTGAATGGAGCGGCTGACGGGAGGCCCGGAGCGACAGGTGCGGCTGTATGCAGCACCGGACTGGTTGCCTGAGGCCGCTGGCAGGTGGCAGAACCAGCGGACGCTGCCCTGAGAGCCTTTTCCAATAGCCGGCAGGCGAACGCTGCCTTGAGAGCCCCCCCCACACCACCGAACGATGGGGAAGGACATTTGGGCCAGCTGAGTGCCTGGTGGACGGCAGGGACCTTCTGGCTGGGTTGGGGTGGGATTGAGTGGGTGAGGTGTGGATGGGGGGGTCATGGGGGACACGGAGCCTGGTGGGGGAAGGGGGCATTCAGGGGGGGAAGCAGCATAAAGCAGACGTACCTGGGCACCGAGGAGGAAGGCGTGTCAGGAGATGCTGGGCGCCAAGCCAAGGAAAGGCATGAATGGGGGGGGAATGGGAGATTTGTAGAGGGAGGTGGGCGGAAATTAGCCCCTGGGCGTGGTGCTATCGGGCGTGGTGGTTTCTTGGGTGTGGTGATTGTTATGTTGGTGGACTGTTATAAAAGCAGCGTTGGGAGAACACTGACTTTTTTCCTGCTTCGGGTTGCTGTGAAGATGAATAAAAACACATTCAACCTTTTGTGGGTCGTCTCTCGTTCCTGCCAAGCTGTTGTTCCGCTCGCTTCAGGATGAGCTTTGACAGTAAGTCAGCGTTCTTTCACTAATTGCAGCCGTTTGGCCTTCCTGCTGTGTGCCTTTTCCTGTGTGTGGGACATGGCAGAAGGGACACAAGGAGCTGCTCCGGAGGCTGTGGTGGAGGAGGCTGCTGGGGCTGGGGTGGCAACGAAGCCACTGGAAGAAGAGGTGGCGGAGAAGGCCCAGCCAGCAGTGAGGCCCAAGGTGCTGGAGTTGCCACCAGCGGGCTCTGTGGTGGAGTCCCAGGGTGCCAGCAGTCAAACCCAAGGAGGGGAGTGGTGGCTGAGCTCCGCTCTAGGGCTCACAGGCCTTTACCAGGGATGGATGGGCCGGCCCAGTGGGGCTCTGACGGGATGGAGAGAATGCCACCTGACCAAGGACGATGGCGAGCAATGGAGCTACTCCACCGCCCCTGGTAGCCAAACCCTGGAAGTGCTACGAGACAGGTTTGGGGAGGTGGGGGCCCGCGACTCCGGCTCCTGGGCGGCCACAGGGCCCGAAACAGATGCGGGCCAGTGGTCCCTTGCGGGTGCTCCTTCCCAGCCGGCAGGAACATCTCATTTTCGGCTGGCTAGCCCGAGATTTAAAGCACCAACCGGTTCAGGCACATCCTTTCCCAGGGGGTGTCGTTGCACAACCCACAACGACAACGGCACCAAGTGGGCCAGATGCTTGGCCAACACCAGAGAAGGATACCAGGCGACAAACGACAAGGCCGGTTGGGGTCATCCTGGGATCGAGCCCCCAAGCCAGTGATTGGGGCCCCGGCGTGGTGTGGGGACCACTGCCCCTGACCGTAACGTATGATGGCCACCCCGACCACTTGGCCATGTTCCTGGGACAGGTGATCAAACACTTGGATGGGTACGCCCAGGCTTATGCGTTCCAGTGGGCGATGGTTGTGGCAGTTACTGCGTGCCTTCAGGAAGAGGCCGCCACCTGGGCTGCGGACCTCTACAGCGACCACGCCCACGAACTTGGTGACGTTGGGCTTTTCCTGGACGCCCTGCGGGTCCAGTTTGAGGATGTTTCACGGGTGCAACACGCTGAAGCCGAGGTCCTCAACATCCGGCAGCGGGGTCGGCCGGCAGTGGAGTATGTGAACGACTTTTGTGTGGTTGCAGGACAGTTACGCTCATGGCCAGAGCGGCTTCTGGTGCACCACTTCTGGGCTCGGCTCAACGGGGCTCTCTGTAGAGCCTGTGTGGTGCGGGGTGTCCCTGCTCGGCTACAGGACTGGTACCGTGTGGCCGTGGAGTTGGATATCGGGCTGCAGGATGTGCGGGGCAGGCCTGAGGTGGGACCTGGTGGTCGGAGGGTTACCAAGGAAACAAGAACAGGGGAGCGGAAGCCAGGATCGGTGGCGCCGAGACCTTTCCCCCTGCAGGCGCCACGTGCAATGTTCCGGTGCTTTCGCTGTGACCAGCCGGGACACCGGGCGGCGGACTGTCCGTTACCACCATCCCAAGCAGCGTCTAGCCCTCCAGTGGCATGGATGCCAACCCCCAGGAAGACAACAGAATGCTCCAGGGCAGCACACCAAGTGTCCACCGAGACACCCCGGGTATCAACCCCTTTGCGTCCAGAGGTGCCAGCAGACGGATGGACGGACTCCTACGATAGTTCTGAGGATCAAGAACATGAGGAGGACCCGATGGTGAGTGCTCCGGTGTGCCCCTTTGTGCTGCCTGTGACGTTGGTAAGCCCACAGACAGGGGAGAGAAGGACGTACAAGGCTTTGATCGATTCAGGGAGCACACATTGCCTTATCAGCCAGGTGGTAGCAACAGAGATCAGGATTCCCCTTAAACGGCTAGCCACCCCCCTCAGGTTTCAGTTGGTGGATGGGTCTCTTTTGGGTGGGGCACCGATTACACATGTGACAGTACCAGTCAGGCTGGAGCTGGGGTCACATTGGGAAACCCTAAGGTTCGTGGTGGTACCGGCTATGATGGAGGCGGTCATCCTGGGGCTCACGTGGTTGGACAAGTGGGGCCCCACGATCTGGTGGGAGGGGGAATGCCGTCACCTCCACCTGGGGACAGGACCCCAGCCCCCTCCCAAGCATTCCTACATAGGGCTGGAACAGGCAGGGGAGCCAGAGAGGACCGCAAGAGTTGGGCTCGGGCCAGAAGCCCAGGTGCCACAAGAGTACGCCGACCTGGCAGATGTTTTCGATGAGAGGGAGTTTGATGTGCTACCACCCCACCGGCCCATGGACTGTGCCATCGAGTTGGAGCCAGGGGTAAAACTGCCAAAAACCCGCATGTACACCATGGCACCCCGGGAGATGCAGGAGCTCCGCCGATACATCGATAAAAACCTGAAGAGGGGGTTCATCCAGCCTGCTCGGTTGAGGATGGCGGCCCCTGCCCTGTTCAGGGAAAAGAAGGACGGGACCCTTAGATTGTGCATTGATTACCGGGGGGTCAATGTGGTGTGCGTGGAGCATCTATACCCCCTCCCTCTGATGAAGGACCTTCTGGCCCACCTAACCAAAGGCCGGGTGTTCACCAGGTTAGATCTCAGGGAGGCGTATTACCGAATACAAATAAAGGCAGGGGATGAGTGGAAGACAGCCTTCAATTGCCCCCTAGGTAGCTTCCAGTTCATGGTAATGCCATTTGGCTTGCAGGGGGCCCCCGCGGTCTTCATGCAATTAATTAACCAGGTCCTGCATGACCACCTGTACTGGGGGGTCCTGGTCTACCTGGGTGACATCCTCATATATACGACAACAATGGAGGAACATGTCGCCTTGGTACGGCAAGTATTGACTAAGTTGAGGGATGCCCAATTATACGTGAAGCTCTCCAAATGCGAGTTTCACAAGTCCCGGTTGGACTATTTGGGTTATCGGGTGTCCTCAGATGGGGTGGAGATGGTCCCCAAAAAGGTCGAGGCCATTCAACAGTGGCAGGCCCCGTGAACCCAGAAACAGTTGCAGAGCTTTCTGGGTTTTGCGAATTTTTATCGGCAGTTCATCCCGTGTTTCGCCTCTATCACCTTGCCACTCACGGATCTGCTGCGCACAAAACAGACAGCAACACAGCCGCGACTGGGGCAAAAGCTAGCATGGTCCACTGCGTGCCAACAAGCTTTTGAAACACTCAAGGCTCAGTTCGCCAGGGAGCCCGTTCTTCAACACCCAAACCCCGATCTGCCCTATGTGGTGCAGGCCGACGCAAGTGATGTTGCTGTTTGGGCTGTTCTTCTTCAGCGACACAAAACAGGGGTCCTCCGGCCCTGCGCATATGCGTCCAAAAAGTTAACCACCGCAGAGCGAGCCTGGGCCATTTGGGAAAAAGAGGCCTTTGCGGTTCGCTGGGCTTTGGAGATGTGGAGACATCTCCTAGAGGGGGCCAGCCAGGTATTCGAGGTGTGGACGGACCATAAGAACCTGGAGGCTTTGCAAACACCCCGCCGGCTGTCTCCTAAGCATGTACTGTGGGCCCAATATTTCCAACGGTTTAGGTAGGTGCCAGGTGGTAGGAATTTTCTAGCGGATGCCCTATCACGGCTGCTGCAATACGGCACCTTTTGTGGGTCGTCTCTCATTCCTGCCAAGCTGTTGTTCCGCTCGCTTCAGGACGAGCTTTGACAGGAACTATTTAACAATATATAAATTCCTGCAGGAGCATAACTGACAGGCTGGTGCTCTAAACTTGACAATTCCTGCCTGGAATTAAGGGGTATACTTTGTTTTTACATATTTAAACTATTTAAAGGGTCTCCATTTCTTCTTGGACAAGTGTTTTGTAACTATGAAGAGAAGGTTGAAGAGCCAGGTTAGACATACAGTAGCAATTCTATATAAAAGCTGATATATATAGTCCTAATATTCATTATTAATGGAAATCAGTTTCTTGATTCCAAATTCTTAGCCCCATCCATAGAATAAGACAAAAACACATTCATATGGAATTCATTCACATTTATATATGGTTTTTGGTATGCTGTAAAATTATTATTAAAAATACTATAAACCACTTTAAAATGTCCTTGGTTCCACATAGTTACTTGATTTAACAGCATCCTCTGTGCTCCCATTTCAGGTAGAGTATATACAGTTGCAAGAAAAAGTATGTGAACCCTTTGGGATTTTGTGGAGTTTTGCATGAATTGGCCATAAAATGCGCTCTAAACGTCATGTAAGTCACAACAATAGACAAACACAGTCTGCTTAAAATAATACTACACAAACATTAGCTGTTGTCATGTTTTAATTAAACATAAGATGGAAACATTCACAGTGCAGGGTGGAAAAAGTATGTGAACCTTTGGACTTAATAACTTTTTGACCCTCCTTTGGCAGCAATAACCTCAACCAAATGTTTCCTGTAGTTGCAGATCAGACCTGCGCAACGATCTGGAGTAATTTTGGATCACTCCTCTTCACAAAACTGTTTCAGTGTAGCAATATTCTTGGGATGTCTGGTGTAAATCGCTCTCTTAAGGTCATGCCACAGCATTTCAATCGGGTTGAGGTCAGGACTCTGACTGGGCCACTCCAGAAGGCGCATTCTGTTCTGTTGAAGCCATTGTTTTGTTGAATTACTTGTATGCTTTGGGTCATTGTCCTGTTGCATCACCTATCCTCTGCGGAGCTTCAGTTGGCGGATAGATGGTCGTACGTTTTCCTGCAAAATGTCCTGATAAACTCTGGAATTCATTTTCCCATCAATGACAACAATCCGTCCAGGCCCTGAGGCAGCAAAGCAGCCCCAAACCATGATGCTCCCTCCGCCATGTTTTACAGTGGGGATGAGGTTTTGATGTTGGTGTGCTGTGCCTTTTTTTCTCCACACATAGTGTTGTGTGTTTTTCCCAAACAACTCAATTTTGGTTTCATCTGTCTACAGTATATTTTGCCAGTAGTGCTGTGGAACATCCAGGTGCTGTTTTGCAAACTTCAAGCATGCTGCAATATTATTTTTGGACAGCAATGGCTTCCTCCGTGGTGTCCTCCCATGTACTCCATTCTTGTTTAATGTTTTCCTTATTGTAGATGTGTCAACAAAAATGTTAGCATGTGCCAGAGATTTCTGTAGGTCTTTAGCTGACACTCTAGGATTCTTCTTTACCTCATTAAGCATTATGCGCTGTGCTCTTGCAGTCATTTTTACAGGACGACCATGCCTAGGGAGAGTAGCAACAGTGCTAAACTTTCTCCATTTGTAGACAGTCTGTCTTACCATGGACACATGAACATCAAGGCTTTTGGAGATACTTTTGTAACCCTTTCCAGCTTCATGCAAGTCAACAATTCTTGATCGTAGGTCTTCTGAGAGCTCTTTTCTGCGAGGCATGGTTCACAACAGACAGTGCTTCTTGAGATCAGTAAACCCAAAACAGGTGTGTGTATTTAAAGGGCAGGACAGCTGTCAGCAACACATCCAATATCATCACACTGATTGGACTCAAGGTTGGCTCACTCCTGGCTCCAATTAGCTCTTGGAGAAGCCATTAGGCTAGGGGTTCACATACTTTTTCCACCCTGCACTGTGAATGTTTCCATCTTATGTTCAATTAAAACATGACAACAGCTAATGTTTGTGTAGTATTATTTTAAGCAGACTGTGTTTTTCTATTGTTGTGACTTACATGACGTTTAGAGCGCATTTTATGGCCAATTCATGCAAAACTCCACGTAATCCCAAAGGGTTCACATACTTTTTCTTGCAACTGTAGTTTTTAATACATTTCTAAACATATGCACTCAAGTATAACCCTAATATATTCTATGATATGGGTTCCTATTAGTGTAGTGACCTAATTTTAGGCTATTGTCCACTAGTGACTTAGAGCATTTTCGTAGCACTACCATCATTGAAGCAATGCAGACCATTTCCCAGCTCATGTTATTTTTGCACAACAAGGCTTGGATGACTGTAATTGGGTAAGTCACTAATTGGGTACTTGGAACAAAGATGTGCTAAAAACATAAACTCAGTGCATAAAATGTCCATACAATTATTCCCAATCTTATCTTTACTATGTAGTTATTCATTGTTGTTTAAAAAAAATGGAGGACTTCACCTCATTAGTTGTTAAGGTTTGGTACCTTTTGGGAGATAACAGTAACTTTTTAATATGTATCCTACCTGAATAATATGTATGTAATAACCTCACATTCTCTGACTTACTTTTTTTCCTTCCTACTACCAGGGACTAATCATAACTCACAGAATCTTCTGAACATCCATTGAACATAATAGTGTTCTTTTGAGTTTATTGCTTTTGAAATTTTGATTTATATGCTCCTGAACAATCTTTATTGCACTTCTCCCTTCTATGCAATTGACTTTGTTCATTTTTAAAAGATTCACACTTCTTATTTTTCTTCCCCGTTTTTATTCCACCACATTCCCATGGGGTGATGACAGCAGGTGGGTTGTAATAGCAGACCATCTGTCTTCTTTTTCTAGGGCAGCAATCCTATACACATTTGCCTGGGAATACACCTCATTTAATACAATGGATCACTTTGGAATAAACATGAATAAGGCTTGAGTTCCCTCCCTCCCTCCATTCCTCCCTTCCTCCCTTCCTCCCTCCCTCCCTCCCTCCCTTCCTTCCTTCCTTCCTTCCTTCCTTCCTTCCTTCCTTCCTTCCTTCCTTCCTTCCTTCCTTCCTTCCTTCCTTCCTTCCTTCCCACACAGGCACATTAAAAAGAAATCCATGGTGGATCAATAGAAAAATGGGAACATTTTCTTTCCATGCTTTATCAGCTCTTTTCAGTGGATTAATGTTGCTGTCAGAAACAAAAGAAATAGTTATTAAATATATATTGTAGTACTGGGCTATAAATATTAACATTAAATCATAATTTAATAATATTAATATATTTTGTTCAGGATACATGCAATATCATTATTATAACTACAAGTACTATTGAGGAAAATTCAGTCAATGTGTCAAGGTTCTGAGTGATGAACCCAATAAAGTAAACACAGCTGAGACAATTAAATCTCTAATGTAAAACTTTATTGAGTGAACCATTTTGGCACTGATGCAAGGAAAACCAGCTTTGTGGTTTTTGCACTTAAATTGCTATATTAGAAGAATAGAAACCTCCCTCTCCTCTTCGTGCAGGTTATGCTGCCCAATTGTACATTAGGCAATTCTTATGAGAGAATCCACAATCTTCAATAAATATCTCCTCATGTCCTTGGTTCTCATGAAGTAGCCGGCAGATGTTAACAGCTCACAAACCAATCTTTCCCCTTCCCCCAAGCATGTGGCAACCTATGAAGCAGTTGTGTCTGAACCATCCTGGCCACTTTGTGAGGCTTAACACAATGCTTCCTGGCCATGGATTTTCATTAGATTCTACGAGTAGCAGGTAGAATCAGTTGCTTCATGTCCTTCTATTTTGTCTCTAATAGTTGATATTTCATTATTGTTTGCACACAGAATAATGGGACTTGCGATATGGTATTTTGATACTATCAAAATCATGAATAGCTTTATGCTAGAAATAAAATGTACATTAAGTAATATGAAATTCTACTTTCCTACATGTAGGCATCAATGGTTTCTACTAACCACAGAACCAGGGGAATGCTGTGGATATAATTTACTTGGACTTCAGTAGGGCATTTGATAAAGTAGACCACAACTACTTTAAAATAAGATAGAAAAATGTGGGTTAGACAGCATCCCCACCAGATGGATTTGTAGCTGGCTGAACGGCTGTGCTCAGCGTGTGGTCCTCAATGGAACTGCATCTACATGGAGGGAAGTGTGTAGTGGGGTGCCTCAGGGCTCTGTTCTGGGCCTAGTGCTCTTCAACATCTTCATCAATGATTTGGATGAGGGGAACTCATCAAATTTGCAGACAACACCAAGCTGGCAGGAATAGCCAACACTCCAGAAGATAGGCTTAAAATACAGGAGGATCTGAACAAATGGGAACACTGGGTGCTATCTAACAAAATGAAATTCAGTGGTGAAAAAGTAAGGTTCTAAATTTAGGCAGGAAAAACCAAATACACAGATATAGTATAGGTGGTACCTTGCTCAATAGTAGTTACTGTGAAAGAGATCATGGAGCCCTAGTGGACAATCACTTAAATATGAGCCAGCAGTGTGCTGCAGCTGCCAAAAAAGCCAACACAGTGCTAGGCTGCATTAACAGAGGGATAGAATCAAGATCACATGAAGTGTTAATACCACTTTACAATGCCTTGGTAAGGCCACACTTTGAATACTGCATCCAGCTTTGGTCACCACAATGTTAAAAAGATGTTGAGACTCTAGAAAAAGTACAGAGAAGAACAACAAAGATGATTAGGGGACTGGAAGTTAAAAATATTAAAAAGGGTTGCTGGAATTGGATATGTCCAGTTTAATGAAGAGAAAGATGAGGAGTGACATGACAGCAGTGTTCCAATATCTCAGGGGTTGCCACAAAGAAGAGGGAGTCAAGCTGTTCTCCAAAGCACCTGAAGGCAGGACAAGAAGCAACAGATGGAAACTAGTCAAGGAGAAAAGCAACCTAGAACTAAGGAGAAACTTCCTGACAGTTAGAACAATTAATCAGTGGAACAACCTGCCTACAGAAGTTGTGAGTGGTCCAACATTAGAAGTTTTTAAGAAGATACTGGACGGCCATTTGTCTGAAATAGTGTAGGGTTTCCTGCCTGAGCAGGGGGTTGTACTAGAAGATTTTCCAAGGTCCCTTCCAATTGTTGTTGTTGTTGTTGTTATTATAATAAAACTTTTATTCATTAAACATGAACCTCAGTCAAGTGAACATTCAAATTGACTGGAACTAATGGTTGACATGGGTTG